>NW_017728906.1:664061-761131 GCF_001723895.1 Crocodylus porosus | reverse complement strand
CTTTAAGAGGAGGTTTGATGCCTACCTAGCTGGGATCATTTGAGCCCAGTTTTTTTCTCCAGTCCAGGCAGGGGGTCGGACTTGAAGATCTACAAGGTCCCTCCTGACCCTACTTTTATGATTCTATGATTCTATGACCTGGGCTCCATGCCAGTAAGTAGGGGGAGGGGACCATGGGGGGACTTCCCCCAGCCCCCCTGAGTGCCCTCTGACCCCCACCTACTTTCCCAGCCCCACCCCCTGTGGCTGTCCTGCCCAGCCTCAGCATCCTGGCACTTTAAAGCAAACAAACAAAAAAAAAGCCCCGCACTTAACTGGCTGCTGCAACAGCTGTCAGGGCCTCTGGGGGCTCATGACAGAGCCCCCCCATGCAGCAAGGGGCAGTTGAGATTGCCCCCCAGCCTGGCAGGAGCCAGTGAGTGAAAGGCTTTTTTCTTTTCTTTTCTTTTTTTAAGTGCTGGGACTCTGGGGTCAGTTGGGGTAACCATTGACGGGACTGGGAGAGCGGGCAGGGGATGGGGCCTATTCAATTCAGAGATACAGCCAATTTGGCAGTGGCCAAATCTCTGAATCAGATTAGGCCAAATTGATTTGGGATAGTGATTCGAATCATCGAATTGCTGTTCCCCAAATTGGCCGAATCCAAATCCAAATCCGAAGCGCATACTAGCTGCTTTACACAGGTCTAATGGAAGGTCACTACTGAAGCCTTTTAAAGGCCTTTTAGAGGGTATGTACAAGGATTACACTTAGCTCACTCTAACTAAGATTAGGGAAAGCTAAATGCCTGGTTGTGTTAGTGTTCACAGGGTTTAGGTCATCCTAAAGATGGTCTGCCTGTCTCAAGTGTATTTCCCTAAAACCTGTGTGTTCTAAGTCTTCTCTACGTGGCATTATTGCATTTTTTTTTTATAATGTGGTCTTATATCAGGATTGCCAAAGATCCACAGGTTTTCATCCAGATGCTAAAGGCTACACTAGTGGCGCCAGATCTGGAGTGCAGAGTGATGTCATCTGGCCTGCAGAACAGTCCACAGGGTTGGATATTTGGTGGTTGGACAAGCTGCAGTCCAGCAGTGGTGGTAATTAATGCTGCTACTGCAGCCAAATTTCTGATGGGGCTTGGTAAATTTGACATCTCTTCTGTATATTTTATAGGCTGAATGAGCCTAACAATGCATCAAAGGCACAAGCTTCCAGCTAGAACACAGCAAAGGAAACAAGAAACACTTGAATTGTTTTAGGGTTAAACAACTTAATTGAGATCCTTGAAAGGAATGGCTCATACCAAAAGCATATTGAAAAAGCTGCTACCTGTTTCCGTGTAATTTATGTAAATTATCAAAATTAATCATAATATTGTGGTGGCACAGAACTTTTAATAGTATGTCGTTTCCTTTTACTTTAGCTTGTGTAAATCAATGTAGAACTATATACAGCAATGATCCTACACCCATTTCCATGAGCTGGAAATTGGGGCTATAACCTTCAAGAGGCAGTACAGATTTTTTTTAAAAATGCAAACACACAAATATATAGTGTGTGTGTATATATACATACACACGCATGCACGCAAACATGCGCACACACATGTAGATACAGTTCTTTGTGGCTTTATACCCAGTTTAGGAGCCTTCCAGTGTTTTGGATTGTAGACCTTCATAACTGATACATCTGAGGAAGTTTCTGCTTAGCAAGAAAGATTGTATGACACAATTTTCTTTCCCTTTATGAACATGACGGAATGTTGGCACTCAACGAGAAACTTACTGGTAATGATTTTTTCGAACTTAAAGAGCTTTGAATGGAAATTTCTATATTAATCCAAAGTAATAGCATTTCTTTGTTTTAATAATGCCTTTTATGTTAAGCTGAACATATTCTAACATATCTATAATTTAGGTTATTGTATTTAAAATAGGTCATATCAGAGCCAAACTTAATTAAAATTTAAATGTTCACTGAGCTATATGGAACTTTAAAAAATCCCTTACTCAAAGTTGCAAACTTGGCTATAGAATTTACAAAAACAATTTAAAAATTAAATACATCCTAAAGCATAAAAGGGCAAGCAGAGTTTCTAATCCAAAGTTTCACTCAAAGCATGTCATCTTGTTCATTCTGCAGCACTTCCCCCATTCAACAAGAACCTGTAAATGTGACTGTCTGGCTGTTGTTTTTAATGGGGGTAGATGTTACGCTATGAGCATGTCTTGCCTTCTGCATCAGCGACTATTCATAACATCAAAGCATTCATTTTTCTTTGTTGTTGTTGACATGACTTTTTACTTCACCTTCTCCTGCTGTGATGGACCTTTAGACCTTTGCACTGGCTGGCTTTTTTTTTCTCCTCCACGCATCTACTGTGTTACTGTTTGGGATAAAGAGGGTGGGTGGAAGAAGCAGCCCAGGTTTCTCTTCTTTGATAGCTGTTGCTGGCTGGCTGTTTGTGGATTGATGCTCATTGCTGGTTCTCAGTAGGAGTCAGTGGAACACATGACTAAGATAGATGATTGTACATTGGAGTCTGTCAGCTGAAAAAGGCAGTGCTCTAATGTGGGAAGGGGGGAAATGCTTTCCTCACTGTCTGAGCTTACATTCAGATCCTCCAAAAGGAGGGAATGGGGAAAAGCACTTTGTGGAATATCTTTAATTATTTTTAAGTGCCAAATGTTTGACCACACAAAGGGGCTGCTTTTGCCTTTATTCAAATTGATGACAAAGCTCCCAATGATTTCAAAGTGAGCAAGATTCAGCCAATGTGTATCACACAATGTAAAATTAATTCTTGGACATAAGAGAGGAATTTATGGATACATTTTTAAAAAAATTGCATATTATTATTTAAAAACAGAAACATACCTCCATGGTGTTAAGAGATAACAGTAAATTGCAATAAATTAATGAATGCAGACCTGAAAAAGAATGTCTTGCATTTAAAGCTTCCCAACCAGCCAGTTGGTCCCATAAAAGAGATTACCTTAAAAAGCCCTTCCCTCTCATACAAATTAATGAATGATTTTTCACTGTTGTCTCTGAATGGTCTGCAAACAGATTATAAAGTATACAGGACTATACATCATCAAAATTATTCAGCAACTTCTCAAGCAGGTAATTTTTGTTTTGTCAGTCACTCAAGGACATTTTTTTGTTGCAGTTCACAAATTGAAACTGCCAGTGAGTGAATTATATGAGCCCTGTGATATTGTTTTTAGTTTCCTGATAGCTGATATAGCAAGCATCAATACACATTGCAAACATTACAGCAAAATACACAGACTTTCTGTGGTGCTGCTTAATTGCATAAATTAACCGGTCACAAAAACAAAAATAGCTCCTTCATGATTTAAGTAATGGACAGGGTAAAGACTGTATGATTTTATAGGCAAATATACAAGTAGACATTTTCTTTAGCAGATACAACATACAATTTTTTTTTACAAATATTTGTGATAGCAAAACTTTAACTCCTTGTATACTGGCATTAATCACTCAAGACAAAGTTACAACATGGTCCAACTGGAATTCACTTTTGAATGTAGATGACTATGGACTTTTCCCCTTTTGGTAATTTGGTTATTCAGGATTCATTTTTGTCATCTTTACGTATGCTGACTAGTTGCATTACAACTTCATTACAACTGAGTTTCATTAACTGAGTTTCATTACAACTAGACCTGCGGTACATTGACAGCCCTTCAGTTGGCAATATATTCAAACAGTCTGAAGATTTCTTAGTGTTTATTGTAATTAAGGTACTAGCCTCAGTTGCAAAGTTCCTATGTGGATCTGAACGTCTAGTTTTAAGGGTTCCCATGTGGATCTGAACTTCCTGTAAGTCTGAGAGTTTGGCATCCCATGTTCTTGTCCAGATATGTCTTTTCAGGCATTGCAAGGACTAAATGCCCCTTTCTACTCCCTCCCCTCCACATCCCCCCCCCACACCCTTCCCCATAGAGAAAGAATTGATGGCTAGCCTTCTCAGTTTTCATGTCTTGAGAGAGCAATTTATAAAGTACAGGACAGGGAGATTTATTTGAAAACATATGGAAACCATGGGGGTGCGGCCTGCAGAGCCCACTTGTCCCAGCATGTTGTACTCCATCTTAATCTGGGCGGAAGCCACTGGGATCAAGCTAGATGATCCCATGCTGGGGTTGGCAGTCTCCCTGCACTAAGATTAGAGTGACCGTGGGGCACATTTGGCTCACAGAGCACCATTGGCATATCATGCGTTGTCCAATCTATAAATGCCAAGTGGCCAAACTTGCAACAGAAAAATGCTACTTAATATGAGGTGTGTTAAAGAGCAGTGCATTTCTGCATTTCATTTAAATTGCTCTGGTCAGCTAATGGGGGGGAAATGAGAAAGAAATGAATTACATTTAATTGAAAAAGGGAACAAACTATGTCATAAAAGAATAACTCGATTCTATAAGCTGGAGGAAGGCTTGATTTAAAATTTCACTGTAAAGTGTAGCTGTTAAGAAGTATGTAGAACAAGGGATCAGAACTCGACATTAGAATGAAGAATTGTATATTATGTAAATCCCATAACAACCTTAGTGTCTGCAGCAAAGAATGTTTGCGTTTGTTGAGCTTAATTTAAACTGTGATTCAATTACCTTCCCTACATAACAGCTGTTTTAGTCCATTTTACCCTGAGGAAGGCTCATAATGTTGCACAAAGCATTGTTTAAAAATAATTATTCAAACAGAGCAATAAATTTCCACAATGTAATCTGAATGGATGGATGGCTTTCATTAATACTTCATAATTCATATTTTCTCAGCTTTGTTAATAAATGTTACTTTTTTATTATGATAGTGGAAACATTTTTTTAAGATGTCATTTTCTCTATTTGGGATTATGAATTATTACCCTCAGGTGGTGGTTTCTGGGAATGTTGCTAGGCTTAAGAATCAGCTGAAATACCTTCTCTGTAGTTTTTTGTCTTCAAGTGCCATGACGTTTTTAAGATGGCAGGACTTCTGAAACTATGGCATGTGGTCTTCTAGAGAAGCAACTTGGTGGAGCCTTGGTGGAGAGACAGAGAATAGGCAGGCATTGTTTTTAAGACTTTGGAATAAATAAGAGAATGAATTTGTAAGATTGCAGAATTGTACCTTGAGCAAGCTTTACATGGAGTTTCTTCTCGTGAAGTTCACAATCAAAAGGAAAAAATGTCTGCATGTAAATCCATTGTGCGCTCAAGGCTGAAGCCTTCTGATCTAGCATTAACCATGTAATGTACTTGCACATTGTTTCTCATATTCTGGGATGAGGCATGTAAAGAGTTTCCCTCAACTATCCTGACTCCACCTCTGGTTCTTTAATATGATTCAGAATATGTTTTGACTTATAGGTATTTTCGAAAGCCACTCTTTCTTCAATTTTTCTTCTCATTCTTGTCTTTTGTCTTTCAGTTAGGTACCTACTCTTTTTTTTTCTTGGTCTCTGTCATTTGTAAGATCTGACACTCACATTGATCTGAGACTGCCATGTGCCACTTGGTTTCTTTAGCTAAAAAAGGAACAGGGAGAGGTTTAGTTCTCCACCTGGTCTCACTGCCTTACTCATCCTATGATTAATAAAATACTTATATGCTGGCTCACTTATGTTTCTAGTACTATATGTGCTATATCAGGTGAGACAGTAGTCCACACAGGTGACACTATTGGCCTCAGTCTGACCAAGGCTGGATCTTTTCCATATGTCAGTTAAGAAATCCAGGATCTCCGTGCTGCTTCCAGACCTATTCTTTGGGACGAATGGGATGGAAGCATTTACCCCGTCAGGGTCTGCACACTTTCCATCTCACAGCATGGATGTTTTCAGTGGCAAAGCAAGTTCCCTCAGAAATCTTATCATCTGCAACAGCAAATACTCTCTTAGATGGCCTTTCCATACTAGTAAACGAAGTTCTTATAGCAGACTGTTCTTTATCTGTTCTTTAAGATAGTATTCTTGATGTTGCTCATCTCAAAAGGAAGAATGGGTAAGGTCTAGGCACTGATAGCAGATTCTCTATGCACTGTATGTTACCTGGACAGGATCTCATACAGGACCCAATGCCAAAATCCCATCCAAGGTTGCAGTAGAATTTCACATTAATCAACAGATGAATTTCCTGGATCTTCTCCCTGAAAGGAGTGAGATCTGAGGCATTGCTTGGCAACTTAGAAGTGAGATGGGCACAAAAATTAAACCTTTCTGGAAGTCCCCATGCCTATTTGTTGTCATAATGGAAAGACCATAAAGCATAGGGATTTTAGCCCATAAGCTGTCAAAATTGTCTTTGATGGTCTAAGGTGTGGCTATGATATTGGCACTGTGAATCTACTGACAGTAGTTAGTATACATTCCAAGAAAACCCAGATGCCATTGTTAGCCCCCTTCCAATATGGTTTCTCTTCCTGACATTTATAAGACACTCACCTGAAGCTCCATTCATGCTTTTACTGAGCTTTATTCCATGATGGATACTTCCAGTATGTTTTCTGCCTTTGATGGGTTAGTCCTGGATGCTACCTTTGAGTTACCCTCTGCAAAGCATGAAGCAAGCACACAGAGAGAGAGAGAGAGTTACTTGTGAGCAACTGGAGGTTTTGAGACATTGTCTACCGTTACATTACATAATTCTGCTTCTCTACATCTTTCCCTTCTTCTTGGTAGTCCCTGATGCCCTGGGATTCTGTAGCTCAGAAGGAACCAAGGAGCAGGAAGTGCATGGCACTTGTTTTATGATCTCAGCAAAGAGTGGAAGAGAAGTGAAGATTATAAGGTGCATGTGCTTTCCAAGAATGTCTATATGAGACCTGAAGAAGAACAGTTTGCATTCAAAAGCTTTCCTGACTTTATCCCAACTATACAGTCTAGTAAAAAATATCATCCCAAAAATTCCTTGCTGCTTGCATATAAAAAAAAGCATCTCAAAGAGCACCTTTCATTCATAAATACCTCCTGTTTTTAAATACTGCATAAAAAGCCTTCTGCATAAAAAGTCCTGTACATCTTGGGTTACTTCCTGAAGGTGGCATTTAATACAAGTGGAGCATTTGACATGATTGGGAATTCCTTAGGATGTTAAAACAGAAGGTTGTCCAGTGAGCAGCTTATCATACACATTTTGCTGTACTGATAACTATATTTGCCAAGAAATCTCTTTCATTGAAGTTCCATCAGCAATAAAATTTAGCTCTCCCGGAGGAGTTTAATTCATTAATCACAAAGCCCTTTGGGACTTAGTTAAGTATTATCACCTACAATTTATAAATAAAGGTACTGAAATGAAAGGAGGTGTAATTGTTTGGTCACACGATGAATCCATGACAGAATGAGAAATAGAATCCAGTTTTCCTGACTTCCCACCTCCTTCTCACTCCATGAGCCCACAGCAGCCCCTCAGTGTTGGAAGTAGCAAATGGCTTCCATTTATGAGTGCATATGCATGTTCTGGTAATACAGTAAACAATGAAACCTTTCAGTATTATTTGAAGGTAATCATGTGGGACCAAGGCTGTGGTCCTTACTCAGGCAAAGGTCTTGTTGGCTCCAGTCAGTGTTTTGCCTTTTGGATGATTACAAGATCAAGCCTCTAGTGTGTGTTTAAAATTCTTCTCTGGGGAGGAAACGCACTAACTTGAAACAAATCAGAAGTGAGAAGGTTTTTTCTGGGTTTTTTTCTGTAGAAAAAAAGGGTTAAGAGTAGTGTCACTGTGCCTGATATAAGAATATACCTTGGAACAGAAGTTGGTTGTGAGTTCTGCTTCTCCTAAAACTATTCCTTAATTTTAAAGCCAACTACAGTGCAGTGATTGGTGGGTTCAATAAATACAGGTATACATGGATGAGGAAAACAATAAACTTATATTGTGGACAAGTATTCAACCTCTGGCTGGCTCTAACCAGATAGTCTGTCTGACTGGTTATGCCAATTCCCAAACCTTCTAAAATAGGGGAGACTTTAAATTATAACTTTTATCACTACATAAAGAACCATCATACTCCTTATGGTTGATTTATCTGGTGAATTTTAGTATGACATATGGTTTTTATTTGTTCAATAGCATTCCATATATAGCAGAGGGCTATTTCTTACAAGAATGTCTAAAGAATTCCTACTCAAAATTTAAAAACAATAATGTAAAAGAAATGGGAAAACTGAGGGACCCCAGTTTTTTATTTCTACAAACACTTGTTAATTTGCCTTTGGCCTTGTAAAATAATCCTGAAGTTGTTCGAATTAGATGTTTTAATATTGGCTTATATGGTGAAGTTGGTGACGATGATCCCTCAATCAAAGATGTTCATTACCACAGGTCAAGTAAAAGGTTGTGAGTGAATCCGTTGATGGCTAAGAAGGCTGCTTCTAGAGCCACAGATGCTCTGGCAAATGCCACAAGTGGTGGCTAGAGAGGACTGAACCACAGGTTTCTTGGTTTGTTTCCTTTCCTTCCATTTCTGTCATTTTTCTGCCTCTAGAACAAGAGTCTTCCTCAAAGTAAAATGTACCTTCTCTTGCAAGGCCTCGTCATGTAGCTCTGTTCCAGGCGCGTTTTTCCCGATTTGTGGTGCCAATGCCACAATTCTTAATGTTCATCTTGAGAGTGTCCTTCAAGTGTTTCTGAGTAGTATCCCAAAAACTGGGCACCCCAAGGCTAGATAATTTGTTTTCATGGCATTAACATCAGTTTTGTATCAGATATCTGAGAAAAATGTTTTTTGATGTTTTTATTTAAATATAGTACATTTTTTGCTTGGTAATGCAGTTAGTATCTTTTTACTTTTTTTCTTCTTTCTTTTGGATAGTTTTAATATTTTGTCATGTTTCTAATTGAAAATAGAAAGGTAAAGTACAGAAGCATTGTGTTGTATCAGAAGCAGAACAATGGGGAGCCTATGGGAGTAATTTCTTTCAGCTCCCCTCGTCCTTCATCAAATCATCAAGCATACAACACTCTCCAGCTGATGTTTTATGTCCCAAACATATCCTAACTGTAAATTAAGTTGGAATGCAGTACACAGTGACCTAAGCAATATTGAAAAGGTATTTTTGAACTAATTGGACGAGGTAGCCTTCAAATAGCCTCTGGTACTATGGTGCAAACAAAGGTCATTGCATACAATACATGCTCTCTTCACTTCATTCAGATTTTCACAGTAATATGGATATACACACATATGCACATTGTGTCATTTTTGAGAAGGGCTCAGATTCTGAAAAAAATGGCTCCTGTGCTGGACCAGCCCTGCACACTGGCTCCAGCCTGTGGTGCTTTTCTATGGGTTCTATTCGGACAGATTCAGCAACTCAGACGTAGATACAGCTTTAAATGTTTTTTCTACATACCTCTAGGTAGTAGGGGCTATGAATGCTGTGGTGCTGGAACAAATGCAGCATTGTACAGAAGCACAGGGGGCTCCCCAGTGTGCTTGGCAGCAGACCCGGAAATGAACCAGAAGCACTTCTGGTCCACTTCCTAATCCACTGGGGAGCATGAGGGTGGGCCCCTCCACAACCCGCTGGCTCAGCTACTGGCACCTCCTGGATCTGGGAGGGGGCACTGAGGGTCCCCCTGCAGCTGATCGCCAAGGGTATGGTGGGGGGGGCAGACCCAGAAGTGAATCAGAAGTACTTCTGGTCCACTTCTGGGTTCACTGCCGAGCATGCTAGAGAGCCCCCTGCACTGCTGTGGGATGTTCCATCATGAGCCATGCTGCCACCTCAAGATATGTAGGGAAAAAAATTTAAAGCTGTACCTGTGTCTTAATCTCTGATTCACTGAATAGGCATTGAAGCTTCAGATTCGGATTTGACCAAATCGAATCAGGGACAGTAATCCGAATCAACAGATTGAATCACTGTCCCCAATTTGGGCCAAATCTGAATCGAATAGGGCCTGTTTCACACAGCCCTAATACCAATTCCTATTTACTCAAAGATGAGGGGGTTTTTTCCCCAGTCAGCATGGGGGGAAAGACTCCTTGTCTTACATTTTCATATAAAGAAACTTCATTAAATACACTATCATTAAACACCTCATTAAACACTTGCTGCCAAAAGCAGGATATACTTAGTAATGACAACCAACTATGAAGTTGATTAAATGCAGCCAATGCTGAGATGGGAATCTATTTTATTTTTCAAAAAATAAATTGTTATATAGTTATATATATACAGCATCTAGCATAAACTTTCAGTCACACATCTTAAACCACATTAAGAAACTGCACACCCATTACAGTACATGCACCAACTCCCCTGTGCCCCCACATACCCACCCTTTCTCTAACCCAACTGCAGTCCCTTAGTCCTAGCCTCCATTTGGGTTTTACAGTCTTAGTTCATTTACTGTCCTTGTTGCTGTCAGTTGCACTGCTACTGATCTTGCTGCTGTCTTCCTCACTGTCTGCAGGTCCAGTTGTGTTGCTGTCCTCTTTGTTCTCCCTGTCCACTTCCCCTCCCGGGGGGTCTTTGCAGAGCCTGTCCCAAGCATCTCTTTTGTAGGTGGAGTGCTGGTGGGAACCTACCACAAGGATAGTTAGTGAAGCTTTTCTAAATAAAATATATGGTAGTGCTCATTGTGCTCAGTCCCCCTTTGTGCTGACTCTTTTTCAAGTAATTTTGAGCCACTGCATTGAATATATTTTTATTTCTTCTTGATTCCCAGAGCTGAACTGTGTCTTTCACCTTAAATGCCTGGCAAACCTCATCAAGCAGGGCCCCAAACAGTTCACCCAGAATCCTCATCTGAATATCATTTTTTTTGAGCATCCCAGGCCCCATGACAAGAATGCCTTGTGGTCATGAGTGGGGAGCAGGGCGCGGGCAGTGCTAATTAGTATAGGGCATTAGTATATGGATGGCATTAGGTAATTAGGGCATTAGTATATGGATTCTTGGAGTATCTGGAGTACACACACAATACTGAGCAGTGCTGAGTGTGGGGTCATCGTGGCTGGAAGTGCTGTTGACCCTACTGGGGCCCAGCCCAATGAACTACAGTAAACTCTCTGGTAACCGGCACCTTACCAGCTGGCATGCTCTACTAACTGGCATGCCAGCTGGTAAGGAAAAGTGAAACTGGAAGTGCCTACCATGACGCTTCCAGTTTCTCTGAGCCCCCCATGGCCCAGGGCAAAGCAGCCTGCACTGTCAAGCCCCCACGGCCCAGGGGCATAACAAGCTGAACGGAGCCCACCTCCCTGTACCGTGGGGCCCTCAGGGCCTGCGGGAGGGGTGGCAATGCAGCAGGAGGAGCGGAGGGACTGCCCAGATGCAGCAAGAGAAGCAGCAGCCGGGGCTGCCCAATTAACCGGCATATTTTGTTATCCCCAGGGGATGGCGGATAACAGAGTATTATATATGTATATCAGAAATTTTGACTTTTTTGGCTTTGGACTAATATCATGTTTGTACTGTATATTAGTATGTACAAAAGCGCTGTTTAAAATAGTGTTTATGGAGTTAAAATTTGCAGCAGTTAACAAAAAAAAATGTAAAATGCATCAATTTTGGATGTACTAAGTCTATAAGCACCCCACAGGCATCTTTGTATCAAATATGCTTATCACTTCCATGTGCTCGGGGAAAGCAGAATCTGTCACTAACCAGAAGGGGTGGGGGGGCAGGGACAGGAAGGGGCTGCAGGGGGCAGAGGGCAAGGGGCCCACTGGTCCCTTCCAGATTTACTTTTCCTGCTGTAGCAGTGGGAGGGGGACAAATTCAAGGCAAATTTCCAATAGTTAAATTTTATACCTGGAAAACTATAGCAAATTTATACAATATCTAACTGTATACATATACAATATCTAATTATGAGGGGTCATCTTATATTCGAGTAAATATAGTACATTGAATGCAAAATCAACACAAGTTACTTAACATTACAACTTGTGTCCCTTGTTCAACTCAGAGATTTATTTGCACAGGCATTTAACCTGATCCAATGCATGAGAAATCATACAGTACAGTGCATAAAATTCAGGGATAGATTCATATTTTATATAAGCAGCTGCAGGTTCGTGCTTGATTTACACCTAATCAGAATTTGGCCCTTGGAGCATACCGTCAATAATTCTAAATTATTTATATATTCATACAGTGTTTTTATTTTCTCTGTAAACTAGATTCCTGGCTATCAAAAGCTGTTTAATCAAGAATGATTTGACTGTTGAGGTCAAATGCTTATTTAATATGGATTTCATTCTCGGAGGAATTCAAGCAAGTTGTTGGGAAGGAAAGTAGAGAAATATTTGGTGAATGACCACATACAATATTAGCATCAGAAGAAAGAGATAAATTGGGTGATAAAGTAGTCAGTATCTCAGACTAGAATTATTTCCTTCTCCCTAGAGTTGTTACAGAGAAATCTGCACAGCGAGAGAGAGCTGTTAGCCATCACAAATATCATTTAATGCCTATAGACAGAGAACTCTTAATATTTAAGGTGTTATTTTTATTTTTTTTTTAATTATGGAAAGAAAATCTATCCCTTTATTTAAAAAGAAAAGAAAAAGACAATGGATTTGCATGATTAAATTATTCAGCGTGTCTGAGTCCCAAATGCTTGATTACAGAGCTAAAAACTGTTATAATATTTTTTCCTTAGTGCCCTTTTTGAAATAGCATAATTAATCAAGGCAATATTTTCCAATAATTTCTGTGAAGAGTAATTTGCCTTATTCTTGTCTCTTATGTGACAAATTGCTAAAGTTGAGCCTGCCTCAGAGACAGACAGTTTCATATTTCAGTGAATGTTTTGCGGGCCTAGTTGACTTGATTTATAATAGCTGAGGTAGTGCAAAATTAAAAATTAATTAATTTGACTGAATCTGTAATCAACCAAACTGGGCTGAGATACAGAGATGCTAATAGTTTTATTCCCTGGCCCGTTCTGGCCAGCTGATCCCCTGAAATATACGACAGCTGCAGTAGGCAAAACTGACAACTGAGCACAGTCAAGGCAAAGGGTCAGTAGTTTGTCTTCTAACCCCGGTGGGGCCAAAGAAGGGAGCTGCTTCTTCTGACTTTTTAGTACAAGGAGGGAACTCTATCAGATTTTTAAAATAACATGTTTGTGTGACAACCTCAAGGGAAACCTCAGTAAAGAACCAATTATTCTAATTTGTATAGTACTGCCTGTTTCATAAAAGTAGCCACCTTCATAGAAGTAGCATACTTGAATGCTTTTTTCAGGTATGGTGATATTAGTTTTAAGATTTAAAGCCAAATCATAAAGTGTTGTTTCATCTTCTGGAAAATGAATTTTGGGAAGTTTTGCAATAATAAACCGGGCTCCTGATGCATGGTTTGTACCATTTTAGAGCTGTTTTTATAAACTGTATGTAAGTATAGAAAGATTCTGTATATACTCTTTAAGCAAGATCTTTACACTGATAATCAAAGGGAATTGAGCTCTAGAACCTTTATGCTCCCAGTTTTCAAGCTGAAACCCTTTCCCCTAAGTAAGTGCCTAGAAATATATCTGAAAGAAAAATTATTTATAAGCTGACACAATTTAATCCATTCTCTTTAAGTCCTATGTCACCTCTTCCTCAGTAGCAGTCCATTTACTGTAAGATGATTGCAACAGATAATGGCCATTTCCTAGAAATAGCACCATGCTCGTTTTAACTGAAGCAGTAACAAAAGCAAACAAGATGAGAAACAAGCAGGCTATCATGCATTAGCTCTTTCCTCAACACTCTCTAGTTTTATCTGTTTCTTTAGTCCTTTTGTTCTGTACCACTTCATTTCTCCTGCAAGAGAGCAAAGGAATGATGATTAATAATATCACAAAGCACAGTATGATCTAAATTACCTTTGGGAATGTGTACCTAATGGCTAGACACAGACATTCAAAAAGTCCAAGATGAAATCGGTCTAAGTTCCGCATTTTTCGGTTAGTGGTATAGTTTAGATCGGTTGTGAAGAGAATTCACGTTTGCCCTTTGGTGGGGGCAATTCTTAGACCAAGTTCCACCATTTTTAAACCAGTCTGTGCGCCAAACTTCTGTTATGAGGATACAGCAGTTTCCGATCACTTATACCAGTAAAAGAGTAATTTCTGTACCTAACCAATACGTTAACAAGATGGTCAACTAGAGTGTGCCTTTATCACTGAATTATGTTGCTGACATACTGCCTTTGCTCCACATATGCTCAAGCACTACTTCCTGAACCAAAAATAGTGTAGCCATCTTAACATGGTGCTGTGCACGCACCACTAAGCTCTCCTGAGACAGAGAGTTAATTCTAGGGCTTGATTTTGTGTGGTGTGGCCTGCCTTCAGCTCTTTGTGAAGTCAAATAGTGGGAAAGATGCTCAGTACTGCAATTTGTAGCAATTCCCATTTTAAAACCAAAGTCCATATTAAATACAATTAACTGCATGGTTGGTTTCTTTTGTTGATCAGGATTTTGCCATACAGGTTTCTAGACACAAAGGCTGCTTGCAGACATTTAAAAAAATTAAATAAAACCCGCGCTTTACTGGAAGAAGCAGCATGTTAGCTTGACCTGGCTCCACAGCGTCTGTTTAAATCGGGTGCTTCTATTTGATCTGAGATGAAAGTGCCAAAAATCCCACAAAGGTGTCTGATCAATGCAGACATTGGGTGAGCTGGGGCCAATTAATATGCTGCCTCTTCTGCGCATGCACTGGGCTTGGCATGGAAGTGCGCCAAGTTTTAGGTAAAGTGCCTTTTCTTTAAACAACTGCAAACAGCTAGAACTAATGTATGTGTTCATACCTTACTAACTGCACATGGGAAAAAAAAAGGTATGTGCAAAACCAAATATGACATTCAACTGGATATCGATAATGATTATTATTACAAATACATTTATTCCTTATGGATTTTGAGTGATTTCTTTTTGTCTGAAAATTATCTACACTTTTGTGCCCCAAATCCTGATTTCCATTACTCTGGTATAAATCCAAAGCAACTTCTTTGACTTCAGGGTCTCTATCTGTTCCTGTGTCCCCTAAATAAAAATATATTTCTCATATGTATTCTACCACTTCTCCATGGATTTCAAACAAATATTTACTTAAGCACACTAACTCCTACCCAGGTGTCAGTCACTTACATGTCGTTGTTTGCAGTATGCAGGGATATGCATAGCTGCCTAGATTAATAGATCTGTGACTTGATATTTACACACACATGCACACACACAAAGGCAGCTCTGGGTGCAGATTATAATGCAAGCCTGTAGCTTGATATAAAATTCTCCAAAATCTGTGGATGGAATTGGTATCCTTTTGGAAAACTTTTCCCTTGCAAGAAGGCGGGTCATGTTCTATTAACAAGTTGATGGAGCAGTGCCCTTGTTGATAGTAATGGTGATTTGTTCCCGGTAGGCACATAGGTGTATCAAGTTTTTTATCCCCCAAACAGTAACATATGCCATGTTGTGGTATTTTGTTCTGCTCTACATTCAGGACATCATTAGAATGTATTTTGTAATTCCCTGTTTTCAGTTGTTTATACTTCAGTTTTCAAGAGGCCAGAGGCAAAACAGGGCTAGACATCATGAGCAGCAATGCTGCACGGAACAGCACTAACTACTGTATTCTCCCCCTGTAGCAGTGGCGGTATTTATATCCCCTCCCCGCCACCACCACTAAAGGCAGTACCTGGGACAGCTTCCCTAGTTGCTCTCCCCATCCAATTATGCTACTGCAAGAGGTTGTGCCCCCAGTGGCAGTTAGTCAAAATTAGGCATACTAAACCACAGGTATGTACTTTCACATCTTAATACCCAAATTTCCCAATTGCATATGCAGCTTAGTTGGGTGCTATTAAGATTAAAATCAGTATTATCATTAATATCACTGTTGTTTATTAATGCATTTAAGATGGTCTTACACACACATCATTGAAATGCAGTACCTTCGTTGTGAAGACTGGGTATCCTACCAGCATGTCACAGTAGTATCAAGGGATGAAGGGTCAGGAAGTCTTGTTGCCCTGGACACCTCTGCAAAATCATCCTATTAAGGGAAATTCTATATAGTTAAAACAGAAGAGGTTAAGGCCTGCCCTGAAATCACCCATATGGTGAGCTACACGGAATTCATTTTTGTCTCAGGAAGATGAAAGGCTGAATGGATTTCTGATGGGATTTAAACCTGTGGTTCCAGAGAGCCTGGGTGTTGGTAGCTTGATGTGCTGAATAGTAAGCTAGCCATTTTTGTGTATACCTGTAGTGAGACAGCTAAATAGCTTTTATTTTAGCTATTGCTTCATAGTGCATCAAGCATTAAAGTATACCTGTTAGTATACTCTCAGGGTTGTGAGCAGCTCTAATTATTATTATGGCTTTCTGGTTTTGGCCTTTTCCAACTATAAGAAAAAAATATTAATTCAAAATAGTACACAAGTTGGTCATTCATATACCAACCTTTGCTCCAGCTGACATTTTCTAATGAATAGCAGACAGAAATGGTTCCACATGGAGTGCCTGGAGACAAACATAATTTTTCAGCTTACATTTAGAAGGTCTCCGATCCTTGGTGGAAGGATGAACAGGAAAGTTTCATTTGAGTTCTATATTTATCTCATTTTTAATATTAACACTTAATTCATGTGTTGAAAAGCAACTTACTTTCCTGGCCTTGCATGACTGCTTCAATTCCTAGCAATAAAGGTTGATGTTTGCCCCCCAGTACATAGTGAAGAGCTCAATCTTCTATGTTGTACTCCGCATAGTTACTGAGTAGGATCTAAGTTTTCAAAAGTTACTACTGATATGGTGTCACTGGTTCCCACAGGGGAGTACTTGCTTGGGACCCCCAGACCTATCTGGTTTCTCTGAATACTGTAACAAGGAACTCATACCCTGTTACTGGGAAAAGGCTGTGTGGCAAACAGGACCAGCAAGGGCCCTTGAAGAGCAGGGATTTTGTGGCTCAGAGGGATGAGGGCTTAAGGGAGGAAAAGGCAGCTGAAAGAACCATTAGAGAGAAGCCCTGGGTGGCAAACAGCAAAAGGGAGAAGAGACAAGGCCCCTGCGATCTCCAGTAGTCCTGCCTTAGGAGGCAGGGCACTCCAAGGGCACTTACACACGTGCAAGGAGCAGAGTTGATGAATTGGGTCTGCTGGAGCACATAAATTGATGTGCTCTGGCAGCATCACGTGCATCAGCAGTGTAGTGCATCTCTGCACTAAGAAAATGGTAGCAGTGTGCTTTGAACCAAGACACATTCGATATGCTTTAGTTCAAAGCACCCCACCGCCATTTTCTTAGTGCGGGGACACGCTGTGCTGCTGATGCACATGACACATGGGTGCATTTAATTAGTGTGGCTTCCTAATTAAAAGCACCCAGCGCCATGTTGGAAGTACATGTAAAAATGCCCTAAAAAGAGACTGCTGCCAAAAGGCAGGCAGCTGTCAAGACTAATGAGAAACCCTGGGGTTGGGCCAGGCAATAGGACTGGCTAGCTGGAAAGGGACTGGCTGCATAAATAAAAGGCTTGCCCTCAGGCACAGAAAGGGCGCTCGGGCCCTGACCAGGAAGGATGCAGAAGTCCCAGGCAGGCCATGGTGGTACCTGGTGTAGCAGTAAGGGGAGCCCTGGTGTGTGGGTATGGAAAAGGGCTTTTTTTTTCTTTTGCCATCTGAGCAGGCTCAAAAGGATAAAGATTTAAGTTTATGTGGTTTTAGTTGACAGTAGTATTTTCTTTGGGTTTAAGCTAGTAAAAACCAGAGGACTGGCAGGAGGCTTGGAAGCTGCATGGCAGTCCACTTAAAGACCCGGTGAACTTGGAGAGTATTTGTAAGGCAAACTCAAGTCATAATGCCTTGTACAAGCAGATAATTGCTTCTAACTTTTGCTATATTCTTACTGTGCAGTGTTCCCCAAAAGATGCACAGGGAAAAGATTAAACCAAAGCCTGGGGATTGTTCTAAACTATGGTACATTATGAATCCAGATATAAGCAGTGTGGCCTGAGCCCATCTTTGGCAGTTAATGCATACTAGAATACTTGTAGAATAACAACTGTTTTCAAAGCCAGTTCTGGGAAAATGGCAAATTTTGTAGATTTCTATTTTGAAGAGAGTTTATAACTATGGAGACTGTTGTTCTGATAGAAGCAAGAGGTAAGTGTATATTACCTGTTGCAAAATTATTTTATGACAAATACATGCACAATACCACCAATTAGATATGCTTTTAATCTAATAAATCCCATTTTCTGAATGTTCTTAGAGAAAAGTAAGTACAGTTAAAATTAGCCTGACTGTGGCTTAATTGCCTCACAAATCTGCCTGGTCTGAAGAAGTGTGGGGGGTTTTTTTTTGTTTTGTTTTGTTTTTTTAAATCCTTGTTCAGTCCAGTCCCAAGGTGTCATTCTGTTATTCCCAGAGATAATGTAAGATTTATGTATTGACAAGTGGGGAGGTGAAACAGTGGTTAAAGGAGTGCTGCAAATGATACTCCTGATCCCAGCAGGGGTTGCTGGCATGCTTACATTTTTGGAAAATTTTGCAAAGGTTTCCCTTGTGAATAGCCATAAATTACCTTCTGGAGGCCTTTTTGTAGAGGCTAATATCACCTCCTGTTGGCCTCCAGATTCCTGAGGTACATGGCAGATGTAAACTAGTACATTTATGCTGGGTGGATCTAAGGGTTTTAGTATATGAAAAGAGGGGATTTGCAGGCTTATAAAGTAAGAACAATTACCACCAGATGATATTTAGAAGATTTTCTCTTTCCTCCCCAATAACTTTTTTTTTTAATGTAAGGTCATATGCAAAAACTTATAAGGTTCAAGGTAAGCCTTTGTTGTTATTACCATGCTGTACCTTCACTTAGCCTCTTGAGAGCTATAACATATATTTTATTCATCAGATAGAGAATAAGTGTCAACAGTGACCCCATGTATAATAGGGAAAGATCAGGTCCCAGTTTCATGGTGTATTAAAAACAAAGGCCAAGTTCAGGCCTCGTACATAAAGAAAAGAGAGGAGGATTTCAGGGAGATTACTGAGTCAGGCAGTGATGCTATCAATAAGCACTTACCTTGATTAGTAGAGCAAAAACTGTCTCTCCAAATATTTGTGGTTTTGAACAAGCTTCAAAAGCTTTGCTGGTAGGCAGGAGATTCTTGAAAGAAAAATTAAAGTACAAAACACACAGGTCTGGGCTGTCTACTTTCAAGGAGGGGTTAAAGTGCACGTTTATCAAAGGGATGTGAATTTCAGCTGTTCTTTCCATAAATGCACTGGCATTTAATAAGCAGTATTATCTTGCCCATGATTTCAGGAATTTTTAGCAGCAAAAATATCCCCAAAACAGACTTCCATAGAGTTTATGTGCCTAATTTTTTTTCTGCAAGCATAATTAATTAGAATTTTGGGTAGCAAAATTGAATTTAATAGCAACCTTCAACTACCTGAAGGGAGGTTCAAAAGAGGCTGGAGCTAAACTATTCTCTTGAATTACACGAGAGTTTTCTTACACCAGGTACTAAATGATGACCCATCTTTGTTGTAGGATGATATTTCCTGCATGCATGCAAATGCTGTGGCAGAACCATTCCAAGGATACTGTTGAGGTACTGATGATCTAGTGCAGGTTTCTTAAATAGCTAACAGCATTTTTATCACTCACTTTCAAAACAGAGATATGAGATGCTGCCTTCCAAAGTTCAAGAGGTAGAGGGGAGAAATAAAAGCAAATTAAGGGGGAGAATTGCATATTTGATTTCTGACTTTTATTTGTGGACAGAATTGGTTCAGTGACTTTTCAAATTCTGAAATGTCAACATGGCTTAGAGTTGGAATGACCCCCAGTACCTGTAGGCTACAAATATCATTGTGAACCCACTGACAACAATAGGGCTCATATACATCCATTGTTTCACTGGAAGTGAATCTAGTGCTGTCCATATTACAGAAGAACATAATATTCTTTCTTCCAATAAGCCCAGTTGCTGGGAAACAGGAAGAGCAATTTCACAGTGCCTGAGACTATATAAAGGAAGAAATGAAGATTTTAGGTGAATTTTGAAGAAGAAAACATAATTTGAGTAAAACTATAAAGAAGCAAGTTTTAATATGTATTTGAGTTAGAATCAATAATTCTGTACACATCTACATTACAGTAAGATCTTTCACTCTTTTTTATCATTGCCCTGTATTCAGTGTTATGAATCTCATGAGGTTCACCAAAGACAAGTGCAAAGTCCTGCACTTAGGATGGAACAATCCCATGCACAGTACAGGCTGGGGACTGACTGGCTGGGCAGCAGCTCTGCAGAAAAGGACCTAGAGTTTGCAGTGGACAATAAGCTGAATATGAGCCAGCAGTGTGTCCTTGTTACCAAGAAGGCTAATGGCATACTGGGCTGCATCGGCAAGAGAGTTGCCAGCAGATCATGGGAAGTGATTCTTCCCCTCTATTCAGCACTGGTGAGGCCACATCTGGAGTACTGTGTTCAGTTTTGGGCCCCCCACTACAGAAAGGATGTGGACAAATTGGAGAGAGTCCAGCAGAGGGCAATAAAAATGGTGAGGGGGCTGGGGAACATGAATTATGAGGAAAGACTGAGGAGCTGGGCTTATTTATTCTAGAGAAGACTGAGCAGGAATTTAATAGCAACCTTTAGCTACCTGAAGCGGGGTTCAAAAGAGGCTGGAGCTAAACTATTCTCAGTGGTGGCAGATGACAGAACAAGGAGCAATGGCCTCAAGTTGCAGCAAGAGAAGTTTAGGTTAGACGTAAAGAAGAATTTTCTGACGAGGAGGGGGATGAAACACTGGAACAGGTTACCCAGAGAGGTGGTGGAAGCTCCATCTTTGGAGGTTTTTAAGACCCGACTAGACAAAGCTTTGGCTGGAATGATCTATTTGGGAATGCTCCTGCTTTGACAGGGGGTTGAACTAGATGACCTGCTGAGGCCCCTTCCAACCCTCATTTTGTAGGATTCAGTGATTTCTATAACTACTGTTTATGAAGTAAAAATAAGAAAGATCAAATAGTGGGCCAATCAATGTGAATATGTTCCTATAACAATCTTTAAAAAAAATGTATAGTGTATAAATAAATAAATAAATGGTATTAAAGGATGGTGATCTTATTGCATGTCAAGTGCTTCATGCTGATCTGTTCCATATGTCTAACCTTATCCTGTGGTTAAGTGGAAGCTAAACTGATGCAGTTTACATCAATTTAGATGAAAGAAACAACTGCTTAATTAATGTGTTTAGTTTCTGCTTACTTCAGAGTAGAAGCAAACACCCAAAACAGTTACCACAGAGAAGCTAGCTGATGCATGGTAAAACCCTAATAGTTTCTAGCACAGCATCATTTGTTTTTCAGCCCTTTCTTCTTAGGGGAAGAAAACAAAATAGAGAATTCCAGTTAATTAAAGGAGAAATGACATAGCTGCCAATTCATGAAAGGAGGTAATTACATTAGAAGATAGGAAGTTCTGTTAAAAATAATGAGTAGAGAATTCCCTTGGACATGCCAAATACTTTAGTCACCTTACCTGATACTTTCTGCTTCCTTGAGAAAGCTTCCAATTTTGATTGTGCTTCAGAATACCTTAGTAGTCACTTAGATTGTTGGAATATACACAGCTCCTCCAATCTCCATGGAATCCTTGATACTTTTGTGTAGGTAATTCGTAGTGCAAATATTACTTTGCCTTTTTTTCCCCATCAACACAGATAAAATGTGGAAAATGAAGGAGATGTCTGTATATTTGTTATGACTATTGCATGTATCTTGGTTTAAGTGCCTGGTTATTCAGAGTTAAATCCAAGGAGAGCAGTAGGGAGGAGAAAAAAGCAGAACGTTTAATGGTAATAGGGAGAACACACATTGAGACAGAATCCCAAGGACAATGGAGGAACTACTAATTGAAAAATTTCTTTTCACCTTCCTCCAGCCAGGTAAACATTTATTTTCCAAAGCGTTGAGGTTTTAACCAAAGGGAGGTTACAACACCTGCTTTGGGAGGAAGAGGGGAGTGGCCAGAGACTTGAGGAGGGGGAGCATGTAGCAGTGGTTCATTCTGTTTCTTCTAGCCCTGAAGTTGGGTGACTGATATAGTAAAACTTACCAAAAATTTGCAAGACAAAAAGGAGGTTTAGGTAAGACATAGGAGAAATAAGTGTTTTGTTGTCTTTCCTTAGTTTCTCAGTTTGTTCTTCTGAGCCTTTAAGACACTTTAGTCCCTTAGGCCTATTGCCTGAAAGATACCTTGAAGAAGGGAGTGCAAAGGAATCTAAAATAGTTTGCCTTATAACCCAAATAAACATGCCTGTATGAACATATACACATAGAAAGTAATCTAGGCAAGAAAATAAAGAAAATTGAACAGGAAAAAACCTGCATTTTTTTGTAATATGGAGCACAAATGGTAAATGCAAAAATGAAGTAGGTGAAGTATGATGATCACTGACCTTGTAATTTATCAAACTTCCCATGCATAATGCCTCTGCCCTGCTTCAATATCTTGTGATAGATTCTATTTTCCTCAGACACAGATCCACCTACTCAACCTTTAAAGTCCTCCAAGAATAGTTGACCTTTAAGAAATTATTTAAAACAAAATGCCAAACAAAGATTCTTTTTTAAGTGAAATTATTTTCCCTGCATCCCCCTTCTCAGTTTTTATCCACTGCTTGGATACTTTTTATGCTTTCTGGCTGTGACAGCACAGCTTGCTCACAGATGCAAAGGAGGAGGAAAAAATAGATTGGGCCTTTTTTCCTTGGTAGCTAAATTGTAAATGAAACTGAATAAAATGTAGCAGAAAATTAGTGGGAATCAAACTGGATCAGTGGAAAAAGTAACCTTATCCTCTGAAAGCCAAATTGTGAAAGTTACAAAATCTTACAAAACTCCCAATAGCAATTTAAGGAGCTGATGAACTACATTACTGTTTGCTTTGTAAATTAATTCTATTGGATGTCTACTGATATGGGATCTTGAGGTTTTGGTTGACATTCTACTGTATGTTCACTGAAAGCATGTAATTAATTATTTGTGGGTATTTTATGCCATGGATAAATCAGATGTTACTCACTCAGCAAACAGGAAAGACCTATATTGTAGGGGACAAATCTACACTGACAAGAGGGGTGGCCTAGATGACCTAATGGGACTTTTCCACCTCTAACTTCTTCAATTCTGTGAAATAGGGTTTTTTTGGATCATAGTATTTTCTTGTTAAAAAACTGGGAAGTTGGCAAACATTCCTGACATGAAGAACAGGGAGATCAGGGAGGGGAATGGTAGAATTGAAAATAAACATGAGGAAATGCTGGTATGAGATGTTGGTACTCTAGTTGAATGAAAGGTCACAACCAGACAGCTTTACTTAACCTGTGCTGGTTGAATTTAAAATATTTTTAAAAGTTTTCTTGACAAACCAAAAGAACACATGAAGTAGAACACATCACTTGTTTCATCTTCACTCTCTTTAAAGTGGTTCTTCTTTAAAAGTAAGTTTGTTAAAAGTACCTACTAAGTAACATCTTAAGTGTCTCCAATTTTATTTATCTGTAAAAGGAGAAACTATTGTGACAAACATTTATATCTGAAATGAGTCTGCTGTTCTATTTTAGCAAAATGCTAATAAAAGTGAATTCAAATATCAGCTGTTTCCATGACAAGTTTGGGGTTATCTGTTTCTTCAGAAATGGTTGCAGAAGAGTGACAAATTGCACAGCTTATTTTTGACAAATACACTTTAGATTTCTTCCCTTAATTTGCTAAAATTCTTTTTACATCTATTTTGGTTTCAGTTTCTTTGATTTAGGGGCTTCGTGTTTAGAATGCTCATAGGGACAACAGTGGCTTTGTTAGTTATAGTAAGTGAATGGGGAACTATCTTTAAGTCTTTGGCTTAAAATGTTGTGATTATTTATTATTTTGAGCAGTGCTTCATATTTTTTAATCAACTTGTGTTCAACCCTACTTCACAGTAGGTTGACCACCTTTTCAGAATGCAAAAGTGGGCCATGAGCCCCCTTGCTGCCCCCCAGATGAGCCACCCATTGCTTCATCCTGCTCCCTGACTGGGCCTCATGGCTGCGCATTCCCTCCCCAACCCTGGGCCCCAGGCCCCATGCACTGCCCCAGCTGGGCAACACCTACAGCCCCAGCCACTAACCCTGCCCCACTCCCTCCCTCACCTTGGGGGCCTCAATCTGCTCCCCCTACCCCTTGCATCACCTATGCCCCTTCCCCCTATAGATTTACCTCCAGGCAGCTGGGAGAACTTCTCTCCACCACTGGCTGGCTGTCACCCCCCCACACCCCACCAACCCTAGGTAAGGAACTCTGCCAGCCTGCAAAGGGAAATGAACTGTTTCCCATGTTTTTCTCGTGGTGAACAGAAAACCCGGATCTGTGTACACGATACTGGGACAACGGTTGACTGTGTCAAGGGGAATCTGGGACAAATACAGTCCGAGAGTCATTCAGCCTAGGACTGGGACTCGATGTTTACATTTTAGGAGTGTCCTGCCCAATTAGGAATGGGTGGTCATTCTACTTCATAGCTAGTTTTACTACGTGTAGCTATTTTGATTCAGACACTGAGTGTATAATTTGGTGGGTTTGTTTCATAGTACATTTTTTGTGATTATAAGGTTGGTTCATATCCTGTTAGATGAACCTTCTGTTTGTAATTTGGAAAAAAAATCTCCAGGGCCACAAACGAACATTGTATTTGTTCTTGTATAAACCATTTTATCGTGGGACAAAGTGCAATCATTTAGCTATCCATATCCATTCTCCCAGGATAAATACTGAAAAGCTTCACACAATAAGAAGAACTAACAGTTCATCCCAGGGTATTATACAGTGCATCTGAACGGTTGCATCATTGAATCAATAAATCAATTGAACCAGCAGACTAGCCCCAAGCTACTCATCCATCCCATGAGCCCAGATAAGCTTTACACCCCTGACTTAGGGTAATAACAGCTGTTTGGTTTATCAGGGGCCTGATTGTCCATGCTTTGACTCGCATCAAAATAGGGCTGGGACAGTCATTTATACATGCAGCTTAAATGGCAGCTAACTTGAATTACCCATGATTGTCTGGGAGCAGAGTTGTGTTATCTCTGTGCTTCACAGGTATTTGCAGTGGGAACATATGCTTATGCCACTATAGGATCCCAGAATAAAAGACTCTGTCCCTGGAGAAATCCAGTAGAAGTCCAAGGTCAACATTATCAAATTGAAAAAAATGCCCTGCTTACTTCTGTTACATGTGTTTGTAGTGACTGTAGTTTATTTAAGCATTTTAGTAGTTTTTCCAAAGCAAAATGGAAATGTTAAGAGCCATCACCCGCATGGTGACAAACCAGCATGTTCATGAGATGATTTTAAATGTTTTTTTTTTTTTATCACTAATGTGGCTATTATGACTCAAAATGAAAATGTAAAAAGGTTTCTAGGAGTAACACTAGAACATTGTCATTTTGATCATGCCAAGTGTTATGTAACACATTCAGCACCAGAAAAACTAAAGAAAGAAAAGACCTGTTGATTCCCTTAGTCTTTCTCTTTCAGTTTTGGTTTGTTCAGTTCCCATTGGTTTTTCTTTTTGTTTTTCCCTATCCCTTTATAAAAATGCTAACTCAGGAGGTTTCCTATGGCAAGCTATTTCACAAGCCAATAGAGTTCAGTGTCAGAAATATTAATTTCCCCCCAAAAAAACTCATTAAATATTTTTTCTACAGTTTTTTCACTTGTTCCTATCTAATACAACCTTTGTGATGTGCTCAGTAATTCCTCCACTTTCATGATGTTGATATGTCTTATGTATTTATGGATTCTCTGTGTCTCTGGTAGCATAGACCATAGTGAATAATGTGACTGTACAGCTTCCTGCTTTTATTCATTTTTGATGACAAGATATTTGGATTAAATCTTCACTCCCAGGTTTATCTTTGTGCATGGTACTGACTGTTTTCTAGTTCTTCCTTTCCTCTCTTTCATTCTGCACCTTGTCAGATATACACGACAATTCTTCATGCTTAGCTCTCAGGAACTTAAGTTTTGGTTCATCAATATGGGCATGAAGAGGATGGCCATACAAACCAGTAGTTTGTTATGCTAAGAGGCATCCCATATGACTGCCATTCAGGATAGTAGAGTACTGGTTCAGCATGGCGGAGAGTGAGTCAAATAAAACTTCATACACTCAGTTTCATATTTGTATAGCAGCTATTTTCTCATTAGAACCATTGTTAATTGGCTGTTTTTCCAGTATAATTAGGGCTAATGAGTGTTCCCCTGGCATCTATCCTAACAAAGCTGTTCAGAGGATTCAAGGAAGAAATGGTATAATCAGTGAGGAATGCCTAAGAGTAGTCCAGCTGCAGAATTGATTTGTCTTTGTTGTTGTCATTGTCACATTCTTCCCTCATTCCTTTTGTTCATTGTTCATCAGAAGCCTTCCCCACGCACACATACCACTACCATATATGTGGTATAGGTGTTGTGATGTAACTTAATTCATTTTTCTTAAGTCATTAGGGATGCGCCAGTGATTGAATCAAGTAAATACAAAGGCAAGAAAAAAGAGTCTCTATTGGACTTTGTGGAAGAATTGGGATGTTACTTTGTTCCATTCCACTACTCTCTCCATATAGACCCATCCCCTTTCCCACTGTTTTTCTCTCTACCAGATTTGTGTCTTGGTGGCCATTTTTGCTTTTTGGGCCTTTGCATATCTTTACCTGTGAACTACAGTATACGTGATTGCTTCAGATGATTCCAAGTGATTCTGTTTATAAAACATGAAAGACACAGCAATGCAACTTCAAAATTACTGAAAGGTTTTGGAGTGGTTTTGGTTTTTCTTTTGTCTTTTTACTGTGGTTGGAACTATGTGGTTTGTCTGCAGGCGGGATCACTGCAATTCCAGAAAGATAACACTGAGTCTAGTCCCACTGCCAGGGCTGCACTGGTTCAGAAAAAATTAGCCAGACCTACACCAGTGCTACCTATTACCCTTCTCTCTTGCTCTACCTCTTCTCTTGGGGCAGAGTGAACTGCTAATGTGTTATTTACTGCTTATGCTCCACAGTTGCATAGCATGGTGGACAAGTCAAGAGGATACTCTTGTAAGCAATGTACTAGACTTGGAGCTAGGACAAAAAATCCAGTTTTTTGTCATGGTCTTCCTGTGTGATTTTGTATTAGTCATTTTCTTTATTTTAATTTCCTGTCTCTAAATTGAGGATAGCATTTCCCTATGAGATATAGGTGTTGTGATGTAACTTAATTCATTTTTCTTAAGTAATTAGGGATGCACCAGTGATTGAATCAGGTAAATACAAAGGCAAGAAGAAAGAGCCTCTATTGGACTTTGTGGAAGAATTGGGATGTTACTTTGTTTACAACTATTTTCACTTGTTATGTTTCTATGATAACTGTACCTCTTCTCCTCCTGCCTAATAGACTTCAGTCTAGATGTTTCTAACAGTTTCCCTCGAGAAAACATCCTTCAGCTGTTGAAAATTGGGATGAAGAAGACATTTTGCCCTGTGTTCTTCAGCTTTAAAGCCAAGCCAGAAATTCCAATCTAATGTTTTCCAGGGGGGCTTCAGATTTGTTTTTAACCAGTCCCACTTCCCTGTTGGAACATATGCCTGATAATCAATTGACTTTTGCAAAAGGGAGTAAGAAGAAAATTATTCATTTGCAAATACAACCTAATCTTGTCATTTACATGCTAGATCTATGGCTGTGTCCACACAAGTATGGACTGTTGGTTCCCCAGGCACAGATAGTGGCAGCACACTGTGCGCCACCACTACTTGTCCCCAAGGAATCCCCGTGCCATGTGTTGGGGGCCTTCTGGGATGGCAAGGCAGACTCTGTGGGGAGAAGCTATGGGGTATGAACCTGTTCAGCCTCCACAAGAGAAGGCTGAGAGGGGATCTGGTGGCTGTCTATAAACTGGCCAAGTGGGACCAGCAGGGAACAGGAGAGTCCCTGTTCCCCTGAGCACTACCAGGAGTAACTAGGAATAATGGCCACAAGTTGACTGAGAGCAGGTTCAGGGTAGACTTCAGGCAGCACTACTTCACAGTCAGGGCGGCTAGGATCTAGAACCAACTTCCAAGGGAAGTGGCACTTGCTCCTACCCTGGGGGCCTTCAAAAGGAGGCTAGATAGACACATTGCTGAGTCGTTTGACCCCAGTACTCTTTCCTGCCCATGGCAGAAGGTTGGACTTGATGATTTGCTCAGGTCTCTTCTGACCCTACCAACTATGAAACTATGATTCTGCTTTGTGGAGCCTAGCCGGCACTCACAACATGGCTCCGGGTGGCCCAGCTCCACTTTGTAGTCGTGTACGCTGCCTGTGTATGCTTTGCTCTACTTTTTTTTTTTCCCACGGGTTTCTTTGACCCCTGGGTATCCAGGGGTCAAAAAACCCGCGGAAAAAAAAAGTGGAGCAGCGCATACACGGGCAACTCTTCCTTGCAGCGCAGAGAACATCTGAATGTGCGGTATGTAATGCCACAAACGTGTTTGGGGTACCACAGACTATAAGGCCGTGCTCGTCTGGACATGGCTATGGTGGTAATTTTGCACTGTTATGAACCCACACAGACTTACTTTTGTTTCCAAAGAACTTCAATTTGAGCTATGTATGGGAGAAAAAAACTGCCAATCTCTAAGACTTGTCATAGATGAAAGCATACCATTTTCGTATAGATATCCCATAGCTGTTTGTGGTAATTGATGGTGTTTCAACTGCCTCTTATTTTAGGGGGAAATTTTGAGGAAAGAATGAAAAATATTTCATTAATGAAAATCCATGAACCCTTGACTCCTTTGTGCGAGATGTCAGTAGTAAGAATCATTTCTCAGCACTCTACCCAGTAGTCTCTCTGTTCTAGATTCATTTTTACTTGCTTTATAAAATCAAACGGATCAAAAGTAAAATGTGGCTTGATCATTATTTAAAATGATTGAAAATGCACTAGATAACTGATTTTTACAGTTTCTATTTAAAAATATATTTGAGCTAATAATTTTTTACCAGATGATTAAAGATGCTTTAGAGGCATTAATTGAGAAGTTAATCAGTTCTGTATACTAATTTTTTACAGCATTTTTAGAGATGATTGATCTTGATATTAGAGAGGCTGACCTTATTCATGCCTTACTGTCTTTAAAATACAGAGTAATGTTTCGGTGTCTAATGTTGAACAGTTCCTTGCTAACTGCCATTGTTTAAACTGAAGTCACTCTTTGTCGCATGAAAGGAAAAAGGCCCCTGGCACTTTTAAACTATTTCTCACTAGATAAAATTGGCTGAATCCGTGACCAAAAGTCATTACTATGCATTGTTGATTTCAGTCCAACTCCTATAAGCACATCTGGGAGGAAAAAAAATAACACCCCCCTATCCTAATTAGACAGTCTCAGCAGAGAAACAGAGGACCAAATGCACGCAGAAAATTAAATTGCCCACTCACCTCTTTGGTTTTTGATGATTTAATTCACTTTGCTAGGGTAATGCTAGGAAGGCTGTCTGGGAGCAAGCAAAGGTTTACACCCTCCAGGACAGCCAGTGTGTTCGCCTTTCTGAGTGCCTGGAAGAGGCTTGCATGCTTGCTGCTGAAGACCTTTCTCTGATTTTACCACCTTACTTAACGTTACAGATTACAAAGAATAGGGCTTTTTATGCTAGTAATGCTGACACAAGCTGACCTATAGCAATGAAAACACTATGCTATTTAAAAGACTATTTAATCAGCTTCAACTGAGTTTTCCATGTGAGGGAAGTGCTGTGTACCATGCTGAGACTTCACAGCCTGTGTTCATATATTATTGATCATTCTACTTGTCACAATCTGATTCTTATAGGCAGGACAAAAGATGATTGAATAGAAAGGAATTTTTAAATGGTTGCCTGCCTGTAAGGAGTGGTACCACAGATTTTTTTTATACCTCGTGCCTAATTAAAGCTTGGATAATTATATATGTCAAGACAACTTGCTCTCTTCTATTTTTAATAGAACAATTTGAAGTATGCATACATATTAAAAAACATAGGAACCCACAGCAGCAAGAAAGACACGGTGCTGCTTCTACTTCATAGATATGTCTTACAAAAAGCTTCATGAAATAAGTTTGATTAAGTGAGAGAATAAATTTTACCATGCTTTCTGTTTTCAATAGAAAGATTTATGAGACTATGTTGAATGGCTTTCTCAAGCCTAGGTTCCCACAAAACACAGGAAATGATGTATTTTTCTATAGCACCAAAGAATATATTATGTATTAAAGGGGATATCATTGCTGTTTTGAGGTACTACAGCTGCGATTTTAACTTATGCAGATCACAGTAACCTTGTTTTCAGTTTAAAAATATATAAATCAAGCATATACTTAAAACATTTTATTCCTTTAATTTAAAGGATCCAATAGGTGCCTTTGGTGGTAGCTGTCTGAGAATTTTTCTGATGCTTCTTTCTTTTTGTTTTAAACAAGGAAAAGGGCTAAATTTCACCCTGAAGTCTTCAGGGGACGTCTTGGCTCTCTTTTTGCCATACAGCAGGCTTTTATGGACATGCATCTTATGTATTTGCTTTGAAAAAAGATTTTGGCCCTTTACCTAATTCATTAATCTTTCAGTGTTTAGTTCATGATCTGGTCCTGTTGTTGCAGCAGATGACTGTTGAGTGTGCCTTAGGCCTTACTGTACTTTGGAACTTCATGTAATAGTGACACTTTTTTGATTTTAAGATTTAATTTCCACTTAACTGCATTTTATTTATTTATTTAGAGTTAGGAACCAAATCTGCAAAGTGATAGAGAACCTCAGCAGACCTTGTGGTGAGCGGTAGATATCTCAGAAGGGAAGTTTCATGTTTCAGGAAGGAGCACAGCAGAACTTCCTTATACGTTCATGGAAGTTCTGCTGTGCTCCTTCTTGAAAGTTTGGTGACATTATATTGAAGGAGCAAGAATGGGACCCGCCAGCAAGGAAGGAGACAGAAAGACCTAGGATTTGTCGGTGTTTTTTGTGCCACTGGCCTTGTTTACATCTGGCTCCAAAGTCTCACTAGAGATTGTGACCCCTTCCCTCTTTAGCACTCAGAATACAATCTGACTTGTAGCTGTCACGGGATTGATATGCTTGTTCTTGGGGAGGGATGACATGTTTATTTAGTTAACAAAGACACAGTACTGAGTATCTTCAAAGAATTAAAAGCATATGCTGTGCACACATTTCATGATATTGATACTTTACAGTAAATGGCAAAGTTGAATGGCCAAGCTGCCAACAGTAGACTGAGCATAGGTCAGGGTTTATTCTGTTACTGCTAGTGACATAATAGATTTTCTCAGTGGTGTAATTCATAGGTTAATCCACTGAAGTCAGCACAGTGATGGAGGTGATAAACTAACAGATGTGAGAAGAGAATGAAGTCTAAGCAGTTATTTATGTAAAGTATTTTTCTTTGTGTACTGTTTGGTGTAATAATACCAGGGTTTACCTTGCACTTCAGAAAGTCTTTATACTATTTAGAAAATTGCCCAAAATCTATATTGATATTTTATCCTTTATGCATTTGAAATAAAGCGTATTTCTATATAATAACATTCTGCATGATACAGTGTCTGATGGCCATCACAGAATAAAATAGTTGTTAGCTTTTCACCTTCTCACTAGCTCTTCTGATTTCCAAGTCAGGATCTGTATTTCCCAAATTCGTAAGGAGCTCCGATCAGTGGTAGTCTCGTGCTTTAACTTTCCTCCTTACTCTGACTTCACCAGAGTTACCTTCAACCATATTAAACTTGGGAGTGTAACAAGAAGGCTGAGTCTGATATGTCTGAGTTCTTATATGCCTGTTGCCATTCTGCAACAGCAATAAAGTAAATGACACAAAAATATTGAACTAACAATGGTGAGGAAACCTTCCTTAATATGTTCTTGGTAGATTTAACTGGTGGATTTTACTGGGGTTCAAATACAAGGTTGTGGTAAAGACTCTAAAAAAGAAAGAAAGAAAGAAAAAGGGACAGCAGCCTTAGTCTGATAGACTTGAATGGGATTTAGGCACATGCTAAATGGTTTGGGTCCTGTCAAATACAGGGAAGAGAGTGGAGAGTAATAGAAGCAAAAAGTAATAAAGTATATGTTGTGAAAACCCACTCATACCAGCCTAGATTATTAAGGGTATCAATCCATGGCATAGCAGTGAATCCTTTATAATAAGAAAAAAAAAAAGATTTTTGTTTTAGACAATATCATTGGGGGTTGAGAGTGTAAGTGAAAAGCTTGAACTACAGTATTTTTCAATAATCCAAAAAGAACTGAAGTGAGTTTGGTTTAGAAGAATTTTATTTTGGGAGCATTTGTCCTGCACTCTGATTCAGAGTTTTCATTTGCTTGTTATTGACTGTGCCAGCAACAGGTGTGACAGTGTCTGGTTGGAGTAGATGACTGGTCATGCACTATACTGTAGGCAAAAAATTGGCTGCTGTTGCCTTGGAGAATGAGTTCAGGATGTTCCCCCGATCATATTTCATATTTCGGACAATGATCTTTGCTTTTACAAGCTCTGTGATGGGTTTGTAATTTTTTTTACAAGATTCTTTTCAAAAAGTGTGTCTTTAATCCCCCTGAAGCCTATTAAAATGGACTCGAGATGCTTTTCTGTTGAATGAAAATTGCCCTGAAGGCCAGTTTGTTACAATTTTTCTTGCTCTAGTTTTCATTTTGAAAGATTTATTTTTAATCCCAGTCATGCTGGAACATTATTCAGATGCACTGCCTGATTTTATTCCAGTGCGCTGCTGGTCCTTGAGTCATGTGTTGGTAGCCTACATATCATTTCTCTGAATAAAGGTAGCAGTGAGCATGTGGCTGCACTGTAGGTGGTTCCAGGCTTAAGAAGCTCCATTCTTCCAGGTGGGAAATCAACCTGTCAGACTGAGTAATGCAAACATGATTAGTTTACTAAGTTCATTAAATGAAAACTTTTGTGGAGCTGGGTTCCCCTTGCTCACTGTGCTTGTTATAGTGAAACAATCCAGTTTTTCATGCACTGAGTGGAATACCATGTGTAAACACAGCAGGAGGACATTCCAGAATTTCCGTTGATTTTCTTTACCAGAAAGGTACCTTGTGATCTTGCTGACTATATATATAGTTTTTATCCTTGTCTTATTCTCTTGCAATTGGATATGGACACAAAATAGAATAAACATAAACTGTCTTGCAACACAGTACCTTAGTTGGGCTAGCTAGTACCCTTGTTCTGAGGAGTACTTTACATTGTACAAAAAGTTGCTAAAGATTTCCAACTACTTCAGTGACCCTTGAGATCCTTTTGGCTCATTGTTTCCTCAGGAACTCATCTAAACAGCCTGCAGAGCGGGGAGGTTTTTTTGTTTGTTTTTTTATATTTCGTACCACTTTTACTAAGGTAGAACAGCTCAATAGCCTGCAAATTAGCCCCATTCACTTCAGGACATATACATGCACTTTGTTGAATATCAGCAATGGATTAGACTCTACCTTATTAAGCTCTTTAACTTAGGCTATCATTCTGCCGTTCTATCTCACACCAAGAAGTACCTCCCCAAGAAATACCTCACTCTGTGATAGAATTGGGCCATTTGGTATGGGGAATAAAGGCAGAACCTGGCATCTCCCTTCTATATGTGTTGGCAAGACAGTGTTTCTAAGGACTAAGTAAGAACGGGGTCTGAAAAAAATCATCCCAATGAAAGTAATTACCACTAAGAAGCTTTGTAGTTGAAAATTTACAAAACGCAACATTCAGAAAAGGACCTACAAAGCTGGATATGTTCAAGGACAAAAACAGTAGTCAGGACAGTGACTTTCATTGGGAGCTCGGTGTTTAAGTGTCATTTGTGTCTTGGAAAATGTGCCTGAAATAACTGTGAGAGGCAAGGATTTCTTAGGGTGATATCTTTTATTGTACCAACTGTGTAACCAGGATAAAGTTAGACAAGCTTTCAAATGTAAGACTTTCTGACACAAAAGGACAAGAAGTTTTCTCCTTTTTTTAACTTAGCAAGGCAGCCAGCCTGTTAACTGAAATAAAGCACATTTTCTTTAACTAAAAGTGGCCTTCTCTGACTTAAAAAGCAGACTCATACCAGTCAGGTATAAATTCTTCTCGGTGCCCTCAACAATATGCTGAAAAGATTGCATCATCCTGTCTAATATAATATCAGCACTTAGCTTGTCTTTAAGGAAGAGAGGGAAAAGGGTCAATGAGGTACAATCACTGTGGTATAATATTTACAGATAAAGCATTGAATAAGACCTAATTTATAAAAGAAACATCTCAAGTTGTCCATAATTAATTCATTTTATACCTTCTTTTAAGCAGCTGTCTATAGATAATTGGTTAAGGGTTTCAAGATTTGTTTAATACATGCCCAGGGTAAATGGAGCTGAAAATACAGAGAAATGGCTCAATTTGCTTAGTATTCAGTGAAGTAAGCTGATCTGTCAGCCTAGTCGTACATGTAGGATTTTGGCTAATTGATCACAAGTGACATCCCACTGTTTCTTAAATGAGTCTATTCATCTTCAATAGTGTTCTATTAAAATGAATATTTGGTACAACGTTGGGGTGTAGGTAAAGCAAATGTGTGTTATGTCCTCTACTTATTATAGGGGGCTCTCATTAATTGTTAGTTAGAGCTTTTTAAAACTAAATGGGGAGCCAGAGTGTCAGTGATAAGTAATGAGAGCAAGCAGAGTGTCTATAATCCTCAGCCTAATTACACAGGGCTATGATAGAAATGGTTTTTAATTAATTGTTCATGGTCTTTAAAAGTATAATAATGCATTTGCTTTAAAAAGTAAAGAAATTAATTTACTATTCCCTGAAAGTAACATCATTATTTGTGTTTTAGGTATAGATTCGCCACTAGCTAATTACAGTTCAGGTTTCTGTAGCAGGAATGAAAAATCAATAACCGCTGTGTTCCATAGATCCCTAAAGATTTGTTTCTATATTATATATAAAATATATTACATGATAATAATTAAGAAACAAGATAATACACTAAGACATGAATACCAAAATGTAGCTGTCTGTTTCCATTGTGATTCATTTTAAACAAGACATACAAATATGCATGCAGTGGCATGAAGAACATAAATTCCTGATTTTCAGTCCCTGGAAAATACATTGGAATTTTGTCAATAATCTTCATATTTCATAAAGATTTCAGAGCACAATTTTGCTGAGAGACTGAAGAATGGTAAGTCAGATGGGAAACTGGGGGCCTTTTATATATAGACTAAGGGCAAGTGTTGGGATAGACAGTCTGTCTGCATTTTAGTGACAATAGTGTAGGAAGAGCTTCTCAGATTTAACACTAGATCAATATGAAGGCTGCTGGGGATTGGTGAGGAAAACCAGGGGGCATGTTGTCATCTTGTCTCTACTGCCTGTTGTACAGCTCATACAAATCAAAACACTTCAGCAGTGACAAGTGATGTTTCTATTCCCATCGATCAGGACTCAGTGAACTATCCTGCAGGGGATGATTGTTTTTCAGAGAGTCAAGTGTACTATAATCAGGTTTCGGATGTATTAAGAGATCCATCAATACATCTGTTAGAAAGGCCCGAAGTTCATGTAGATATGTATCTACTTCTGTGTAGTTACATATATGTAGTACACACAGTAGATTTGGCAGAAAGCTCAGCATTTGTTAAACATTCAATGGATCAAACAAGATGGAGGGAGAAAGAAGATGGAGAACATTTGAGTATGAATAACATTTATAACCAATCACTGAGATTCAACTTCACATTCCATCAGTGTGAGTGGGTAGAACTTTGATTATGGGCTTCTAGTGATGCAGAGCCCAGCAAACCAAACTCCATCCAACTGCTGCCAGGTCAAGGACGGACTTGGAAATGAGTGCAGGGTCAGCTCAACCAACCAATTTATTAATTTAAGATGAACATTAAAGGCACAGATTGGTGCGGTTCCATTCATGGCAGTGGTGTTATACAATATTTACCAACCTCAGCCTTTAAACTGAGGTTTTATCTCTCTGGGTAGATATTTTCAAAATCTAAATAGAAAAGAACTGCTCCTGGTATCGTGGATCTTAGGGAGACCCATCCTGGAATTTATAGCTGGAGTTTTCTGTCAGATAGTGGGCTTGCATCAGATATCCTCCCAGCCAGAACAGCTGGCCACCCGGAGTACTTATTTTGCAGACAGAGAAGGAAATCCAGCTCACTATATCTAGAGTGTGTTTTTGAAATGGTCCCACCAGTTATGATTGTATTTATCATTCAGGAAACAAATAGCACAGCAAAAGCAAAGTCACATATAGTTTATGTTACATTAATAGCTTTCCTTTTGACAATATTAATTTTAATATTTTTGGTCAGTTTTTAGTTCACATACATAATCTAGAAGTGAAAGGCTCTGATCATTGTTGATTTCTTGATCCATCTAATGCTGTTAAGTTTGTTATATGTCCCAGTTAAAAATATGAGGATCCTGTAACCTGTAGAGATATAGAGTCTTTGGCCCCCGCTACGTTACATATAATACACACTTTGCTAGTTAATCATGCAATAAATTTAGACTAGCCATATGTGCAAAGTAAGACCAGCCACAAGTGCCAAGTAATTATCACACAATTAACTGGTTAATCATGCAGTAAATTTAGACCTGCCATATATGCAAAGTAATTATCTCACCATAAAAAGGACTAGCCAGCTATAAAAAGAGCCAAAGTTAGTGCTTGAAAACATGTAACAACTCTATAACTGTTTTCTATCCAGCTTTAATTTGAACGTGAAGTAGGGCCCTTTATATTACTATAGTATTGCTGTATTAGATCAATGGCTGGCACCCATTTTAGGCTGTGGATTGGAATGGCCCAGTTTGAGTCAGGGGCAGGCAGGTGGAAAGCACTAAGACCAGCTGCCACTTTTCCCCTAGGCAGCAGGGGAAAGTAACTGCTGCTGAAGCCTTCTGCTGTCAAATGCCACTGAAGCCCCATATCTTTGGGCCAGATTAAATGGTTTTACACGCCAGATTCAGACCATGTGCCATAGTTTGCTGATGCCTGTACTAGACAGATACCGAAGGACTTTTTTTTTTCCATTGCCCTCTACCCTATGTAGTCATTGACACTGGGGCAGGAGGGAAAGGAATGAAGATGGAGTGGATGCTTGAGAAGAGAGGATAAAAGCCCTTTTACACCTTCAGGAAAGACTCACCCACCTTGCTAGAGCCAGTGAGATCAGAAGGTGGGCAGGATGTGTTCCAGAAGGCAGTGGTAATGTGGGACTGCTGAAGGAGAGACTTGGGAACTGGGCTGCCTTCCAGTGCAGTTTGGAGTTTGGAGGAGCTCTGATAAACTGGGGGATACCAGCATTAAGCCCACAGTGGAGAAGGAGCAGGAGAGTTGTCTGGAAGCCACGTTAGGTGATGAGCCAGCCACAAAAGAGCTGGGCAGGCTCTAATTGAGGTCCTGGATTATTTTTTTTTCTTTGTGGTTACTTTCACTAGAGGAGAGCTAGTTAGGCTGAGCCCTGTCACTGGGACCATGAGAGTGAGGAACCAGTAACTGGCTGGGCCAGAGAGATGCAGGACTAAAGCCAGGCTGCAGTATCCAGGCCTGCATAGTTGATTAGGGCTAGAAAAAGTCCTGCATCCTGGTGTGAGCAGACCCCTCTGGGAGATGCTGGGAACAGATGCTGAGGCTTTTGCATAGCTAAGAGGCAAACCCAGCCAGGGTCCTTATCAGTTCCTTGTTTTTTTGTTGGGGAGAATGGACTTTGCATGAAAGGGAGATACCCCACCACCCTCAGGAACCAAGTATACTGCAGTGAGAGGTCTCCGTCAACGAGCTGAAAGACCAAGGAGACTGAGAGACTTACCTGAGTTTCAAGTTTCCTTGTCTGTATTACTCTTTATTTATCCTTACCTTCACAATGCCTTGACAGGGTGGCCAAGGTGGCTGTCATACTTTGGAGATGAGCTCAAGGCAACCACGAGTCTACAGGGTCAAAGAAAGGAGACCCAAGAGCAAGACTGGCGCTGTAACATCTGGGTGGCACATGGACAGGGTGTGGGGAAGGTAGAACCAAAAAGAAGAACTGCTGCCCTGAAGGGTCAGGCCAATGCTCAGGATCTCAATATTGCACTGTTAGACAGGAGGGCATGGTGTACAACTGCACATGCACACATAAAAATCAATTAAACACACTCACTAGATGCATACACCCCTTTTAGGCATGCGTACTCACACTAACAGCTCAGGCACATACACTATACACCCCAAAAGTTAGGCACAGATCACCAATTCATATATCATGCACACAATGCCATATATATGTATCTATACACACATACACACTCTCTCACAGTAGCATCTCAGATACACGCACGTTCAAAAGAATTAGTCTAGGTTCGCACACTACACACACCAAATTTAGACAGAATCAGTTACCAATTACCAACACTTGCACATCCAATACACATACCTGGATTACTAATTTATATACCACACACACACACACACACACACACTGATATCTATATATGTATATGTATTCACTAATTTACACACATACCACCCACCTACACATACACACAAGTGAGTTCCTAAGTTGGATGTTGTGATGTGCATGTATGTATGTACTTGGGATACCTGGGAAAAGGTTAAGGTAAGAAGATAGAAGTGTAGGGAGTTAAAGTTACCAGGACCGGGATTAGAACCAGTAGACTACAGGGGCCTGGGCTGAAGAACTGAGGCTTGGGGGTAACTTTAGGTTAATTGATCTTAATTGATTAAAAGACAACACCCAAAGCCTGCAAAACAGGGAAGCTATGCCAGCACAGCTATGGGGGAGCTGAAAAGGTAGGTAGTGAGAGGGAAAAATGGGACTAAGGGAAAGTATGGGTGTTAAAGAGGGGCTCTGGGTGTGGGGAGCCAGAGAATGGCTCTGGGGCAGCTCGAGAAGTTGCAGAGAGCGGCAGTAGGTGCTGGAAGCTGGAGAAAACTGGACAGCTAAGAGGAGCTGGGAAGCTGCAGGGGTTGGGGGGAAGAGTACAGAAGGTGCTGGGGAAGCCTGAAAACAGAGAGGACAGCAGAAAATCACAGGAAAAGCAGCAGGCGACAGGGCATCAGGAAAGCAGAGAAAGGCAGCAGAGTCACAGGGAAAAGGCAGTAGGAGCAGGGAAGGCTGAGAGGTGGCAGAAAAGGGGAGATGGAATTGGGAGGAGATGGGGAAACTAGCAGAGAGGTTGGGAACTGGAGCTGAGAGAGAGAGAATGAGGCTGGAATTTAAGATAGGGAAGGGACTGGGATTCAGTAAAACATGACCCAACTCGGGGTTGCAAATGACAGTGGTTTTATTGAACAGGGGAGATGGTGACACAATGCCAAATTGGTTCCCTTGCACCCACGCGCACACACACACGCACAATGGCAGCAGGGGTTAGAGAGGCTTGGTGCAGCGGCTGAAGTCCACTGAAGTCCAGGAGGAGAGAGAGAGTCCAAATTGTAGGAGGAGGTAGTATCTACCTCTCCATGCTGGAAAGGGATCCTTGTCCAATAGATGTTGTCCAGAGGGGAGCCTCTGGCCGGGCCTGTGGGTGGTATAGGTGGTGTGGCATGGTGCTGGTCCAGATGGAGAGTGCATTCCACTGTGTCCTTTTTATAGGGGCAGACCTTGTGTGACCCTAGTGACAGGAGGCATGCCCAGGCAAGGGTCAGCCCCTGGCATACTAAGCATGTGTGCTTAAGGCAGGGATGTGCAGTTTCTGGTGTCTGTAATGGTGAGAGTTGCTGGTTCTGCAGGGTCTTTTTTTTTTCAAATGCTGGTCTTGTCTCTGTTCCTGGGTGAGGTCCGTGGTTCCTGGATGAATCAATGCGAGGTGATGGCCCAGTCGTTACAGGCCATTCAGTAGAGGCCTGCTACCACTGTATTTCAATCACGCCCAATCATTCTCATTCATGGGAGGGGTACAATGAAACATATTGTTGCAACATGGGATGCCCAGGCAGAGGACAGAAGATGGAGGCTTGACATACAACATGGAAACTTACCATGACTTTGGTTCACTTACAAACACAGGCCTAAACCATGTAATATCCATATGAAACAATAAAAATCAATACACAAATGATAATAATACAATACACAACAGTAAAAAATAATACAAACCTAATAATTATACAGTATAAAACAGTGGATATCCCAAACCAAAAACTTGCTACCAAAATAAAAATGTTTAAAGCTTATCCTAAGTTTGAGCTCACTTATACTTATCTATAGGAAATAGAGAGGGGGAAAAAAAAAGTCAGAAATGGTTGGGGAAGGGGAGGGAACACAATAAATAAAAAATAAAAAAAGAAACGGGGGGTTTTACTACAGAAGCAAGCCCCAAAAGAAGAACCAAGCCCAGGGCACCCAAGTCTCAGATACACGCTGTACATGGCTGAACTGACTACTTCCTGATAAAGTATCATTCAACACCAAGATATGACTGGCAAGAATTGGGTGACCTTCGCAGAATGTTTGAATCAGGTGATCCTGTGTCCCTATGGCCCAATCCGACCGGGCACAGGAACTCCGGGGCACATGGCCCTATTCTGTACTGCACTGACAATGCTATTTGTATTTTGTAGTGTTCCACACCCAAATTACTAATACTGTGTAATATAAATGACCACATGTAGTACCGGACACTAAAGTATCTGCCCCAAAATAGTGTCTAGGAAAAATAATAGTGTTAAATACAGTTTTGGAGACTGGATACAAGGCAAGCTGACACTCTAATATTCTGCAAGTTTTACAGTAGCAGAAGCTGGATATTTTGACAATGTGTTTCTTTTTCATTTTTTCACTGGAGATATGTTAAAGGATGCTGCATTTTGAAACATATAGTGACATCTCTCACAGTACATCTATTTTTGAACAAACAGTCTATGCCAAAAACATGCAAAATTCCATCAAAATATACTTCTCGTAAGCTCCATTATCTGTAATATGAATAGTGACTATTTTTGAAGGCTTTTGTGATAATTTTGCCTTTGGGAGCCAGACAACGAAGACATTATTTCACAATTGTAATTTTTTCTGTCTAGGGGTCAATATGTTACAGTTCTTGTCCAAATAGACAATCATTCTTTTATTACTTTTTTCTGTTGATTGGATGGACATGCTGGAAATCTTCAGGGGGGACTTGTACAAAATGGGATTTGGATGTAGTCCTTTCACTTCCTTAAGAAACATCAGGACACATTTTTAATATCTGAAGCTAAATAATTGGCTGCATCGTGGTTTCAGCAGCTGCAGTTGGGCATATTCAAAAGTTCAGTTTTATCTATAGCAGTATAACTTACTGAAAGTTGAAGTTATGGTTATGGTTTGAGGAAGACCCTGGTTGTATAAACTCCTGGCTTCCTCAGTGCATCCTTGATTTAGCACACGTCCTTGGACAAATCACTCCATACTTTGTTTCTCAGCACATGCCACACTACAGCAGAGGGTAAGGATAACTGAAAATTAGGTACAAGCAAAGCCAGGTCCTGAAGGTGTTGTATCTGTTGTAGCATGGAGTTCTACACAGGCTAGTTTATCTGAGCGCTAAACTACTTCCATTATTCAAACTAAATCATTTAGCTTTGTTGCACTGCATTGTAGTATGCCATGTAGATATACCCTTAGTTAATCCAAGGATACAATACAAATAATACCCAGTTTTACAAGTCCCTTAGATAACAGGTGCCATAAGAAAAATGGCACTTCCTTTAATTTCTAAGAGAGTTTTTACAGTCTTCTGTTCATTCACAATTGTTTACGGCCTTATTGTGGTCTTGAAAGTCACAGATATGTTTTAGAATGTGGAAATGCATTACCAAGGAGAAAGTAGTACCACGGGCATCCTGTCTGTCAAGAACAGACACAGTCAGAATGCCTTAGAGGCCACCATGAGGGTATGCTTACAGGAGTAACAACTACACCTTTCAAAATTGTGTTTGGGCTCATCGTTTGTACTGTTGACACCGGGCACTTTGTATTGCTCTACACCTGAACTTTAATGCACAGGAGATTATATTACTGTTTATTAAAGCATCACATAAAAAACCATGACATTATGCTAATGTGCAGCAAAATAATCTAGTGTGCATTAAGCATCACTAAAAAAGCGTGCAAGTGTACTACCGCGCATTTGAGCAACCTAATGCACATTAATTTAGTACCTAACATTGGAAGTACTAAATTTAATGCATGTTAGAAAAGGCACATTAATGCATGTGTAGACGTGTCCGGTGGACACGTCTACATGAGATACTGTGTCACAGTAGCAATGAGCTTCTGCACTATAGTTGGGTGTTATGGCACTGTAGTGTTGCTGGGAACAAACCACAATGGTGACACTAGTACATTTAGGTGATATATGCTTTGGGTTAAGGGCTTTCTAACTCTGTGTCTAAGTGTGCACTGGCTAAGAGAAGGGAACTCTGGTAAGGGTCACTATGCCCTATAACAGTACAAATAATAAATCATGTACACCCACAGGTGTTGGGTCATGAGGATAGAAGTATATTCAATATGTTCAGCAGGGATCCTGGTTTTCTCTCTTTAAAAATCTAACCTTCTCTGATTAAGAAAACTAAAACCTGTGTTTTTCCACAATTAAAATGAAAGGCCACTATATATATAAGTATTAAGGCTGTGTGAAGCTTCAGTCCCTGATTCGATTCGGCCTGATTCAGTGGCTGAATTTCCGAATCCAAATCGAATCAGAGGACCCTTTAATCTTTCCAAATTGAATTGGCAACCTCTGAATAGATTTGGAGAGATTTAGAAAGATTCGGATATAGAGACAGCTTTAAATGTTTTTTCTACATATCTCTAGGCAGCAGGGACTCATTAATGCTGTGATGCTGGGGCACATGGAGTGTTCCACACAACTGCGGGGGGCTCCACAACACACTTGGCAGCAGGCCCAGAAATGGACCAGAAGCACTTCCGGTCCACTCCCAGGTCCACCAGGAAGCACACAGTGGGGGCCCCCCCTTCATGCCCTGGCTCACTGACTGGTGCCTCCTGGGTCTGGGGTTGGGCAGCTGGGGTCCCCTCAGAGCCAGTCACTGACCTGGGGAGGTGTGGGGGTGCCCCCAACATGATCCCCAGCAGACCTGGAAGTGGACCAGAAGCATTTCCGGTCCACTTCCAGGTTCACCCCCAAGCATGTGGGGGGCCCCCCGCACTCCTGTGGGACGTTCCACATGCTCCAGCATCGCAGCGATCTCGAACCATGCTGGTACCTCAAGGTATGTAGAAAAAACATTTAAAGCTGTGTCTGTCTAAATCGCTGATTCTCTGAATCAGCATTAAATCTTCAGATTTGGGGTTGGCCAAATTGAATCAGGGACAGTGATCCAAATCAATGAATTGAATCACTGTCCCTGATTTGGCCTGTATCCAAATAGAATAGGGCCTGCTTTGCACACCCCAATAGGTATCAGATTAACACAATGTTTTATTGATATATTTACAATCTTAAAGCAATTTGGGAGCCTACCAGTGCCTCAATCATTATAATAAAATACATTCTAAATACCTATATATTTTGTTATTTGATTTTGTTTTATTTATCATAGAAAATCAAAGCTCTCCCTGCCCGCTTTGCTCACCAGGACACAGGATGAGCTGCAGCTGCTACAGCTGCATTGTGGTGCTACATCCTACAGCTGCTTTGTGGTGCTAAGCAGCACTTATATGCCGGTGTGCTGCTCCTGCCCATGCCGCTGCCCCTCACTCCCAACCCACAGCGCCCCCCACAGCCCCACCTGCTCCCCACTCTGTCTTTCCTGGCAGCAGCCTCCTCACCCCTCCCACCCTGGCCACAGCTGCAGCTGTCCCACCTGCTGCTTTGTGGTTCTAAGCATTTGCTGGCCCTTGCTGTTCTGCTCCCTGCACCTATGCTCAGGCCCCAGTGGTCCCCATGCCCTTCCAGGGAAATCCTGCACTGGGACTTAGGGGACTGGGCTGGGCCTGCCTCTGGATGGGCAAGCCCTTTCCCTTCCATGACAGTCTCCCCCTGCACAGATTGCTTTAGCAGGCCAGGGGGGTTCTAGGCCTGGCTCTGGAGGCCACTTCTTCTTTCAGCACTGCTGCTCCCCCATCTCTCTCTTACAAAAACAAACACCCCTCCTGCTGCAACCCCCAACCCACCACACATACACATAGACCCTGCTGCCACCTCCACCATTCCTCCCTGACCCATCACAACCCCCTGAATGGTTCTTGGGGCAGGCAAGTCTGAGAAGGCCCCAGGTCAGGCAAGGCAGTATGTGGGCTAGTTGTGTTACTCCTCTCTTCCCCTCCCCTCCATGTGACCTGTTGCACAGTGCATCCCCAGCCACTACCTCTAGTACTAGCCCTAGCAGAGTGGCCAGCAGCTGCCACAGATGCAAGCCAGCAGGATGTGGTGCAGTGGTGTGGTGAGCAGCAGGGCAGCAGCTACTAGCACAGCAGATGGGCAATGCTCTCCCCCAGTTCCCCGGCCCAGCTGTGGGCACCACCCGGACTGGGAAGTACCCCCAACCCCAACCCTGAACGCTGCCCTGAGGGCGCCTGGCCTGGTGGGCAGGTGTGCAATGTGATCTCCCTCCCTCCCTCCTGCGCTGAGCTGCTGCCACTGCTGCCCCAGCTGGGCAGTGCCCCCAGCACCAGCCTGAGCTCAACTGGTATGAGCCACAGTGGGACGAGGCAGCCTGCACCCACCCTGGCCTTGGCCGGCAGTGCAGGACATGCTGATTGCCACCCACACACCCCTGCCCTGCCCCCCACCCACCCTGCCAGCTTTTCCCATAGGCCACAGCCCCCCTGGCAGCATGACTCGCACTCTATCCACAGGGCCCACCCTAGCCCTTCTGGAGAGGGACCCCAGCTATTGACAATGTGTAAGGGGTGCATGCAGGTGCACGTGCACCCTCTGAAATTGGCCATGCTCCCCCTGAGATTGGTTGTTGCTGCTTGCCATCCTCTCCTACCACTGATGCTGCCAATTGCCATTCAGTGCTTACCACCCCCTCTCGCTTCTGACAATGCCATGGCTGCCTGCGGGCAGTCCCTGCTCAGCCCACTCTCTCTGCCAACATCATTGTGGCCACCTGTGGGTGGTCCCTGCTCAACGCCACCATGCCCCCACCACCACCACTAGTGCTGCCACCTGTAGGTGGTTGCTGTGCCCCCCAGCCTCAGGAGGCATAAGGCGTTCATGCCCCCAGCTGCCCCCATTCTCAGGGACCAGCCCCCAAAAGCCCTACTTACCCCAAAGGCCACAGGAAGGAAAGTGAGTCTAAGCCAGCCCTGGTGACTCAGATTCTCAGGCCCTGCCTCCACTTCCTCCGGATAGGGCTTAGGGTTTCCTTTCCTTCTGCAAGCAGCTCTTGGAGGCTGAAATGCTGCCAGCCTGCAGAAAGCTGTTTGCAAAAGAGGAAACCTGTGTTTTCTTGCTTCAAAGGGGAAAATCTATGCTTTTCTCCGTTAAAGGGGAAAATCCATGTTTTTCCGCTTTTTTCCATAGGAAACAAAAAACCTGGCTCCCTGTTGTTCAGTATAGTCACGCACATCATCATGTCTGTTTCTGTCACCTGTAACAAGGTTTGTCTGCCATAAAATACCAGGCTAAACCATTTTTCAAGGGAAAGTTTGCTGTAGTCTTGTATATTACACTGTATGGGCCAACTTCAGTTTTATTTTATGGCGCTGAAGGCAATAGAGATGCCACTGATTGCATATCTATTTTATAGCACATCTTAGTGTTTACATACTGTAAGTATGCATAAACATAACTTTATTAAAATAAATAATAAGCAATGATTTATACATCTCTCTTTCGAAATACATAACTAGCAAAGTAGAATACTAGGTTTACATTAGAAAGGATAGAGTAAGAGGTCTTTTTATTGGTATTCCTTGGCCATGATTTTTATTTTAATTAAATCATCCATTACAAAATTGTGTTGAAAATCTACATTGCTTTTTTTTAGTTTGAAATAATTATCTTATTTTATACTGTAGTGATGCAATGAAACAATTTAGGAATATTTATTAACAAGGCTGAAATCATAAGCTGTCTTGTGAGGAAGGGATGAAAATGGTTTGGATTAGTTCTTGGCAATAGTTTTACAGTCAGAGGGTGAAACTGATTTGATTGCTACCTCCATTTTCATGATATACTTCCATATACTATGCTCTTTTTAAGATATCGAAGATTTTTCGGTTATAGCTTTTTGGTGATTTTTATTGTCTTTCTTTTTCAAAAGGATTGTCGCACATGTAATAATTTTTAGTACTGTAGATAGTAGTCTTCCAGGGAAGAAGAATGAACTTCATGTAATTCAGTCAAAAGGAGCTAGATCTTTGTTCATGGTTTATTGGTCCCTTTTGTTGATTTATAAATTGATGCTTTTCTTTTGCATTCTGTCTTGAGTTTCACTGTACAAATCATTAGCAGAAGGGAAAATGTCTTTTTCCCAATTTCCAGATATGCCTTGATACTGCCAATAAATTTGTTTGTAAAGATGTATGTTATCAAAAGGCTGCATTATTAATTGGAAGTCCTAAAAAGATAACTAATCTTTGTGATGGGACATGGGAAATCTTTTTTATTGACCTGCTTTGATAAGTAATCATGTTCTAATAATCTTTTGCCTGCAGAGAGTTCTACCGAACGGGATTCACATTTTATATAGTCAGTCCTGTATTTGCCTCCCATCCCGGTCACTGGTCATTCTGTGATATGTTTAATATTTTCTGAAAGAAAATGCTGTTGCCCCAGTATTTTACAGTGTTCTATTATGACTATATCTATAAACTTATCTACAAGTATTTATCAATAGCAATTACCCTTTGCCTGTTTCACAGCTGGGATTGCTTCCCCCTTGATGGAGGAAGCCAGATGAGTTATTTTATGTTTTTATTGATCATCTATTTCAAAGAGTAGGTGACATTCTTATTACTCAGTGATTTCAAAAAATATGATTTTTTGTATTAAACCTTGTTTATGAGAAATCTATTACAGGAGTTGTAAGTATTGGCAAAGGATGGACTTTAATATCCACAATAGCTTTTAATTTATTGGAAACCCTTTAGAATGTCCCCATAATAAAATGTATATCTGCTATATGCCTTCCATAATCTTTCCAGACATGAACCTTTCTCATTCATTTGCAGATTAATTATTATATTACCCCTTGGGAATTAAGGAAGAGCAGAAATTGGTCAGAATGAGAGATGTTTTATCTCAGGAGAATGGTTCCAATTGTTTTATCATAAACTTTTTTAGGAACATTAGTAAAATGCGAGAAATCAAATAGTTTAGGCAAGATCACAAAGAAGGTAGTATGAAAGCCTTTTTATTTTTTTTCCTTGGGATCACAGATAGTTTTTGTTAATAATTCTCAAAATAGTGTACCTACATTCAGCTAAATTAAAATAAACTCAATCAGCACCTGTTCTTAACAGGCAGGTTTTATAATAATCTAGCCTATTGATACTGTTTTTTTGTTTGCTTGTTTCAGTGACTGATTTTATAGGCCACCCTTTCCAGCAAAGGCTCCGGCAGCTTATAATAAGGGGACAGAATAAATAACAAAATGGGTACAACAAGAAAAACAGTTTCTCAGTAATACTTTTTAGAGGAAGGGTATATCATATATGTAAGGCAGTGGACTTTGAATGAGTTCCTGGCTTTCATAGTACTTTCTTTGTGAACTTGTCTAAACCATTTGATCTCTCACATTTTACTAAGGTTCCTTATCTATAAAACCAATATCATATAACTATATGGTACTTGACAAATGAACTCTGAGGTACCTACATTGAACTACTGGTGCAGCTGGATTCAGATTTAATGTGTGCTGTTGGTTTTTCTCTTTGGTATAATTGCTTATCTTCTTAATGGTTATGAGAGGTGCGTTATTAATAGAAAATGACATATTTGTAAATCTTTCTGGTTTAAATATTAATAGTACCTTCTTTGTACATACAAAATTTGCACAAGGTGGAAATGTTATCACTGACTCAGTAATTAATACAAAATATTAAGTGTTAGGGGTTGTAGTTTTAGAAAAAAACCTGTTACTGGTAGTTTTGTTCATGACTGGTACCAAATTAATAAACGTGTGGTGTATTGGTGGGTGGAAATTTAATGGATTTTTTTAAACTCTACTTGTGTGATTTTACTGTAAAAACACTCTTATTTTTTTTATCAAGTTGGCCTAGAGTCTGATATTAGTCATTAGAGATTATCAGTGTCCACCTACAGTACTCAAGCATGAAATCTTAATTGTTGGGGGGGGGATTGTTGCCTTACAGGTTCTTGAATTGACAGCTTCAGTACTTCAGCTGAGACAAGAGAAGCCAGGCACTGTGTTTTTCAGAGACCTGATCAGTAAAAGTGGATGGCTTTAAATTATATATTAGGGAGTGACCTTTCAGATGGAGTAATTGGGCATGAACTCAGTTTTAATGAGGTGATAATTATTTGGAACCTTATTATTACCTTGATGAATAGGTGAATAAAACACTGCTGAAGACAGAACCAAGTGGAGCTGCACAGTGCAGATTCTTAACAGAAACTTAAGGAGCAAAAAATCGTTTTATGGCACTCAAAAAACACATCCTTCCCTGAGACTCTTCATGGATGGCCTCTAAAGGTGGAAACAAACATTGGCTTTTGTTGCCTTTATACCACCATGAAATGCCAAACAAACAGATATCTACATCCAGTGCCAGAAATGCCCAAATGTTGTGGCCCTCTGGTGGTGATATTTGTGCCACTATTTAGTGGTGGATATCTATTTGCTTTGTGGTAGGACAGCCTGGGCAGCGCTGAGCTGCTGTGACTCTCCCACCACCCTGGACAGGAGTTCTGGGAGTTTGAGGGTACTGATCCTGCACGCCCTAGGAATTTCAGTGTGGCATCGGGACGTGGGAGCACCTACCCAACTTTCCTACTTACAAAATGCACCCTGGGCAATCTTGGAGCATGTTTCTTTTTCTCATAAGTGGGGAAAAAACTGGGGTTTCCTGCTTATAGACATGTGACCTTGAAATCCCTGTAAGTGGGGAATTCCTGGGGTACACAGAACCAACCCCCAAAGACCTGGGAGAACACACCTCTCATTGTCCCACAGCAGAAATGGGCAACATATGCTTTGTCTGATGAAGTGGATCAGCTATGCCAGGAGACATCCCAGCATAACTGATTCACTTTGATTGGCAACATCTATTTCTAGCCTAAAAAGCATCTTTCCCTTATGCATTTTGAGGTGAACTGAGAGACTAGTTGCACGTGAGGGATCATCGGAACGATTTCTTTGGTGGGTCCCAGGTGGGTGCACACTTTTTCAGAGGTGATATACATGGGCAAACACATTTGTAGTCTAATTGTGTGCTGGTTCAACAGTATCAAAGGATGGTTACCTTAAAAATTAGTTGCAGTAAGACTGGTTCTTAAATAGCCTCTGGCAATAAGCATAATGGCAACTCTTACAGTAGGTTTGTGTTTGTTACATTCAGAGGCACACACAGAGGACTACAGAAGCTGTATTTATTAACAGATGAACTGTAGGACATTATTTCAGACTTGTGATACTAGAGTGTTGTTCAGTTCCAGTTTACCACTGAAATTGCCTTGAATACGAGTTTTCATTTGTCTCTTAATCCCCGGTAGACTAAATGGTACTAGTGCAAACATTCATGGATATAATAGTCCTCATCATATAAAGACCACTGTGTTTGCCTGCACACAATGACTTCAGTACTCTGCACTTCATAATCTCTAAGGCTATTTAAGATGGTCTATGAAAAAGACAATAAATCATAACATAATATGCATCATGGTACTTCATTTGTGTCAGGAAATGCATGCTATAGTTTACGACTAAGCACACGAAGAAACTGCATTATGATACCAGTGTACAACAAAGTTTAGTGTGGAAATTATAAGTGATACTTCCAGCATTGTAAATAGTTGACAGACTCAAGAAAAAAAAATCAGAAAATATTATTTTATCTACTAGAAAAGTTATGAGGACTTATTTTGTGTGCGTGTGGATAGTGAAACATTGACTCAATTGCCATTAAGTGGGTTTTACCATCAGCGTTATTGGAGCCAAGATTGTTACCTTGTGTATATGTGTGTATCTGTAAAATAATGTGGTAGAGAAATGGCAATGGTGGAAGTCTTTTGGATGTTTGCAGAAAAAATGGAATTTAATATTATGGAATTTTGTGTGCACTTCTCTCTCTTATCCTATCATTTCTTTTCTTTCTACTTAGTATTGCAACTTGGAATCTTACTGTGGTGTACTTTTTGGATTTGGCAATCTCACTGCTCTAATGAAGATAGGAGCAGCCAGGCAATGCTTTTTCTCCCACCCGCTAGAACAGATCAATATAAAGTGGACGGCTTTAGATCACAATTTAGTAGATAACCTTCTGGGTGAACTAATTGAGTGCAAACTGTATTTTACTAGCTGGTAATTAGTTGAAACATTATTATTAACAAGTTATCAATACTTTTGTCATTGCACACCCTTTTCTGAAAAGGCCAGTTTAGTTAAAAAATGAATTACCAATGGCAGTTTGCCATGTAATTCATTCTTATTAAAGAGATTCTCTTAGGGTTTATTGTATACGAGAGTGCTGCTGCTGACAGTCTTTTCTGTGGATCTGTAAAAACTAGAACTACAAAATAAAGGGGTCCTCTTGAATATATATGGTGCATGTTGGAAAGAAAGGAGGCATGAGTCAAAGTTCAAAATAAAATGTTAGTTTTCAGAATCCCTCAGAGAAGGAGAGTGTGCATGTGTATGCAAATATGTAAGACACATATAAAAATTCAACCATCTTTTCAGTCAGTTATTTGATCTATGGTTTTATGATGCCTTTGTAATCTTGGAGGCCATGTTTCCTGATGACTAAAACTGATTTTCTTTCTTGCACGTCTCAGTGTATTGTGTTACATCTTCCCTATGAATTTTTTTTAATACGTTTGGCCGGTTCATGTGAATCTGTTTGCAATAATAGGAACTGGTATCTGAGTCATTTTGTTAAAAAAAATAATAATTTCTCCTCATGGTGCAGAACATTTCACCACCCCAAATATTTAACACTTTTAATTTTTAGTAGGAGTGCATTTTTGTTCTAGAAGCAAAGTTATTGAAAGTCCAGCTGGATTTTTTTGTTCCCCAGGGCTGTAAATGTTTCTATCACTTTTCAGAAACTGTATGAAACTACTAAGAGTATCCTCTTTCCTTCATCCATGAAAATATGCAATTTCTGGCATATGACCAGAGAACTAAATGTTACTGAGTATGTAAAGGTTAGTGGCATCAGAATAAAAAATTCTGCCATTCCTATAAATGTGAACCATGTGAGAGGCAGAATATAGAATTAGTAAGGCATTTCACAGTGAAGATCTTTTAAAGTCAGAACACAACAGAGCACACAAAAGAGCTGTTCTGATAAATAAAATAATATGAAGAGCATATTGGTAATAGCCCCATTATAAAGTTAGGAAAACTTAAGATATCGAGTTACATGCTCAGGGTTACACACTGAATCAGTGACAATGAGAGACTCAAGCATAGTTCTACCCTTCAGAGACCACCTTCTGTTTCAATTATTGCTTTTTCCATATACTCTTCCTCATCTGTGTGGTAAAGATCTTTTACTGTCCTTTTCCTTCCTTTGGTTATTTGTCAGAATCAAAGCAAAAGACAAAGCTGAGTTCCCATGACATGGGAGTTGGTAGTAGCATTATACCGTAATATTCACTTATTGGCCTTTCTCAGAATGAAGAGTTCTGTGAAAGCCAATGAAAGTCTTGCCTTTTACTAGTTTATTTAACTTTTCCAAGGTCCCTTAAGGAACAAAGTTTAGTGAGGCACTGTTGTATTTAGGGTTCCTGAAGCATGTGAAGTACATTTTGGTCTAAGAAAAATTACGGTGATTCAAAAGCAACAGTACCTAATTATGTAGAACAGTTCAAACAGCTTGATGTATATGCAAAGAGGCTTAAGTAAAAAATGCTCTTTCACTCCTGAACAAAGGCTGGAAAGGTAGGGAGGGAACAAGAGAATTTTTTGCAGGGCATTTGAATAATAAGTTCAATAGATTGCCCATCTAAGATACCTTTTAGGCAATTTGGGTACTTATGACTTAGGAGTTATTATTAAGAGTCCACTATCTGAGGACCTTGAAGTGCAATGTTGCATGAGATTATGTTCAAGGATCATTTGCTGCACTGTATAACTCTGTCGCTTACTGACAGCAAGAAGAACGAAACTTTCTGTCTTGCATGGCTAAAAGTTTGGGCTGATTTATGTGATGTGTGTGCCCAGCTGGCAAGATGCATGAAAATGTCTGTTCTCCCAATGAACTTTTTTGTGTTCCACGTGAGATTTGATGTATTTTGAGCAGGTTTACACTCTGCCATATGACAGCTTCAGTGCCCAGTCAGTGGAGATAAATGGGAGATGGCTGGCAGTCAAATTTTAACAAATGTGCTGACATTCCCACTAAGCTGCAGGCATCTGATGTGATTGATAGTTTGGCCTGATGCAAGCATGAGGACTTGCTGTCATTCGAGGTTCCCCTGTTCCGTAAGCCCCTGGAGATGAATGGTTTTGGTTGATTTCCACCCAAACATATAATGCAATACTCTCCCTAATCTGTACCAATGCTCCTGTTAAGAATGTTGCTAATTCTCTCGAGCTGTTGTAATGGGTGACATAACACATACTAAACTGGGCAGGTTTTAATGGTGTAATATGATTTTTAGTGCTATAGTGAAACAAGCTGTACTTTCTCATTGGTTTTCCTCTTGTGTAATTATGATGCATTTGCAGACTGTGCCATAGCTGCTTTTCCATTTTCTTTGTTAAGTCATGTTTATTCTTTGAAACTAAATAAATGAAAAAGAACTAAGTGTTAATGCTGGTGCCCACCCGGGCTTGAGTCAAAGGGATTTATGAAGTGAGGCTTTGTGAATTTTTCCAGATTTTCTGATGTTTAACTGCTCTGATTATCCCATAATTGCCAAAGCACCAGCCAGTACTCAGAAGTGATACTAATTCAGTGGCCATATGAGATCACATATGGAGGACTGTTTAAAATTTTAATTCCAAGTCTTTATATGTTGAATAACTTTGATCTGATTAATGAGCAGCACAGTGCAAGCTGCCCCTTTGTCCTTCATTTGATTTCCATGTGTTCTCAGGGCATTGTCGAATAGTGGGAAGAGATTTTTTTTCTTTGTCCATTGGGCTATGCTACTATAGAAGCTATACTACTATTGCTCCGAGTTTATCTTCATCCTGCCTGTTCATATAGGGTATCCATTTTAGGAAAGGTTCCATATGTGTAAAGCTTAGGTGTAGAGTTTTAACTGAATTTTGGAAGTCAAAATAGCAAAACAGTAACAGTCAAGCCTTTGAACAGGTGGGTTAATATATTGTTTGACTTTTGTACACTCAGTGCACTAAGTCGGAATAGGTGACATATGAAATAGGAAATGTTGAAATGGAGTCTTAGTTGATTATTTATAAAGTACTGGCTTCGTCACTCCAAGGATCATGCAGATAGTGAAGGAGCAACATGAAAAGAATGTTAACCACAAGTGGAAGGGAGCCAAACAGTTAAAAGAACATCATTTTACTGGTGTTACAATGTTCAAATAATTGCTTATCTGAATTGCCTGCAGGTCCCAATCCATTATGGTGCTTTCTACTTCCCGTTAACTCTTAATAAATGTCAAAAACTCTTTATTAACCTCATGCTAAGGCCTTTTGCCCTAACTTTCTCTGCCTTGTTCATACAGCTCTTTAGCTTTTATGTAAATAAAAGCCAGGTATAATTACAGTAAACTCATTGTAATAGCTCCCCTTTGCTTGCCTTCCCAAAAAAAGAGATATACACTTTCAAAATTACAACTTATTTACCTCAGAGGATCTGATGGCTGGCATTCTTCAGTAGCACAGAACAGCTAATATACCCTTTCTGAAAACACAGGAAACTTGGTGTGGAGCAGAGTACAATGGATTTATCTAAGACTTAGCTTTGGAAATAGTAATTAAATCTTCAGCTGTATAGAGGCAATTTTTGCTGAAGGCAGTTGTTTCCTCCCTTATATGGCTGTATGCACCCTAGAGAGCCCTGGTTCTTTGCTTTCTGAAAAGGACTGCAGTATACCCTTTTTTCCAGATTCCTATCCATTTTATAGACTATCTTTTGTTTTGCTTCTGTTGTTGCTTGCTAGCATGCCATGCAGGCCTCATGACACAGGTAATAGGTGCTATCAGGAAGTGACTGAATTGCTCAGGCAGTTTGTAGTGGGCTGTAGAACAATTCAGTCCAGTTTCAGTAGTAACTGGAAGTCGTTACTATCCACCCAGTAATTATCAACTAGACTTTAACTACTACATCCATAATGACAAATGCATTTTGGTCTTTTTCTTCTTGGTCTGTGACGTCATAGCAGGAATTACCATTTTAGTTGGAGTTCTCGTTGATCATGTCAACAGAAAAGCCATAGATGTTCCCCATTACCACTGAGATGGTCATTTCAGAACAAAACTGAGGGACATAATAGTGTAATAAGAGAATCATTTATTCCTTTGAGACTGCTTTGTGATCTGATGCTAAAAATTTAATTGAATATCTTTCCTCCATACTATTGTAAGGAAAGATAACATGTATTGTCTAGTGTGTTCCCTGATACTTTTTCTGTCCTTTCTAATCACTTTGGTTATGATCTATATGTTTTTTTGTTTTTATTTTTTTAAATGATTTACTATTTGAATGGTTTCAATATTCTGTTTTTGAAACCAGGGATCTAGCCATGTCACTAACACATGTATATTGTGAAGCATACTGAAGCCCATATTGAAAAATGTCATCCTATTTTTCTGTATTTTTTACTCTTCTTAACTGTCTTAAATATTTATTCTAGAAAGATACTTGCGAATTCAATAATGATAACATAGGGCTTACAGTGTCCGTGCTTAACAGATTCTGACTTTCCATGGAACTACATCACTTGGGAGGCAGAAGAAGCACTCAGAGCACATGCAGTACTACTCCTTAGTGCCGTATCTGCTGTGCCTATTTAAAATAATAATGATTTTAGATCATACAAACTAAGAACAACTAAGGGATTAACAATGTTAGCTCATGCCAGGATTAGGCAGGTGCTGTCAAAATGTTCCTGCATAATTCTGCCAATGCATTTGAGTTTTAACTGGTAACAAATATGCCACAAAAACTGTGAGCCTCCTCTGAGCGGAGACACAGCCAATTTTATTTTAGAGTATTTTCAAGTTACATACTCAAAGATGATATATGTATGTGGGCTTTAGCTCATGAGCAGATTGCACTAAGTGATGACCATCCTTGCATTTTTTATGGATGAATAGAAGAGAGGGGGGATCAGAATTTTTTGTTTTGTTTTTAAAACAGCATTGAATCATAGGAAAGATTGAGAACCATTGTAAAGGGTATTAGTGGTGCATTGTATCCTTCTGCATTATGAAAGGATACTTAGGATGGTTTTCTACATTAATTTCGTGTCACATCCAGCCTTGAATACCTCTAACAATAGCAATCTCATAGAATCCTGTGATAGAACACTGCCCTACTTGATCTTACTGTCATAAATCACTTTCTAGTCATTTTACTTTCTTTATTTTGGCCCTTCACTTCAGTTCTTGTTCTTTTCCTTTCTTTATTGATTGCTGACAGACACCTACACACCATCAACTTGCTTTATCATGGTCTTTTCCCCTTGAAGACTGGATTTTCTAAACCTACATTACATGTTTCTTGCTCCTCTGTGGATTCCCTCCTTTAAGTTGGAGGCAAAGGGTGAGGTATCCCTAATAAAACTGCAAGCACACATATACTCCATCACTATCAAATTATAGGCAGGTGAGCCAAATTCTTCCTGTGTGCCAGTTGAATGCTTTGAAAGGTTGCACCAACTGGGAGTAGTGTTATTGGCCCACTTAGAAGAGATGTACATCTGGCATCTTTCTAGTTTAACTAAATCTTGAATGGATCTGGTAAGTGTGTGCAACACTCCAGCTGTAGTGCTTCTGTATGGAATTGAATAATCACCACCTAGCTCCAGCTACAATCTCTCTTGTCTCTGCATGTCAATATAACATTTGCCTTTTCTGCGGAAGTACTCTATGCCCTGCCATAATAAGCTGTGTTTAACTGTAAGTCAAATAGTATGTTAAGATACATTTTAAGCAATCTGGCTTTCCTATTTACAGGTCTTTAATTCTCCTGAAATGCATATATGTAACAATTGTTACTGACAATCCAAATGTTTTGTCTTGTCACTGCCAGTTTATAGTAGATGTAATAATAATATCATAATCTTAGTTCAGGGTATTTCACAGGTGCATTTTCCAGGGTCCTTTTTCAACACCTTCATTAATGATGACCCAAAATATTACAGAAAGTACATGTTTTGATTTTCATATTGATCACATCATATGTGTGTTAGGCCTGGAAGCTTCTCCCTGCCCTTCATTTACTTCCAGAAGTACTTTGCCCGTGGATTTCTGTGTCTTTCTATTTCTGCAGTACTGTTCCTAAACCAATATTCTGCTATTGTATACAGTCCAATAGATTCTCTCTGTTGGAAGGAAACTGCATATACTTACTATAATTAAACACCGCTCGCTCACTCGCTCTCTTTTTCTCTGCCCCATTCATGATAGACAGAAATGACTACTGGGGAAATGGAAGAGGTCACAAAAATGTTACTTAATCCTTTCACCTAAGATAGGGTTTTAATCTTGGTCTCCACAAGTAAAGTACTCATGCTAATAAAGGCATCTTCTGTTGCATTTACTTGAGAGTTTTGCTTAGCTACCTGTGATTTCAGGCATTGGTTCAGGAGTGTTTGAACATTTCTAATGAGTAGAAACCAGATGATATTTCACCAAGGCCTTTTCTCTTTTCAGTGAAGAAGAGCAAGGATCTCTACCTACAACAAAGGGCTATCCAAATACAATTGTATGTTTTATAGTGCTCCATGGAAAACAATTGTCTTTGTAAGTGGACCTGAATTTTATGTAGAGCATGAAATGCTGTCCCTTATAGTCATGGCAATAGGCCACGGTGCAACTCCAAAAACTGTAATAACTAAACACTTCCAGTTTCATTAAAAAAAACAAACCTCTAAAGAAATATAAAGTCACTTTATCATTGGTGAAAACAGCCACAGGAAAAAAAAACCCAGTAACAAGCCATGTTTTTAATGGAAGAAATGATGTATAGGCAACTATTTGATTTTAAATAAGAACAAACAAGCATTTTATCCATACTTTCATGTGTTCATTTCTCATTATCTTTACATAACTGTGCAAAATTCAGATTGTGAGGAGTGATTCAATTATTAAGAATAAATCTAAGAGTAAGCCATCATAGTTCATCTCCTCCATCTGGTCTATTAATAACCTGCAATAGTTGTAGCTTTTACTAAATATCCAGTTTCATGCAAAAGGAAATATTGCACTAACTAAACAGCTTTATCAAGAAGGATCACTAGCAGAGTGTAGGTGACATTCATGCTATAATAACATGCTACCTTAGTGTTCTATCAGCTGTTTGAGCTATGATCTTTGGAGCTATGGAAAGAATGCTGGACGGGTGACAGGCCTTGCAAATTAGAAGCAACTGTGAAGCTACAGGTCTCAGTGGTAGAACAGGTGGAAAATCCTAATTGACATTGGCCTTAAAAACTGTTTCTTATAAGACTGAAGAAATGGCCCTAATTGGATTTGTATCCAGAAGATAACATGCCTTTCATCACAGAAGGACCTATATAAATGCTGCTGCTTCTTATAAGATTGAAAACGGAAACTTAACGTACAATATGTATAGTCTCAGCAATTTTTTGTACCCATTAGTGTGACCTACGACCAGTACAGATGTGTGTGAGACACTGAAACGAGAGCCATTTCACAAACTGTAATAGCTCTGTGAATGTGACATGGAAAATGGCGCTCATTTGTAGCAGGGGAAACATCTCAGCTAGGCAAACAGTGTTTAGCCATGACAGGTCAGAAAAAAATTGATAGGTCCTGGGGTTCCAATGCAGAAAAAAAATTAGACAATTCAAATTAGAACATTTGAAATTAAATTAGTAAGGTACTACAGTACTTCAGCAATGGTGTAATTAAGGGTTGGCGTCTGAGGCATGAGCCCATGGCACTTAGTAAAGCAGGGCACAAAGTCCACCTGTGCAGAACAGAGAAGTCAGGAGTCCCTTCATCAGCCTCTGGCCCTATCCCTATGGAAGTGCTATGGGGGATGTTGCTGCTATGAGGGGGTTGCTTGGTGTCACTACCAAGATCTAAGTTAACCCTTCTCTGGCTCTGCAGCCACCTTCAAATTAAGGGCTTTGGATCCTTGCTTGCTGTATAAAATTGAGGTGGCTGCAGTACAGTTGAGGGTTAACTGGTGGCAACCCTCAACATCTGGTGGTAATATAACATCTTGCAGCAGTGCCTTGCCCTACCTTCTCTCCCCATGGATGAGTCTCAAGCCCCTGTCCTTCCTTTCCAATTCACAATATTGTCAGGTACAAATGTGCTGCCCAGGATGCAAACTCCACCTGTTATGGCTCTGTACTTGAGTATACTATTCACTCTTTCTGTGTGCTTTGTGGATCTTCAAAGATGCTTCAGAAATTCCTGAACCAGATTTGGATGAAGGCATTTTGAGAATGCATATTTTAACAAGACATTTTGATCTATATATTTCCACTAATATTAGAATTAATAGAGATTCCTCTTGTTCCATCTCCAAAGTTTGGCATGCTAAGGCATTGTCTTACACAATTTTTGTACTGGTTTAGTGAAACCAGTTTAGTGAAACACACACAACACATTTCTATTCAGGAGTGCTGTGTTTTGGCATAGCTTAAATGTTTGCATGAGGTCTTATCTATGTAAGAAAGTTGCACTAATGTAAGTAAGGTTGTAATTTTAAATTAATTTAGCTAAACTGATGCAAATTCCTCTAGCAACACTATTTTAAGTCAGGCCTAATTAATTTTAGCTTGACATGGTTGGGAGCCTATATAAGGTAAACTAAAATAAGCCATTTTTAAAGTAAAATGAAAAAATCTACCAGAAAGCTTTCAATCTCTTAACTAAAAGAGATGAATAGTGCACATTTAACTAGGATGGTAGAAATGTCTCTGCTTAACTAAACTTAAACAAAACCAAAAGAAACTCAATTGAAATCTAAATACGTTCATCTGCAGTCTTTTGCATCAGTTTTACTAATGGAGATTAAATCACTCTTTTACTTTAAACCAGTACTATTCTGTATGTAGACAAGAACTCTGTTAGAAAAATAAGGAATTGAACATAACTTTGTAAAAGACAGATCAAAAATAGTTAGAGCATAGTTAGTTTTAAATATCCCTCAAATACTGTAAAGGCTTAACATCTTGCGAGAACAAAGATAATATGGGTTTTATGAGAAACATTGTGAAGACATGAGTGAGTCAGATCCTGATATCCAACAGAAACTATAATACATGGGGGGAAAGAGGTAAGCATCTATTTTTGGGCAGTGGCTATAAATGGCTAAGTTGAAATGAAGGTAATGAGGGATCCCATACTGGGTGAATCAGACCTGTGATCAGTCGGATCTGACAGCCTGACTCTGCGGGCTTTGTTGCACATGCATTTTTAGGAGGCTTATGAAGCTCTTACCCCTGGGATTGTCCTTAATGTTACATCACTCTAGGGTAGGGTTATCTGTGATCTGTATTATGCAGCTCATGTTACACTAACATGTGGCCACTCTAGGCTCCATTCTTATATAATAAAGGGCTTAGTCCATCTGTCTGTCTGTCCATAATGCTCTTGGAGCACTCTGACTGGTTAGTGAAAAAACCAATCAAAGTGCAGAGCGCCACCTCCGAGGAGCAGAGCGGGGGGGAGAGGAAGGGGGGCAAAACCAGCAGTGCTGGAGGTGGCAGCAGCACAGGGTGGTGGGTGGTGGTACTCCATCCCCACCAGCCTCCTCCTTCCTCCCATCATTCTTGATGGGCTCTTCGCTAGTATTAGGGTGGCAGCAACTGAGCCAGCAGGTTCATCTTCCCTGCTCCTCTGGGACAGTGCTATCAGCCGAAATTAGCCAGGGAACATGGGGCTGTGTGCAGGTAAGCCACAAGGGTGGGGAGGTCAGAGGGGGGGAAGCACCAGGGAGCAAGAGGTAGAGTGGGACCAGGGAATAGGAGGGGAGAAGAGGGTTGTGGGGGCGGGATTTTTATCTTACAGTCATCCAAGCACATGTTCACTAGGGGCAAGTCACAGCTGTGCAGGTCTGGGACAGTCAGAGAAGGTTTTTAGCCTACACATGTGACTGCTCTAAACTCAGGATGACACTAATGCTGATTACCACCTTGAGAAGCCTAAGTGTAATGTGTAACAAGGCCCTTACAGTATTCAGCATCCAGGATTTTAGTTTTTTTCCATCTAATTTTTCACATACTTTGCTACTTGTAGCTTTAGATTTTTCTCATTTTTCATATGAAATGCTCATTCATTTTTTGAAAGCTACTTAAGAGCCTAGTGATACCTTGTGGCAAAGATTTCCACAGGCTAATGCATGCTTGATGGAAAAGGTATTTCCCTTTCATAATTTTAAATTTGCTGCTGTTCATTTTCCTTGAAAATCCCCCTTTTCATGTACTATTAGAGAAGATGGAATGAAATGAATTATACACCTTGTCTGTATTATATTTCTTATACTCTCTCTTGTCCCCTCGCATTTGTCTGTTCTCTAAACAACTTCATTCTTTTAACTTTCTCCACATAAAAGGATATTCCCCCTTATTTCTAATCATTCACTTTGCTGATTTCTGATACTCCTGTCCCTCAGGTTTCTACTCTGTCCTCCTCAGATCTGTTTTTGATGCTGTGTTTATAACTAGAGTACAGCTAAATCTGAACCCCTTCTACTCTACCGTTTTCTTTCTCTTATCTCAACATAATCTTGGGGCCAAAATTAGGCCTGGTATAATGAAGTGCATCCACTCTTTCCTTTAATTGGAGCAGAGAGTGCTTGCACCAGGGCTGGATAAGCCCACCATGGGTAACAAACCAAACCATTCTCCATACGTCTCTTTTGAATATCCTGCAAATGCAGTAATTTACCACTTCAAACCTTCTTCTGACACATTGCTTCCTTCCATTTTTTGTCACCACTGAACTTGGCAGTGTCTGTCTGGTCATCTCTAAAAAGCCAAAGCTGGGTTCAGCAGACAAGAAGGCAACACATTTGTATATGTTGTTAACTGCTCATCCAAACCAACTCTTTGGTTTTTTTCTCCCTCCTCTTCCAACCTTTTTCGTTGGTAAAGAAACTACTTCAAGATCTGTTGTAAAACTCAGCTACTTGCAATAGGAACTGTAGTCTTGAATCCATCAAATGTTGCTATATCAAAAGCTGTTTGTTCTGTACTTAGGGAAGTTCTGCTCTTTTGTGTGTGGTATGTGATGGGATCAGCCTACAACTTACACTGAGTCATCTTAGGGCAAAAGAGAATCAGGCCCAGTATGTTTGTCCTTAAATCCCAGAAATTGGAAACATAAGTAGCCAGTTAGATTACCTATTTCCTGCTCTCCACCTGTTTCAGGATTGTTCTCTACAGTGGGTTTCTAAATGTTTTGTCCAGTCAATTTATCATTTTTCTGTTTGAAGAGACAGTTTTGAAACTGCCTTAACTAGGCAAATGCCTCCGTAAGTTAGGGGTGATCTAGTCAAAATCAGAAACATGAAGAATCAAACTGTTCTTTTAAAATGTATTGATGAGAGAGAGCGCTTAACATATTCCATATTCACTTTCACAAGTCTTTCAGGGCCTTAGAGAAAAATCTGAGAGTTGAATTCTCAGATGATAATAGGTACAGGGTTTATTTGTTTGTCGTCACTGTGGATGGATATCGGCAACAGATAATAGTGTTTGAATTGCCTGACGACTCTGCCATTTTGGATTCCTTCAAGTTCTGTCATAGAGGATGGAATGGTACCACCTTACTTTTGTGAGACGAGTCTACAATTTGTCCCAAGAATTAAATGAGAGTAGTAGTCCTGTGGGACATTTTTTTGCTGCTGACAGGGATAAAGGTAATATGGGGTCCTGACTTTACTTTCCAACAGTAGTAGAGGAAGAGAGGATAAATCTCTCCAAATCAGAAAATAAACGTAATAATATGAAGGCTCCAGAGAGTCCAGTTGTAGGAGATGGGGGTCTCTGTGTGTGTGTCTGTGTGCACATCTATATGAGATGCTAAATGTGCAGTAGACTAATTCTGCTACACATTAGCGTGGCAGGAAAAAACCATGCTAATGCATTAATATACGACAGAATTAATCTACTGCTCATTAGTGTCACAAAAAAAGCGTGTGCCAGCACTACTGCACAATAGTGTCAATTATGGCACATTAAGGTTAGTACCTGGTATTGCAGGTACTAACCTTAATGCACCATAATTACGGTGCATTAATGACATGTAGACACTCCCTGTGTGTTTTCCACTTTAAGGCATAGATCTGATGTAACACCATTGATAATTGTAGGAGGGTAAGAAGAGTCAATGTCAACGCTTCCTATTTGTCACAAGCAATGTTTCTACCAATCTGGAGTTTTACTTCAATTTAAGAACAGCTAGCATTCCCAACACATGAAAGCTGTTGCGAAACACAAATCTTCTAATGAGTGAAGGGGAAAGAATCTAAAGTCGCCAACTTCTGCCATGAGGCTGTATGTAGGTATATTTTTGTTTAAAGAGAGAAACATGTAGAATGCACAATACATGTCCCCCTTCAGTGTGCTTATCATCAGCTTATTTAAAAAAAACCGAACCTGGAAAATGTTACTCCCATTTTCCCATGATACTTTCTTGAGTTTCACCTCTGTTGCTGATCCTCCCTCAGTAGTGGCTTCCTTTTCCATCTGTTCAAAGTCTTATATTGCATTCATCATGGTGGTGCCAATCCCCATCTGAGCACAGCTCTAGAGGGATACCTAGGAGTCATTGCTTACAGAGCAGATAAAGGGAGAGGAAAGGGTCATTGAACAGCCAGAAAAGAAACACTTCCACCTGCTGCCAGGATACTCATTAGGATTAGTCACTTAGGGTAGGTTTACAAACCTTCAGACATCATCGCAAAACTTGGACTGTTGGCAGCTATTAAATCAGCTTTAGGAATTCTAGCTTCCACCTGCCTTTATTCATGGCAATTAACCAGTGGGACATAGATGCGAACTCATTTCAGATTGCTGTTGTGTCATAATTCAATCCTGGATTTACCTGTGACTGGAAGGGTAGAGGAAAAGAACATTAAATACATAATATTAACAAACCATATATATATATATATGTATGTACGTGTGTGTATATGTGTGTGTGTATACATATATATATAGGGGGAAAATGTTTTTCTCAAAACCAGAAGGGAAAAATGAACTGCACTCTCTTACTCACCTGGAAAAGGTTGTCAGCGCATGTTTACATTGCTGCTAGCACAGCTAATACTCAGCTGGCATCAGGCAGTGGGAAAAGACCATCATAATATTGGCAAACTGTGCCAAATTTCACATGGCTGTGATGCTTAGTCCGTGATTTTTTTTCAGCCAGGATGTGGTTCAGAGCAGATTTTGTGCACAGATAATTATAGGATGAAAAATTCAACCAAAATCCAGACCTGTGTGTGCCATTGTCCTGATATCAGGTGGGAAGGAAAGCACTTAATCAGCTTCTCTGGCATTTCTTGGATCCATGGTGCCAGGTTTATACCTGTGAATAGTTTCCTTAATCTTACTGCATGATGTCAACACAGTATCAGTGACATTCCTGTCAGTGAAACATCATTTCATATTAGTTCTGATCTAACATGGTATTTCACTGATGCATTGTGACAGTGTGTGGAAAATGCATAGCTTATATGTGCCTATTGCTTTTCTTGTACATGTAGTTTGACATGTTCCTTATCTCATCTTCACTGTAACAAAAAAAAAAATATATATATATATATATAAACTTTCCTGTCTCTTATATGAGCACTTTTTAACGTAGAACATTTTATAGATGCTTTTGCATTTCCTAGTTTGGTGCTTGCATGAGAAGAATTCAAGGAACATTTTTTATTAGGCTAATGAACACAGGAATGAATGCTAGAGAATCTGCATATGTAATGACAGACAGACAGGTGTGTGTGGGTAGTGTGGTGTAGTAACTGTTTGTGTGTTACACCGTTGGCAATACAGTGTTCCCTCATGTTCCACAAAGTAATATTTTTACAAAAAGAATTTTTTGCATCAATTTCTACAAAAGTTGACTCAGGTTTTGCATCAAATCTAGCCCTATGGATCAATTATGATTTGAATGTGAGGAGTTTTTAAAACTCCTCATGACAGTCCTCAGGTCTGGGTTTGAAGAATAAAAATGGACATTTGAGATTATACAAAGATATGCTGTTTCTGAATGAGAAGACATTTTCCTGGGCATGTCTACATGTTCATTAATGCACCATAATTGGCACTACTGTGCATTTGTGCAAACAAATTGTCTTTTTGTGATGTGAATGTATAGTACACTAAATCTACTGTGCCTTAGCAAGGGTTTTGCCCACCATGCTAATGCAATAGAATTAGTCTACTGCACTCAAAGTGTTTTGTGTAGATGCACCCCCTGAGTTCTACCTTGCCACTGTAATTTCTGTTAAAATTGTAAATTGTTAATCATGCCCATGTGTCATATAATCAGAAGATAGTTATCCCTCCAGGCATATGAAGGAGAATATGGACTAGTTGTCTGATTCTTTACCTGAGAGATAGAAACTTGTGAGTTCTAACCCTGTCTCTACTGCTTTGGCTTCAGGCAAATCACTTAATAGGCATCTCAGTTTCTGTGTTTGAGAAGTGAAGGAATATTGGTAATGTTGCCATATCCATGTTATTATGAAGAGTGAAAGTCAGATTCTCAGAAGAAGTTAAGGGAATTTGAGCAGAACGTGAATGGGTGTTTAACTCTCTCGGGGTATGGCCATGACCTCCTCCCTGCGTCAGGGCCGCTTACCGGTCGCCAAGTGTTGGCTCACCTTGGGTTGGGCATTTTACATGCGCTTGCCTCACCTGCCACAACTTTGATGATATTAGAGTTGGTTCAGATGGTCCGGTGCATGTCGTCCAAATATGAGACTCCTCGGCGTCCCGCAGGTCCCGCGTTGATGAGGGCTCCGCCACCCCTACACCCTCGCCCGTTCCACCGGGAGCTGGCCACCTATCTGGCTCAGCCACATGTCCGTAGACCACACAGATTGTCCATGAAAGAAATGTACAGATCAACACAAATGCTATAGCTAGGGGTCTCCCTGGGTTGGGGCTGCCGCTTCTGCCTTCAGCAGACAGTCTCTGATATCCCCCCCGTACGCTGTGGGGTCAAAACCCTACTCCCGCTCTCACAGAGCTCTTCTTGAGGGCTTGCTCGATTCTTCCCTTTATAACTAAGGCTCACTGTGGCTGCTCCTCCCCTATTATAGGAACTACGGTGCCCACAGTCAATGAGTGCCCTGCTATTAGGGCTTAGGCAGTACTCGGCTCTTGCCGGGTCCCAGCAGCTCCCGGCCGGTAACAAAACGGTCCCATGTCCCACAAGGGCCAGCTGACTGGGCTCAATAGCCCCGTTGGGGCTCACCCCTTCTCCAAAGGCTCCTACCGCGGTTGAGAGCTACTCGCATCCGCTGCAACATGCTCCAGCCGGCTCTAGCCCCTCCGCTGCCTGCTTCCGGTTCCACACCACCACTTCTTGCTGGCCCCGGCCTCTCTTTTATGCCAGTCCGGGGAGCGCTGGCTCCACCCTTCCCCACACACCTGTGAAAGGTGAATTCCTGCCCAGCATCTTGGGCCTGCGGGCACGGGACTAGCGAGCTACCGCTGGGGCATGGGGCCCCGGAACCTACTGGCTCCTTCTCTCCCTCACAAACTCCTTTAGATGCCTTTAACAGTACCACTTTAGTGTAGTTTGTTAATATTTGTAGCACATTCCCATAACACAAAGCTCCTGTCTAGGCTTGTAGTAGAGAGCCAGGGCAGAATTCTGTTTAATTTAATATACCCAGATGGCAGTTACCCAACTGCACAGTTTGTGATCCTAATCCATATGTAGTGTGGACTGTCCACAGGACTGTTGAGTGTGTTTAGTAGGCTGTGGTCTCGCTAAACATGTACATGGTTTCATACATATGTACCTGAACATAATTCCTTAGATTGTGGACTGGCAAAAAACAAGAGGAGGAGCTATAGACCAGTAGCGTGGTGGCTGAGCTCCTTGGCCAGAACGTGGTGGACACAGGATCTAGGATCCCTTCAGTGAGCAGGTGTTTGAACCCATATGCAGCCAACTTCCCAGCACAATACTCTAACCAAGGCATAGGTCTGACATTTTCTAGTCCCTTTGCTGTTCTTTTTGGAACTGAGGTACTTTACCCTGCATTTAATATTCACTGGATAAAATAAACAGTGACCACCAGGGAAGTTTCTGCCTCCTTGGAACAAGAATCCAGGCAAAAATTCAGCTGCCTATCCACCAGCCTTACACTTCCAGGGCAGCATCTGTCTCATGGAGCCACAAACCCTGTAGCTGGCTGTCTTCTTCCTGGCCCTACTTATCTCCTTGTTCTTTGTTTTCAATAATACCCATAAATAGAAATATGCTGAATAAATAACGGTAAATGTTTCTGTGAATTGAGATTTTCTTTCCCTTCTATAGTAATCACATTTTATACGTAATATGAATCTTAAAAGGCCACATTAAAAGCTGAAATATTGTCCTTCCTGCTATTTTATGGCTCGATTAAAATGCCTCTAGGCTTGAATATATTCAGTATTCTGCAGAGGGTTAATTAAACTAGTACTGTATTAATATTTGACAATTTCCTGTGTTTGACATACACCAATGTGGCAGTATATCACTATAATCTAGAAAGCAATAGACTGCCCTGAAACAGTCAGATTCAATTTTAGCATAATATCCTATCATATAAGTTACTTTATTATCAAATTTTTGTAGCATCAGATTTTCTGATCCGGTCATAAAGAACATAATGATTAGAATAGGTCTTTCAGCAATTCTCCTGAAGAGGGAACACAATTTCCACAAAGAAGGGCAACAAAGAAATTGCTTCTGTGTTGTTGCCAGGCAAATTTAACCAACTTCATTTTTTTTCCTGCAGTAAACAGGAAAAATGCTTGGGCTACCCTCAGATTGCTCAGTATATACTGCTTAGCTAACCCTTGGAAATCTCATGTCTGGGGATTTTTATACCATGGAGGGAGGTCAGCATGAATATACCAGAAGCCTCTTTTCTATTAATTGTTGTACCAGCAAAGATAGACTTGCATGTATCTTGGTGAATTTGCTTGCAGAAATATGCTATTTTGGCATGTTCATTTCAGATGTTCTCTCACACTTTTAGTTTTGGTTTATGTCATAAAGTTTGTTCAAGCCCCATATAGCAAGGGTGAAAATCAAAATAAAATTTACTAATATGAAGTCTTCCTTCAACCCATATGACTCTACTCTGTCTTTCTGCTTGTGACACGTTATGTTATAAAACCAACACAGTGTCTTCAAACTCAGGTTTTGGGGTTTTTAAAATAGTTGCCTCAGAGTCATCAGAATTTTTGTCTTTGATTTTAAATGACAGGCAAGCTAGGTAAAGAAAAAATATTATGAAAATTAGAAATAAAGGTTCACCTGCATAATTTTAGCAATATAGCATGACAGCACCAAGAAAGGTTTGCAAGGTGATGACATAGGGCAGCAGACCAGACTGGCTGTGTTCACAAGCCAGATCAATGATTTTTCAAGGGTATGCAAGGCTATGGACAGAAGTAGTCGCTATGATTGGATTCCCATCATAGACTTTTTTTTTAATTCTATGTCAAGAGAATTATCCAGGTAATACTTCACCTTTATGTGTGTGATTTCGTTTTTTTAATATATTTGTATAATTGGGAAACAGGAATGCTAGTATTAAAAACTCAGTTTTCTTATGGTCTTCATGTGGGATTCAGGCCAATTGGGAGACTGCTTCTTTTGTTGTGTCCCATTCTAATGCTCCAAAGCAGAGAGGGCCATGGTTTAACTAACAAGAGTCATCCAGACCATCTAAAGTACTGGTGAATTTGGGTTTAATATTTTGCAGATTTCCATAGCTCAGCAGTTTGTTGTCTAACATGAGTTTCTTTTTTTTGTTTGTTTTTGTTTTTATTCACAATATGAAAGAGTGCATAGTCGTGCAGTATTGCTATTTGAATTTTTTTCAGATTGTTAAACAGTGAGCAGTTCCCAGGCAAATAATTTACCAGTAATTCATACAATTCCCGTTACATTTATTTTTGTATTAGAAAAGTTTACTTAGCAAGAACTTCCCACTAATGCAAATTGTCTTAGCTTCAGTTGAGTTAGAAACTGTTAACTGAGGACACAGTAATTAGACAATTTCATCCAGAGCATAACTAGGTCTTAGTAAGTGATCAAACTAATACAGAATGCCCTCAATATATAAAATTCCCTGCTCCTGGTTATTTCCTGCCTTGAGGATTGAATACTGCTGAATACCTAAGTCCCTACTGGGATGCTTTTTAAATCTCCTTTACTGAAAGACACAGATTTTAAGTCATTCTGCATCCCACCTAATTCATTTTTCCTTTTTATATATTGAAAATGGAGATTCTACCTGCTTGTTTTCATACAAATCTTAAACTAGTGAATCAAGATGCTGAACTTTTTGCCATCTTATTCTACCTTTGTTGAGTAGATGGCAGCTTACTGTGGAAAGGCAGATTTTTTTCACACACAAGCACACACTTTGGTATTTTTAAATTACAGTAAGGTTCTGGCTTCAAATGATAAAAGCTAAGGATGCCTAGGTAATGGCCAAAAAATACAACCATGTTTAAATATTATATTTCTATGGTTCTCTAGTTTTTCTGCAATCTGAAGTTCCTCATTTCAGCTGTGGTCAGAGTTCTCTCAGGTCATAGCTGTCCCCAGAAGCCAAAATGTTTAATTTTCAAACTTTAGTTATAGCAGGAGAAAGAAAATTCAGCTAATGAAATAGAGATTTAGAAGAGTGGAGCTAAACTACTGAATGGATAGTAAACTGTGTAATCTCAGCCAACTCCAAGCCATAACCAAGCTCCAGTACCCCAACCTCAGTCATCAAGCTCCAGTACACTGATGATACTATGTGCTCACTAGGAAGCATATCTTCATGCAGTCATCAGCATCTTTACTAAAGCGTGCAAAAGAACAGGACTGACCCTTAACAATCAGAAGACTAAGGTCCTCCATCAACAGGCTCCTAATGAGCAGTCCCCAACTTCAATAATTCAGAATTTCAGTGAGACTGCAGAAAGTTGAATATTTCCTGTATCTTGGAAACCATCTCTTGCAGAAAGCTGACATCAGTGAAGAAATCCAACATTGCCCCAAATGTGCACATGCAGCCTTTGGACGCCTAAGGAAATGGGGGTTTGAAGTGTGAATCATGAAATTCAAAACCAAGCTCATGATTTATCAAGCAGTTGTGATCCCCACCTTACTGTATGGCTCTGAGATGTGGACAACATACAGGAGATGTCTCAAGTCACTGGTGAAATATTATCAATGCTGCCTGCAGAAGTTCCTCTGACTCCAGTGGGAAGACAGACATATCAACATTAGTGTCTTCATAAGCAAACACCACAAGGATTGAGGCAAATGATAATCTGACATCAACTTCTCTGGGCCAGTCACATCATCTGCATGTCTGACTCCAGATTTCCAAAGCAATTTTTATTTTCCCAGCTCAGTCAAGCATATGCTGGAGAAGATGGCAAAGAAAGCTCTTTAAGGATTCCCTTAAGGCCAACTTGAAAAAATGTAAAATCAACATCAACCTATAGGAGACTATCTCCCAGGACTGCCCCAAATGGAGGAAGAGTCTGCTGCAATGATCTCAGTATTTTGAAACCTCACAATGATAACAGGAGATGGAAGAGTAGAAGCAGCAGAAACAGTGTGTTGTGAATGAACCAAGAATCCAGAGCCACCAGTCCCATACGGAAACATGTGCCCAAGTTACAACAGAGCCTGTTGCTCTTAGATTAGCCTTGTTAGCCATCTTCAGATCCACAGATAAGGCAGCTATGGAAGACAATCATCCTTGACTGTGAGGGATTGCTGATGATGAATGTTAGGCTGATGCTGTGGTTGTGATGATCCAGTAAATATAAGAGAGGCAAGGATTTTTGGAGGGTGAATCAATTATTTAGTTGGGAGACTAGACAGTTGGGGTGAATCAGTTGTCTAGCTGGGATGTCATTTGTTGAATCAGTTGTACAGTTAGGGAGAAAACTGAACTGTTTATATCTAGAGAGATCATGACCCAGTCCATTACCTTGCCTGGCATCCACCATGATTTATTTGGAGATGCTAAAAGAAACATCTGCAATTCTTTTTTTAAATAACTATTAATAGATTTATTGTCAATTTATTTTAATCTGTTTTTGAACCTAGCTGTATTATCTGCCTCTACAACCTCCTATGGCAAATGTGTTCCTCAAGTTATGCACTGCATAAAAAAGTATTTTTTTTAATATTAAACCTGTCACCTATTAATTTCAGTAGATGCCCTTAGCTCTGGTATTCTGGGACTTAGTGATAACAGTTCCCTATTCATATCATGTATACCCTTTAATGATTTTACAGATCTTTGTCCTATTCCCTCTCAGCCTTCTCCTTTCCAAATTGATGAGCCATAGCCATAGCCTTTTCCATCTCTCCTGGTATAACAACTTCTCTGTACCCCTGATCATTTTGTTTGCCTTTTTCTGTACATTTTCTAATTTTGCTATGCCCTTTTAAGATCATAGTTTCATAGTTTCATAGTAGGTAGGGTAGGAAGGAACCTGAGCAGATCATCAAGTCTGACCCCCTGTCATGGCAGGAAAAAGTACTGGGGTCAAACGATCCTGGCAAGGTAGCCTCCTTTTGAAGACCCCCAGGGTAGAAGCCATCACCACTTCCCTTGGAAGTTCGTTCCAGCTCCCAGGCACCCTGACTGTGAAGTAGCACCTCCTGTATCTAGCCTGAATCTACTCTGTCAACTAATGGCCATCATTCTTTGTTACTCCCGGTAACGCTCAGGGGAACAGGGACTCTCCCATTGCCTGCTTATCTCCCTTGGCCAGTTTATAGACAGCCACCAGATCCCCACTTAGCCTTCTGTTGTGGAGGCTGAACAGGTTCAGGTCTCATAGCCTTTCCTCGTAGGACTTGTCCTGCTGCCCCCTGATCATGCCAGTGGCCCTCCTCTGGACCCTCTCCACGCTGTCGACATCCCTCTTGAAGTGTGGCGCCCAGAACTGGATGCAGTATTTGAACTGCGGCCTGACCAGTGTCACATAGAGGGAGAGGATCACCTTCTTGGACCTGCTAGAGATGCATCTGTGGATGCATGGCAAGATGCAGTTAGCATTCCAGACTGTGTCCCCACATTGGCGGCCCATGTTCATCTTGGAGTCTGTAATGACTCCAAGATCCTTTTCTGCTTCTGTGCTGACTTGAAGGGAGGTCCCCAGCCTGTAGATATGCTTTTGGTTCTTTCTCCTTAGGTGTCAGTATTGAATCCCATCTTATTCTCATCCACGCATCCCTGTAACCTGTCCAGGTCCAATTGTAGCCTGTCCCTCCCTTCTAGCGTGCCCACTTCTCCCCACACCTTAGTGTCATCTGTGAATTTGAACAAGGTACTTTTCACCCCCTCGTCCAAGTTGCTGATGACGATGTTAAACAGTGCGGGCCTGTAGACTGAGCCCTGAGGGACCTCACTGCCCACATCCCTCCAGGTTGAAAATGACCCGCCCACCACTCTCTGGGTGCAGCCCTCCAGCCAATTGGTGACCCATCTGACTGTGTAGGCATCAATACCACAGTCTCCTAATTTTTTAATGAGAATTGGGTGAGAGACAGTGTCGAAGGCCTTCCTAAAATCCAGAAAGACTATGTCCACTGTGACACCTGTGTCCAAGGCTTTTCTGACCTGGTCATAGAAGGCCACCAGGTTGGTCTGACAGGACCTGCCTCTAATGAATCCATGTTGGTTGCCCCTAAGCATATACTCCTGTGCTTGCCCCTCGCAGATGTGCACCTGGATAATTTTCTCAAAGAGCTTCCCCAGGACCGAGGTAAGACTAACAGGCCTATAATTTCCTGGGTCCTCCTTCCTCCCTTTTTTGAAAATGGGGAGCACATTGGCCATTTTCCAGTCCTCTGGCAAAGACCAGAATTCCACAATGTATTCAAGATGGGGGTGTACCATGGGTTTAGTATTATGACCACTTTCTCTGTTTTGTTTTCAGTTCCTTTCTTAATGATGCCTAACATTTTATTGGCTTGGTTGGGAGGGGGTTGTTTTGTTTTTGGTTGGATTTTTTTAAACTTTTCACTTTAAGGTTGCGTTTTAGATGTTTTTGGACAGCTATTTATGGTGAAATTCCAAGGTCTCTTTCCTGAATTGTAACAGCTAGTTTAGAAGCCAGCATTCTATATGCATAGTTGAAGTTATTTTCCCCACATGCATAACCTTGCATTTTTCAACTTTGAAGTTCACTTACCAGTTTTGTCCACTCACTTAGCTTGGGAAGATCTGTCCACAGTTCCTGTCCGTCAACTTAGGATATGACTACCCACACTAACTTCATATCATCTGCAGATTTGGAGGTTACACTATGCACCCCAATTCCAGGTCATTGGTGAAAATTTTGAACAAAACTGGCCCAGCACAGATCCCTGCAGAACCCTGCTTTTGACATTCCTCCATCCTGAAAATTGACGATTTAGTGATACCCTTTGCTTCCTATCTTTTAATCAGTTTTCAGTCCATGAAAGAACCTTCCTTCCAATCCCATGGCAATTCAGTCTATTATTTAAAAGCCTTTTGTGAGGTACGATGTCAACAGCTTTTTGAAAATTCAAATATATTATGTAAACTGGATTCCCCCTTGCCCACATTCTTGTTACTCCAGCAGATTAGTAAATCAGGATTTCCCTTTACAAAAATCATGATGACACTTCCCCAGCAGGTATTTGTTCACGTGATTGCTGATTTTATTGTTTATTATAGATCCTTCCAACTTGTCAGGGATGGAGGTGAGACTCACTGGTCTGTCATTCCCAGTATCACTTCTGGAGCCTTTTTGAAGATGGGTGTGGTGTTGACAACCTGCCAGTCCTCTGGCACAGAAACCACTTGTAATGACAGGTTACATATTATTGCCAACAGTTATGCAATTTCAGCTTTGACTTCCTTCAGAACTCTTGAATGAATGTCATCTGGTGCTGCACCTGGGGCGAAGGAATCCACAGCATACATACAAGCTGGGGAGCTCCCCCCTTTGTGAGCACAGAAGCAGAAAGGGATCTTGGAGTCATTATTGACCCCAAAATGAAAATGAGCCACCAATGCCAGACCGCAGCCAGCAAAGCCAACCGCACCTTGTCATGCGTCCAGTGATGCATCTCAAGCTGGTCCAGAGAGGTGATACCCCCCCTCTACGTGACATTGGTTCGGCCTCAATTGGAGTACTGTGTTCAGTTCTGGGCACCACACTTTAAGAAGGATGTGGCCAGCCTTGAGAAGGTTCAGAGGACAGCCACCCACTTGGCTGGAGGGCAACAGGGCAGGCCCTATGAGAAGAGGTTGAAGGACCTGAACCTGTTCAGCGTCAGCAAGCTGAGGCTGAGGGGGGATTTGGTGGCTGCCTACAAACTCGTAAGGGGAGATCAGCAGCAAATAGGAGGGGTCCTATTCCCCCCAGCAGCACCTGAGGTGACAAGGAACAATGCCAAGAAGCTGCTGAAGAATAGGTTCAGGTTAGAGATTAGGAGACATTATTTCACTCTCAGGGTAACTAGGATCTGGAACCAACTTCCTAGGGTCCTCGCTCCTACCGTAGGTAAATTCAAAAAGAGGTTGGATGAACACTTGTCTGGGGTCATGTGATCCAAGCATGTGCTCCAACCAGTGGCGGGGAGTTAGACTAGATGATCTATTCAGGTCCCTTCTGACCACTGACTACTATGAAACTATCTGGTTCTAGTGACTGATTAGTATTGAATTTATCATTTTGTTCTAAAACTTCTGTTGTCTCTTCAGTGTGAGATGGTTCTTCAGACCTATCTGCAAGGATGGCATGATCTGTTCTCTGCTATGGCCTTATCACCCCTGAGTGTACCTTTTATATCTGGGTTATCAAATGTCCCACCGATTTCCTTGCTTGGTAGTTGGCAACCAGATGTGTGCATCAGTTGGGGTTTTCTTTTTGTATTATAGTAGATTACTGCAGGATATTTGACTAACTCTTTCAAAGATGCAGTCTTTTTCTCTGCTGGACTGTCCTTGCTGAGTAAATGCTGAGTGGCAGGGATTTCTTAGGGTGATATCCTTTATCACTGAATAGTTGGGATGGAGTTAGACAAACTTTTAAATAGAAAGCATTCTTCCTCAGGTCTGATCACAGGAGATGCTGACAGAAATGGCACATGTCATGTGATCGGCCCCCTGAAAACACTCTATAGCCATGCCCTGACAGAAGCACATGGCTGCAGAATGCTTTAAAATTGCTGATCGCACAACAACTTAACCCACATCTAATGAGGGTTCAGATGAAGGTGCTCCAGAGTGGAATGCCTTCATTAATGTCTATTAGCCCCTGCACATGATCGGGGCTGGGCTGATCCAAAGTCAAGTTTGATTTCCTCCCTCTTCCTCTCCTGACAAATGTCTGTTGGGTCATGGGGTCATTCTGACTTACAGCACTTTTTGTGAAGCTCCATGAGTTACAGCAGGGAGTTGCACATCTGTTAGCACCTGAGGAGCCAGGCAGAGCATAGTAAAGAACAGCACTGGGAAAGGGTGATAGAAATTCCCAGGGGCAACAAACAGACAACTAACAGAAGAAAAGAAGCTACTTACAGAGAGATCAAAAGAGAGGAGGTCATTCTCACCTTTCATGTATGGAAATAATTGAGGAATCAGGTAAAATATAATGTGCCATAAAACCAATAGTCCTTGTTTATCAGTGTCCAGCCAGCTTATGAATTTTTGTTTCCAAATTAAAGGTGTTGGGTAGATTCTCTTCAATATGAGGATAGTGAGGTCAGAGACAAAATGGTTGTTGTGTGAGAAATATTCTTCTAATAGGTGGGGTTCATGTGTGTGTTCTCTCCGTCATCTTTTTTTCTATGAGAGTTTATTCTGGTGCATAGTTTTTGTTTAGCTTCATCTACACAGTGGCCGTGAGAGCACTTGGCACACTGGATCAAGCATGTCAAAGTCATGGGTAGTAGTGGCAGTAGAGATGTCCTGACAAGTTAAACATTTCTTGCCAAGGTAAGGCTGTATCCCATGTGGTGTCTATTGGGCCATGGCGAGTTTACTTCTGATGATGAATTGGGCAAGGTTAGGGAGTTGTTTGAAAGCTAGGAGTAGAGGGACTAGGAATGTTTCTCTCAGTGTCCAGTCTTTGTTGAGTATAGTCCATAGTAGTTTGGTGGTTCTTCCATTTGATTCTAGTGTGGGGTGGTGAGTAGCCACGAGGGGCATGTGGTTGCAGCAAGTTTTCATTTTATATTGTAGCAGGTTACTGTGGGGTATTTGAATAGTTCTTTCAGATGTATGGTTTGATTCTGTGCTGGAGTGTCCTTATTGTATAAAGGCAGATGTTAGGCTGGTCAGGTGAATGTCAGGTAAGCATCACACTTCAGTGCAGAATCATGGTATCTGAGGGCCTGGCTATTGATTGCAGCTTTTTGGTGTGCTTTTGATGACTGCTCGTGAGCATAGGTCAATAGGTTTTCTATACATAGTGGTGTGTAGGGCGCCACCCTGAGTAAAAGTATTAGCAGGTTGGTTAGGTGGGCAGTGTGATTGTTCTCCTTAAAGTATATGCAGTGGTACCTGAGGGTGTAGATTACTCTTTTCTTGCTGTATTTAAGATGATTGCTGATTTTGTGGACATAAGTATGGTGGTCCATGGTTTCTTTTGTATGTAGTGGTTTGTACAGGACCATCCCAGATATAAATCACAGCATCTAGAGAGCTGATGTCAGTATAGGAGTATTCCAGGGAAAATTTGTTTGTTTGTGTATTCATTAGATTTTATTCTGCCTTATAGGAAAGGTTGAGAATAGCTAATTTGATTGAAGCATAGTAGTTGTTGAACCTGCGGTAGACATGAATAAGCATGTTTAGGGGTTCAGTTCAGATGATGAAAAATATAATCTTTGTATCTCAGGTACAGTGCAAGTTGCTAGTGCAGTTTTCCAAAAATTCCTCTTCCAGGAGGCTCATGAAGAGTTTGGAATATTGGGGAGTTATACATGTGCCCATAGTTGTGCCCATGGTTTGGAGGCAGTGTCGGGTATTGAAAGTTAAGTTATAGGTGTGGATGACATGGATGATTTGTACAATATTTTGTGGTTGCAGATGTGAGTGTAGCCCATTCTCCTCTGTATATTTCAGAACTGCAGCTGTGCTTGCATGGAATATTAGTGTACAGGCTAGTGATATCCATGGTTGTAAGTATGGGCTTCTCGTGGTGCTGGTTGATGTTCCAGATCTTGTTCATGAAGTCTATTGTGTAGAAAACTTGAGTGACAAGTGTGCTAGGAATAGCAAGTGGTTTTAGGATAGCTTCTATGAATCCTGACAGTTCTTCAGTAAGGGTTTCACAGTTATATATGATGATTCTGTTAGGGTGTCAACCTTGTGAATCTTTGGGAGTGTATAGAAAGTTCCTGGGGTGGGAAAGTGGAGGATTCATGAAAGAATGCTTTTTTTCATAGCTGCTCTAGAAAGGATTTGGAAACATTTTTCTGTGCAAGCAAAAACTGGTGTGGGGTCCTCCCCTCTTAAGTGGTTCATTTCAGCATTGTCTATTAGCTTCATGAATATGGTCTTAATGGCTGGGAATGACTATAGTTCTCCTTCATTAGCTGGTTTAATTATTGGTCATTGTTGGATCTTAGGGACCATATAGCTTCTCTTGTTCAAGGAAACTGGTTTGATCATTCTGTTGAGAAAACACCAGCTGAATAGTCCTTTTCTGTTCAGTTTGGTAAAAGATATTAAGCATTTGAGGGAGGCAGTTGTCTCCTGGAAGACATCAAACTGCATCAAAAGAAGTATGAAATGTCTGTTGGAAATCTAGCAATGCACCAAAATTTTCTTGATATTCTGACATAACTTAAAAGTATTTTATTAATCAAAATACATCTCAATTGTACTTATAGGAGTTATTATACTGAACAACCATGTTGTAACATTTTCTTCTAATCTGGATTTCTCAGAGCTTTGGACAGAGCAGCATCATTTAAACATCTCTCTCTCTCTCTCTCTCTCTCTCTCTCTCTCTCTCTCTTTCTCTCTCTCAATCAATCTTGATATTGGCTCCATTTGTGACTCCAAGACACAGCATAACGTTAATCTCTCAAATTCTTTGTACCATATGTTGCTTCTTGTGGTTGTTTTTGGAAAATGAAAGTTGTAAAATTGATGAGGAACATGAGAAAATTAACCGTAACTGTCTTTTGTAACACCTCCACCTCCAGGAGATAAACTGGAAGATCCAAGTGTAGCCATTAGAGAACTTTCAGCTTCTTTTCTGAAGTTCTGCCTCATGATATTAGGTATTGCAGAAATCCCAGCTGTTGACCGTGCAATAAGGCCTTGATTTCAAGAAGTGAAATATTTCCCCCTTTACGTGAATATAATGCTTATCAAAGGTGCCAGATTATCAGAGCCAGGAACTGTAACCCTCTTTTATACATATAAAACTTATGTGTACAAGATGGGCCAATGCAACATAACACTGATCATTCAGCGTGCCAATACCTTGACCTGAAATTAACTAGACTGCTCAGCAGAAACTATAAACAAACGTACTAATACATTCTGATGACAGGAATGGATATATGTCAGCTGAGAGCCAGACTGAGATCCTCCTGAACTTACTCAGTCACCAAACAGGTTTTTGAATAGAGCACAAGACTTGTTGTCAGGGCACCAGAAATTGTCTCCTATCTCTGTGCTGACTTGGACAATTATTTACATTCTACCTCATTTTCCACAGCTGCAAAGTAAAAACAATAATTGCCACCTGCCTCTTATAACTGTAGGTAAAAAGCTTTGAAGCAAAAATAAATGTCAATAAATGCAAAGTAATGACTATCAGAGGGAAAATGTAACCATTTGTATATTTTAAAAGTTTCTGGTCTGAAAGGTTGTGCATTATTGTAGATAGTAAAATGAGAGAATCTGCTTAAAGTACTTAAATGATTTAAAAACAAGATGATGTTTGATACTAGGCAATGTGATGGATTAATATAGAAAATATTGTTTTTATATATATACCCGTAGTGCAAGCTCACTCAAAATACTAAGCACAGAATTGTTCACCTAATACAAAGTACCAATATTGCAAAATTGCAAGAATGGATGAAAATAATCAAAGGAAAAGGAAGCTTTCATATGAAGAGGACTTGGCAAGTATGTGCTTATAAAAACAGGAATAGGAAGGGGTGTCATAGAAGGTAAAATAATGATTGGCTGAGAGAAGGCAACTCAGGAGCATTTATTCTTTCTGTCTAATCATGTGAGAACAAGGGGGCATTTAGTAATTAATTAAAAGGTGGAAAGTTGTAAACTGATGGAGGGCAATACATTTTTTACTCTACAGGAAGTTTTGCTCTGTGGAACTCAATGCAGGCATCAAAAAAGAACTGGCTAGTTTACATGAATAACAAGAATATTCCAAACTGCGGTACATAGCTGTGATGAAAATATTAGAAGGGATATTGAACCTCAAGCTCGGGGTGTAAGCCAGCTCTAGCTGATAGACACAAGGCTAAAGGACAGACCTGCCTCAGATACTTACCAGTGTAAAATACAGGATACTAGACTAGACAGTCCCTGAACCACTATGGCAATTTCTGTATTCCTAAGAGAATTACAGCAATGAATAGCCTAGCCTTGCTTGGAATGTGTACAGGAGACGAGTGATAAAGGTTGCCTTAAATAATTCTGTGAGATATCCATGCAGCCTCAACACCAACCTTTTTTTTTTTTCTTTACGTTGTGAAATGTAGCCCAGGAGGATTAGTACAAGCCCCTTTGACTCACCTTCTCAAACAGAGGGGAATAGCTGAGGGCATATCTCCATTACCCATGGATTTTATGGAGCTTCAAGGCAATATATTCTTGTGCATGCATACTGTGTAGAAGGATGCCTCAGCACCAATGAGGTTAACAATGACTCATTAGCAAAACTGACATACAGATGGAAGGCAACAGAAAGCCTGAGTCACGATGGCACTTTGCTATTTCATACATTTGAAGTCCTTATGGCATGTTATATATATTCTTAGTGTGCACATATACCTATGTTATTTCAAATACCCATGTATTTTGAAGCTGTTGAGAACCTTTAGCAAATTTGTCTTCCAGGAATCATATTTTAACTATATATTTTTTTTAAAATGAAATTCTTGACCTTTAGGATTGCCAACAGTGCATCTAAATCTCTGAACTTTCTTTGTGTTCCTGAGTGACAGATGGTGATTGATTTTATAAATGAAAGTCTTTTTTTTCTTTTTACTCTTTAGAAAATGTGTCTTGGATTTAGAAGTTGCTTTTCATTCCACAGCATGGAATAAGATCAACCTATTCTCGTGTTGACAAACTCACAGTTTAGGCTCCTTTTAAAGGATCCACAGGCCCTAATTCAGAACAGCATCCAATTCAAGGGGAAACCTGAAGCAGATGTGTGAAAATCTATTTACTAAGTTCCATGGAAATTAGTGGCTTTTGAGCCGGTGCTTACCTGCTTTCCTCAGCAGGAATAAAACTAAGCACATGCCTGTGCAGTTTTTATTTAATCAAGCGAGAAGTTTCTATTCTCCTCCTAATAGCAAAACATTTAAATATTCTGGAAAAGAGTGGCTGGAAGTGAGTTGAAACATTGGCTGCCTTTTGGTGTGAAGCTTTTGTTTGTCTATCGCAACTCAAAAGACTTTTTACACTTTTAGACCCATTTGTCTTTAACAATGTGCCTTTTGAAAGCATTGCCACTAACAATCGTTGCCATAATGCACTTCAAAAAAAGAGATACAGAAGCCTGCAAAGGATAATATGAAGCTACAAGCGAAAGGTGCCCTGTTATTCCCTCGGGATAAAGATATCTCTTATGTACTTATAATTAATAAGTCTGCCAGTAACAGTTATTAAACAAAGAAAGGAATTGTTTCTGCTGAATAACTTGACCTTGGAGTAAAGCCAATTTAAAAAGCATCTGATTAAAATACATTTAGGTCACAGATCACTGTAAAATATGAAGTGGGAAGTAAAAGGCAGAAATTTACTCATGGGTAAGATTAAATACTACTGAATATGTTGTTTCCACTAACAGCACTTTTCAAGTGTAAAATATGAAAAGTGCTCATTCTAGGATGGTTTTTTTTTGTAGAGGCATTTAGATGTTGCTGTACAGAATCTCTGAAGCATGGTTAGTGACAGTTCAGTTTTCTGGAAAGAAGTTGCGGGGGGAGGAAGGAGGATAAATGGTGGGCATGATATGTTATTGTTACAGAGTGATGTGCATCACCTTGTTAAATGGTCACAGTTTAACATTGTAATACAAAGTTTTTACAAGTGAACCAGGAATTCAAGATACACTTACACTCCCCATAGCTGTTAGCGCAGAACCCATTGGTGCAGACTCGATATAAGGCATCTCGTTCTCATCTCTGCACAACACTTTAGTCCATTCAAGTGCTTTAATTTAACTCAATAGGCTCAATATAGAGATCTGTAGATAAGAATTAAGAATTAGTGATTTGCCATACACCAGAAATCAGAATAGCTCACGTTTAGCTTCAAAAGTTGTGTCATCTATGAAAATTAAACAAAACATTCTGGAAATATTGCCACTCTAAAATCTGTTTCTCCTATGTAACCAACTCATCCATAAAAAACACATTGGCCACATCCACACGAGCAGGGGCATGCCTTTGCAGTAGCACAAATAGTACCAGCACTATTTTGTGCCACCATGCATGCTCCTGCCTGCGTGTCCTGCTGCTCCATGTACTGCAGGGAGGAGCTGGCTAGGGCACATCCCCTGTACTAGCCATCCCTTGCACTGGGGCACCCTGTCTCTTGGCCAGCTGGAGAGCAACACATGAAGCCCCCATGCCGAGACCCCCTACACCACAGTCAGTTGCTCCCTGGCTGCCTGGGGCTCAGTATGGCTCAAGATGGGGGAAGAGGCAGCCCTGGGCTGGCTGCTCCCCTGTCTCCTTGTGCCTTAGCATGGAGGCTCCATTGCAGAGCCCCCATGCCACCCGGGTCACTTTGCCAAGTGCCAGGGTGTGTGTGCAGGGGCATGCTCAGAGACAAATAATAGCTGTGCCTATATGTGCAGCTGCTCTTCGTCCTGCAGGAAGCACGTGTCCCTACATGTGTACGCTCATTGGGACATGCACATTATGGTCAGAAAACAGCTTTACTAAATTTTTGACTAATAATTCATTTTATTTGTAGCAAAATCTGAAGAAAATAAGAAAATAGTTTTTGTCAACTCAGAATGCTTGATTCTAAATTACTGCGCTAGGTCAGGTTTTGTATAGGCAAGGAATATAAGATCAGTTACTACAGCAGGGGTATAGTTTGGTGGAGGGGGAGTGCAGAAGTAAGAAAAATATCGTGAGATTCTTATTTCCTGGGATAAAAAAGGTAAGATGCTTATATCATAGAGCTAAAATCCACAATTTTTTATAAACTAAAACTGTATAAATCATTTGAATGGTATATTTTTAAATAATGCGAAACAAGAAATGAAAATAGAAAAAGGAAATAATGAGAAAAAAATCTTAATATTTTAGAAAGCTCCAAAATAGATATATTTACATAATGCTTGGCATGTACATTACATTTCCATTTTCATAGGTACAGTGGTAGTTAATGAAACTGTATTTTTTTTTCACTCTTGTCCCCAAATTCAGCCAGACATAATATGCTTCCCAATGCTCAGAACTTAACTGTGAAAGAATAGCTTCAATATTTGTGCATAGGGCATCACACTTCATTGTAGAAGTTCTCATTGAAAGGATCAGATATTTTATCATGAAGGAACTGGAATCACCCAGGAAGACAGGGATAGTGATTTCATTGTCCAAAGCAGCGAATGATCTTTCTAGATCCTTGAGTTTCATAGCTGACATTTCAGCTAGAGAATATTTCACTTTGTTGTAAGCTCCTGTCAGAAGGCTGAGCTCGCTCTAGAGCTAGAGTTCATTTCAATATTCAGAGCTGAGTAAAAGTGAAATACAGAGACATCTCTGCTCAGTATTAGACTTGAGTATTTCTCGCTATGTAGAATTTTCTCTTTACTTTGTAAATTAAATGGATTGGTGTCCGTTTGAACTATTTCATGTTTTAGAAGCAGAACACTAGCTGTTTCCATTTTAGTCAGTGGAGCTAGGAAGTTAGGGACCTGCTGGAAGTTTCATTCCCCAGCCTGTGAGCTGAACTCTTAACCTCTGTAGGCCAGGAGGAAGTAATAGGTCCACTGTTGATTGATATATTCAAGTTTTCTGTGCGGTAAATTGGGGCTAGATGCCAGGAGCTATTGAAGAAGCCTCTGTATGACCTATGCTCAAGAAACTCTCGTTATTGAGAGTGCAACTACTTCTCAGCTAGTATCTGGCTCTTACTTTGAAAATGATTGTGGCAAGGCAACTGATAAATGCCTGAGTCTTTGGACCCTTGACCCTGGTCAAAAAGGTTAGAGCTCTGGTGATGGGATAGAAATTATTCTGATTTCATCTCAGCAATGGACATCTGCACCGGTTCTGTTTTAGATCTGTCAGGAGCTTTTGATACCGATTGTGACATTGTATTGACTTGCCTACAAAACCCAGTAGGAGAGACTGGAGTTTGGAGGTTAAAATTAGACTATGTAGAGCTCCCTCCTCTGCAACTAGACTACTTCTGGTACCCGACCTAGCTTGTTTAAAACTATCTTGGGTACTGGAGCACTACATTGCAGTCTAGAGAGAAGGCACATCCATTGTTCTCTTCTGTATCTGAATACAGTAGCTGGAATCTCTTGTTCCCTTACACCAAACGTTCTCAACTTGAGGAGCCATTGAAGCCATATTATGATATTTGCCTGCTCCCCCACCTATGTAGTTACACGAGAGACCTGAGTGGGATATTTGCAGTCTACTGATGACATCCAGCTGTCACTGTCTACAAATTCCACTTAAATTGAAACTTGTTTCCTTACTCAAGACAGTAAGTGTTCATTGGATGTTTATTAAGACTTTTCTCCAGAAAACTCCTGTTGAGTTCAATAGGAGAGCAGATTGAATAAAAGCCTCAATGAGTTCCAGGGTAAGCTTATAGCCCCACAGTTTGTTTGTGCTGGGTACATAAGAGGATACTAAGGGATTCAGGAGTATGAATATGTCTGTGCACCCATGTGTGTCTATTTCTTTTTCTACTGTACTTTACAATGGGAGATAATGAAAAGTGTTTCTCATGGCCATCTCACTTGCATGCTGGCTTCTGGTTTCTTTACTATTCCATCCAAGAAGAGCACAGACCAACTGCAAAAGGGTATTTTTACCCAAAAGCTTGCAAAGAAGAATTTTTCCAAGCATTTGAGTTGATCTAATAAAAGATATCAGATTTATCCAAGGAACCTTCTCAGCATTGAGGGATTTTATCAGGAAATCTACATTATAATACATTGTTCCATGCTGTGAGAGATCCCACAGTAGAATGTGAGGAATGAGAAGCTACACATTTTCAGTTTGGTTTAATGAATTACATTCATCCACTCATAACTGGGTGGCTAAGGACAGAATGTCCACCTTCACATTGTATTTTCTTGTCTTTGTCTGTTCGGGACAGAGACTTAATGTTTTAATATATGTTTAATTTTTAAATCTATCACAATCATGTCTCAAAGGAGCGAATATATAACTGGGTGACCTAAGTGTGAAACAAACCAGATCGTCTTTGTTAATACATGGTTTCAGATTTAGGTTTTCTTGCTTATCATAAAATGGGGGGAAAATGGGAGGAACGGAGAAAAGCAGAAGGGACATTTAATGCAAGTAAAGCCTGATTTAATTAGTCTGTAAATGCAAATCTAACCTGCCTTGGGACTGGCTTCAGACTAACACAGCTATCTACCTCTCTGCTCATACTGGTAATGCCCTCCGTTGTCCCATATTTTTTTTCTGATACTTGAAATCCACTGCTTAAACCAACATTTTTTGTCAGTGGAGTTTACATTGACAGGCATTATTCCAGAGACAGTTTTAAAAGGACATGCCAAAGGTTTAAGTTTCTACCTCCGAGTCAAGGCAAACTGCTCTGTAACATTCACTGCTCAGCAAATGTGTGCTGTCTGGAGCAAAGATCTCCATGGCTCCTAGTCTGATCACATCCTTTCCTTAGATGAAAGCTGGAGTGGTTTGAAAGGCTTCCGTAACACGGTCCGCTCAGGGGGGCGCTTTACCATTCTCTTTGTAGAGGAAAGAGACGTGAGATGTATTCCAGGGCCACTGACACCTGTCTTGTTAAAGCATGGGGGGGCAATGGGGTGGAATGTTGTTATCTACGAGCCACACTGGTTTATGATTGAATCCCCTTATTTTCTAAATGTTGCGTTTTAATGCCATGGTGGCATTTTGCCCTTAGGCTTTTAGATTGAACAGTAGATGAACAAAGGAGGGAAACACTCGATCACATTGTAAATGCTGCCCTTTGCACACGGTGTTTAAAAACTGCATATATCCACTTTCAGTGCATTGAAATGCTTCAGCCTTCCTTCAAAGTGTTGTACTTCTATTCAAAGCGCAAAGAATGGGGTTCCTGTAGGATCATGGAGTGCAGCTCATTTTGCGAATAAACAGTTGCTTTGACCTTGTACTGGCAAATGGGCTCTGTCAACCCTGGAATAGCAGGGCCAGGAAATCATGTTTAGTCAGTGCTGGTTCAGGTCATTAGATTGTGTTTACCACTGGGAATTGGTGATATTGCTGTGTGTATAGGGGGCTGAAAGTCTGAATACTAAAAGACCTTTATTTACCAACAGCTTTATTTTTTAATTTAAAATTAATTCAGATTGAAATGAACCATTTAACCCTTAATTAGGACCGTGTTTTCCTCTTAAAGTCAAACACATTAGTCAAATGGAGGTAAAATTTGCTTTGCTGTTGAAGAGACTGTCACTTCTTTCAGTAGTAACTACCAAGACTTGCTAAACATATTTGTTTTCCTTTCACAAAGGTAACTTTCCTCATATTGTCCCTGGCTAAGTCAGACATATTAATTATGGCATAAGGAAACCTGTTGCTCTACAGTAATGAGACAGTACTGTCGTCTTGAAACAATACTTGGTTTGATGGGAGTACATCAAGAGTAGCTTCAGGAAATTCATTGATTTTACACTAAGGCAAGAAAAATAAAAACAATCTGCATATTTTAGGGCATTTTTAATTAATGGTTTAGCAGGAATTGTCACAGAGGTCTACTATTGAATGTCAGGTGTAGTTGGGCACCTTGTACTTCTGAAATTCCCAGTCGTATTATATATTTATTGACATTATCCATTTCCTTAGTCACTTTCAAAACCTACTTCCCTCATTTCCACTGTGTTCAGACTTTTCTCACTATAACTTATTGTGTTTTCTTCTTCCTGTAATGCTTCTGCCTCAGAGTTGATACAATCAGGTTAGTACTCCTGTCTAGTTAATCAAAGGAGTTATTAATCCTGGAGAGCTTGCAATAACCCTTCCTTGCTATTCAAGCCCTGCAGTTGGGTGGTCTAAAGGCAGCATTTCTCTATATAGGCCTCAGTGAGGGGTATTCCTTTATTGATTGGTAATGATGATGGAACAACTTTTGGGATTCAGACAAGAATGACCTTGCCCCAAACAGTGTAACTGCTCTATGATCACCTTCTGTTGTGTCCCTTGGGGAGGAAGGGGGAACAAAGGGAAGAAGTTCAGCTGAGTAACGTAGGGAGCAGGAGCTGGTTGCACCTCTGCCTCAGTCTCTTTTCCAATAGCTAGAAGCAGTCCCCCTTTTCAGACACAACAGCATCCTTTCAATCTAGACTGAAAGTTCAAGATTAAAACCTTTCAGAATTGGCCAATATCTTTTTTTTTTTTTTTTTTTGAGTAAAGCTTCCATGAAAGCTGCAATTTTTCAGTAATTCAACCAAAGGAAGGATAACCTATTTCTTATCTCTAATTTTAAATGAAAGCAGTAGTAGTAGTAGAAAGAGAGGCAGTGAAAAGTAAACCTTAGCCATAAAAGTGCATTTAAAGCAAATGCAAATGCTGTTCACAGCTATTCTCCATATTTAAACTTAAAAATATTGTGACAGTGAATGTACCAGTGCTTTTTTGTTTTCTACCTGCCTGAAACCAAGGGCTTATCTCAAGAAGCCCAATACTGCTCCTTCAAAATAAGAAACCCAGCCCTTCTTAGCCATGAAACTAAACAACTCTCATAATGATGGTTTCAGTTTTCCTACTTGTATGTAAAACAACTGACAAAAAAAGTGACCACTTCTTTGTGCCATCCCTTTCCATGTTTTAATTTTCCGTATAATTGCAGTTTTTTCTCCTTTGGGTTGCAGCACTGCATAATCTTAAATTAGTCTGACACACAAGGACAGAAAGTGCAAGGCAACCCAAGGGGAAGAAACAAATCGGAATCCTTCTCCTAGGGCATGCTGGGACAGCAGGGCTCTAACCAGCTCCTTTCCCCCCTGAGTGCGTGCTTCATACTACAGTAGCTTAGTGATACAGAAAGCAGAAAGACAATGAAATTCTTGCCCCAGAGGGGGAAAAAGTCTAATCTAGGCTTATTAGGATGTTTCCAGCCCTATGCTGCTTCCTTTTTCTCTCTTCCTTTCTTAAATGAAGTCTACAGGCTTTCCTCAGAGGCATCCAAAGGAAGAAGCATATTAACACAGCAGCTTTGCTCCTTGTTTCCCTCTGTTCTTCTCCCTCCAAGTAAAAATTATGCTTACCTTTCACATAAGCTTACGTACTATTGTCATATAAGCTGTTGTACAGATGCTGTAGTAATAGCCTCTTTGGCAATGCCCATAATAAAATATATCATATTGTAAATTCCACCCCAGCAGCTGCCTGTGAGCATAGTATGAATTACATTGATATTATGAATAAAGTGTTTTTGAAAGGCAGTTGCTGTTATGTCTAGGAAGAGGAGATGGATGGGTTGACTGCATGATGTAGATTTTACTTTTTAGAGTCTTAACCTTTGAAGCTCATCACTGCCAAGATAGGAATTGAGTATCACTGTATTAAAGGAAGTATAACTTTTTCTATTCATCTAGCCAAATGTACTTTTTACTATTAAGCCTATTCTGCAGTCTCACAAGGGTTAAACTGAAAGGAAGACTTCTAGGGAAGGAATACTGTGGCCACGTCTACATGAGACACTGACTGTGCAGTGGTTACTGCCCAGTCATTTAGTTCTTGTGTAAACAAATACTAAATGACTGCCCAGTAACCAGAGTTACTGCACAGTAGCATCGCTGAACAGCTTTTTCATGACACTGACTGCGCAGTAGATTGTGACTACTGCACAGTAGTCACCAGCTACTATGAAGTCAGTGTCTTGTGTAGATGCAGCCTATGTATCAAAAATGCAGTGTCATTTTGATTGTTTGAGGCATGTACTCTGGCTAGCACTTCTGAAGTTAGCATTAAAACCAGTTCTCTGTTGGTTTTGAATTTTTAATAACGGACTGTCAGAAGCCCTTTTATGCCAAGACATAGCAGGGTAATTTGATGACAGGAAGTAAAACCCACCAGGTCACTGTGACACTGACATTTTTGTCCATGGAGCCTTACTGGGGAAGGGGACTGAAGTTTGGTACTTCAGTGAAATGAAAAAAACAAACAAACAACAACAAAAAACACAAGAAGCCATGGCCAGAGGGCACAAAGGACTGTCAGTCCATGCAGATGCAGTTATTGATATAGGGCTCTGTGAACTCATAGGCCAGGTACAGACATTCAAAAAGCCTGAGGCAGAACCAGTCTAAGTGATATGGTTTTTTATAAACAGTGTAGCTTATATCAGTAATGAACAGGACATACATTTACCTGGGGGCGGGGGGGGGGGGCAGCAAATCTTCAACATTTTAAAAGCAGCTTATGTGTGTCAAACTTCTGTTCTATTATGGGTCTAAACCAAATTCTGTTCACTTATACTGGTAAAAGTGTGTGGCCAAACTGTGGCAGGTATCCCAGACATGGCATGGGCAACCTCTGCATGCGGCACACGGCAGATCACGGAGGCCTAGTGGCAGGTAGAGCATGAAGCAGAAACCAGACCAGGAAGGGACCACTGGGCAGGGAGAAGAAAGCAGGGCATCAGATCAGGCAGGGGAAAGGGAACTGAGGGGGTGCAAGGCGCCATTTGTTTTGCGTCTGCCAAAAAAGGTTGGCTTCCACTAGCCTACAAGGTCATTTTTGCAGGTCAGATTTTCCTAAAATGCCTGGTGGCTTCCACATCAGTGACTTAAGCACAGGCTTGTTTGTAATGCTAACTGGGAAGATCTTTCAATATGAGGTCTTTCTGGGATAGTTTAACAACAAAATTAAGCTGTGGCAGCTGCAGTCAGTCAGGCTTTATTTGCAAAGTCTGTGGAGTACTAAATGGTGACCAGGATGTTTCCTGAGACACATGTCGTATTTCTTAACTTGTTTGTAGTGTTCTGTGAGATTCTATTTTTAAAAGTTTCTGAGCTGGATATTTGCCCAGATTTTTTAAAAATAATTATTATTTTCAGTTGTTTCATTCAGGTGTTTGGCACCCAAAACTGACAAACATATTCATCTAATCATCTAACTACAACGTGTCAAGAAACTATCTTGACATGCAGCATCAGAAAGTAACCAGTGAATTCATTTTTTGTACCCCAACAACTCTCTCTCTCTCGCCCACACTCACAAAACTATTGGGACAATTATTCAGTATCTTTTTCCAACTAACAAGTGAAGAGTTGGTTTCCTTTGCATGCATTTTGTTTTCTTTTTGAGTAGTATGTGGTTGATCTCTAAAAAGATCCCATTATTTTTATCCTGGATGTGATGCTACACTTATGTGATGGTCGTCTACCACTTGCAAAGCTGAAATTCAGGAGAATACTGATGATAAAGCCCTATTCCAGGTACAGGTGAACTTTTAAATCATAGACACTTCAGGATACCCTCAAGCTGATCTTGGCTGTATGAGTGAAGTAGAGCTCTGTCTCAAGTGCAGGAGAGGCCTGTAAGTGTTCTGTGAATATTTTACATAGCTCCCTTTTACCACAGGTCAGTTAGAAGATAGCAGGGTGTTTCCTATAAAATCTGTACATGGCCAATATTAGTATGGACCATGAGAGAACAAAAATTAGCAGCTAACATGTTCTAAGATGTATGAACTCTACTGTATTATCTATTGTTGATGCTTTTATGGTGTGTCATCATTATATATCTGCATATCTGTAATATGGCAGAAGTTCACCAGGACAGCTGTATTTGTTCAAACTAGCTTTGAGAGGCTTGCATTTCTCAGAGAGAGGAGTATCAGTTGAACAAGAGAATTTGGTGCTTGTTATCTGTGGATCTTTTTCTCACATGGACCATGTCACACATGTGTTTATGTCACTTTAGACATGAGTGTTAGCATGTCCAAACAGTAAAACATGTACTAGGTGTGATTGTATTATAGCAAAATTAGGAGTTTTGCAGGAGGAGCATCTCCAGATCATATTAAGTATCATGTTCAGCTGTCGTGGGACTGCTCCATGAGATAATGTGAACACAGCTTTCTGATTTTCAATCCAGCTTGTCTTGAACTGGTTCTGGTGTGGTGTCGGGGCTGAGACCAACAGTCAGCAAGTTGTGCATAAGAGATCACGTCAGAGATCACAACAAGCATTACCGTGCGACTACTCAGAACAAGTTTGAACTTTTAATATGGCACAATAACACTTACTACAATCTAAATAAAACATGTGCTAAGTGTCCAGCAGAACAAGGCCCCTAGACAGCAAGGTCTTTTTACCAGAAAGAAGTCAATGGTGTTACTTTCCTGCATGGGGATTTTATAAACTACTTATTTACTTACTTCCTCTCATCTATGACATTTTATTTAAGGCCTTTTCTCTCTGCTGCAAGTGTTGCAGAGTTGATATTAAATGCAACAAGAGGGAATTAGGGGGAGCATGCCAATGTTAATGAAACAACACCACCTGGAGTATGTCAGATGCAGCTCATACAGGCTCAAGCACCACTCCTAGAGGACTGTGTTAATGCAAAAAGTCATTGTTGTAGTGCACATGGTGAAGTCCCTGATATTCTCTCAGCATCAGAATGAGCTCGCTGAGCCTAGCTTCTCTCTCAGAAGCAGAAAAGATCTTTCATCTTATTTCAGGGTATTTATTTTTGGCCAAAAGAAGGTGGGGGAGGAACATTGGTTGACATCATTTTGCTTCTGTAAACAAACCTTTGCCAGAGGGGCCTGGGACAGAAGTTTCCTAAACCGGTTTGACCAAAATCAGTTAAGTCTGATATTACATTCAATCAGATTTATCTTAAAACAGCTTCAGCTGTTTTGAAACTGATTTATGTACACTGAACTTCTGTTCTGTTACAGATTTAAACCAGTTTCTGATCACTTAAACTGGCTTATGTGTAACTTCTACCCCTAGCCAGAGAAAGAAGGTTAGCTTCTTTCAATACAACACAGACAGGATTTCAGAAGTTGACACCCAGTATGTGTGTGTAAGGGAGGGCAGGGAGTAAACCTTTAATGATGCAAAGCAGAAACTACTTTTTAATGCTGTTTTGTGATCCAAACAAATAGATTACGAATCAAAGTTTACATACAAAGGTTTCCATTGTACTAAGAATTTATCATCATCAACTCCCTTATTAGGAGAAAAGTATATATTTTATAGATGATAATCATCTGCAAAAATACAATGGATATATAAACAGATGCCAAGGCAATAACCCAGACAAAATGCTAAAATGAATCTGGTGCCTTGAGATTTCAAACTGCTGCTCTTGTTTTGCAGCTTGCCGACCTGGGTTCTACAAAGCCTTTGCTGGCAATGTGAAGTGTGCTAAATGCCCACCTCACAGCTCCACCTATGAAGAAGGGTCTCTGAATTGCAGGTGCGAAAAGAACTACTTCCGCTCTGAGAAGGACCCTCCATCCATGGCTTGCACCAGTGAGTAGAATTCTTATGGTTAAGGCCGATTGTTTTTAGGCCTCTGCCTGGTTTATGTTCTTTAGCTGTGAACAGAGCTTTTTTCCCTGATAGCACCTTGCTTTTCACATGCAGAATACATTCCACTCCAACCCTTCTCCCTAGTGGCGATGTGTAAGGGTGTACATGTACCCCCTGAGAGTACCTGTGCACCCCCTGACGGGCTGTGCTTGCTACTCAGGCAACAGGCAGGAGCACCAGAGCTCCCCCCCTCTCCCCCCCCCCCGTGAGCACTTGCTGGGGAGTGGGAGCACTGTCAGTGAGATTGGCTCACTGACTGGTCACTGGGGGGCCACTTGCCCCCCTTCACTAAGGTAGCACCAGTTGTGCATGCTTCCGCCTCCCAACCTCTCATGTTAAGCTTTTGACAACCTATAAGGCTTCTCAAGTTAGGTTTCTGTATTCTTGTTTTTAGTTCTTCCCTACTGTTTTCTGTAAGATTTCAGAGGGGAAAGGGAGTGGGCCTTTTAAATGAATACCACTATTTTCAGAATAATGTGTCTGTAATAAAGCAATAAATTCTTATGTATGTTTCAGAAAGCATCTCCAGTCTTGATTTGTATCTTGGAGGCCATTACCAAGTCTAGGCACACTCCCTGACTTTGTTTGCAATACAGTAGAATGTCCCAGAAGGCCCAAAAGGCAGATAAAAAAAAGTATAGTGAAAGAGCACCAGATGAAACAAAAGTCCTGTTAATCTATTTTTTTTTTATTTACCTTTATAGGACCTCCATCTGCACCAAGAAATGTTATCTCTAATATCAATGAAACATCAGTTATCCTTGACTGGAGTTGGCCCCTTGACACAGGTGGCCGGAAAGATGTCACCTTCAACATCATTTGCAAAAAATGTGGGGGAACTGTCAATCTCTGTGAGCCATGTAGTGGTAATGTGCGGTTTTTGCCGCGTCAAATTGGTCTCACCAACACCACCGTGACAGTAGTAGACCTTCTGGCGCACACCAACTACACATTTGAGATTGATGCAGTCAATGGGGTATCTGACTTGAGTGCACTCTCAAGGCAATTTGCAGCAGTTAGCATTACAACTAATCAAGCTGGTAAGTGTCATTGTACTCACTTTCTTCTCTGTTATGGAGATTGCTAAGATTTGGTTTCCCTGTCCCCTTTTTCCTATTTCACCTGTGTGAGTGTTTATGTGCCAGTGTATCTCACTAAGTCCAGTGTTTCTTAGTAAACTAGGAAAAAGAGAAACAGAACCAAAGTGTGTTTCCGTGAAGGGGTCTGGCAGAATTACTGTTATGATTAACTTCCAGTCTCTAGTCAATAGTCTCTAATAACACCCTGGTATGATGCCATAGCTAGAATGTGTTTTATTAATAAAACCATATTTTAATAAAACACTCATTTCAATAATCTCCAACGTAAATTACTATAGTAATCCTAGTGATTAATTTTGATTAAACAGAAGTGAAAATATGCTTTGATGTTGGGCACATAAAAAGCTAACATTAAATTATAGAGTTTTAAAGCACTGTGCGTTTTTTTTCTTAGCACATTTCCTTTTCCCTCCAAGTCCAGATTGTTGCCAACTACATAGGGATGTGGACCAGAATATGGAATTACGCCCTGACCCTGTAACTGACAGCATGGAGGGGGACATTCTTTATTTGCTGTAGGAAAGGCATTGAGAGTATGTATGAGCCACAGCAGTCTGTCTTCTGGGACTGCAACAGAGATCAAGGCTGCCCCACTTCTACCATTTGCTTTTCATTTGCCAAAGTTTCATTTATATGATTTGTCCAAAGGATCTCTATGGAACATTCAAGACTGAGGTAACATTTGCCAACAAAGGGCCAACTAGATCCCCAACCATCTGTAGTTCTTTTTTGTGTAATGCACCATTCAATAGTTTTCTTGCTGAAAGCACATACTTTTGTGGTATGTTTGCTCCCTCCTCCTCCTCCCCTCCCACCCATCACAAAAATAGAATTATTTTGCTCTCTTCCTCAAAATGCAGACCAAGAAATGAACGTGCTCCTGGCTAAGTTACTCTGTTACAGTATCTAAGGCATCTGCTTTTAGGAAGTTGGGTGGGCTTATGACAGTTGCTCTACTGGGACAGACCCAAGCTGGCATACAACTCAGCATTCTTTGGGGCTGCACTAACTTGCATTAAGGGCCAGTGTGGCACTGTGCTGCATCTAAAATTCATGAAATAAGATACAAAAGTATCTCAAAGCCACCTTTGGGTTCCTTTCCCTCCTTATGTCGTGTTATGGTCACGGCATGGGATCTGAAAAGTAAACAGAATCTGTCCCAAAGAATCTTCGTAGGGGTTGCAGACTATGCGTTTGCTACAGAATAGGGGTGTTGCATGGCACCTGTCATGGGCTGGATCTGGCTTGGACCACAAGATAGTACTGGCAGTAGCAGTGGTAGTGGCAGTGGGGCAAGTGATGGCAGGCCAGAGAGTTGTTGCCACAGTGGAGGTGCATAAGCAGTGGTGAGCCATGTGGCTGCAGGTTGATCAAGGGCTATATTCACACAGCCTTCACTTATGTACCTGCTACCAATATCCACGTCTACCAGGCCCCTGGATTCTGTGGCAGGCCATGCCCCAAGTTTCCTGGTAGGCTAGAAGGGACCGTATGTTTTACACCTCTGCTGTAGAAGCTTGTCTTAAGAATCCTCCTAGGTTTTTATGTTCCGGATTCTGAAAGAGAACTGAGCTAAACCTTTCAGTTTTCTTCATGAAATCTTTTGCCCATTGTTTTTCAAGCTCATTTACAAATATGGTAAGTACATAAATTTTCCTCTTTCCCACAGAGCCCCTCTTATCTTCCATTCCCCCCCCGCCCCGAGCCTAGGAGACTGGTAGGGGAGCCACGGGGGGGCACGTGCCCTGAGATTGGCCACTGCCGCCACCACCGGCTTCTGTGGGCAGTCGCCACTCACCACCCTGATGCTGACATCTCCAACACTGCTGCCCACAAACTGTGCCCCCCGCCAGGCTCAGGAGGCAGCAGTCACCCATGCCTGAGAGAACTGTAGACACTCCAGCCAGCCAGTTGTTCTGCAGTCTTATGCCAGGTGATGATTTTCACCTGTAACAACTACCTGTTATTTTTCCAGAGGGGAACATTTCTGAAAGCACAGAGATAAAACTGCAAAATGTTTCATTTTCCTCAGTGGTGAAAGTGTGATTTCATGGCAGTTCTTCCAGTGGTGTGAACCATAGACTGCACATCTTCACTTCAGGGAAATACAGCACAGAGAAGTATCTGTATGAATTATAATTCCAGTGTTTCCAAAAAATCCAAAAGCCACCCAGAAAGTGAGCAAATGTTTCTGTACACAGTATTTGCCACTGTTTATGTGGACATTTTTTGCCTTTGACTCCATTAGGATCCTAATAGATCATACACATAAGTGATTTTTGGTAATGTTGGATTTAAGAGCTTGCTAGGCTATTTTAAAATAAATGGAGGCGTGATGCTTTGGCAAGTCAGTCAGTTATAAAGAGCAACACTTTTTATTGCATGTATATATAAATTACAAAGAATCATGTCAAATGCTGCTGAGAAATCAGCTGATGCCTGTAAAATGACTACAGAATTTTCCGTCTAAGACTCATTGAAATGCATGATACTATGTAAGTAAAAAAGACAGTAAAAAAATCAGCAGATGTTTTCCATTCTTGAAAAGGAGGTATCCTTTATTATCCCACATAAGCTCTGATACTGTTCTGATCTCTCACTGGTGTCAATCCAGCAGTGATTCCTGGAAAGACAGTGGAGTTACAGAGTGTGTGGTGAGGAAAGAGGACCCAGCTCCTTGGCTTCCTGAAACACCAGCATGTTATGATAGTAGGTGTTAATGCAGCCTTTCATCCTTCCAAGATGAAACTTGTACCAGTTACATTCATTGTGTGGCACCAGAGTGTCATAAACTTTTGTAGATGGCAATCTACTTCAGCAGATGCCATTAAACTGATGTAATATTTTAAAAGATCCCCTTTCACAGCTGTTGAATGATATATACCGTAGATATAGGAACACCTTCCCTGTATTACATGCCATTTCTAAGATCCTTTTAGGATGGATTGGTGCTTTATGAATGTAAGAGACTGATTCTGATTCTCCTTTACCAATGGCAATGTTGTTTTCTTGGTGTAAAATGTGTGTGGGTGAAATCAAGCCGATTACTTTATTGTATGGTTCATGGCATTGAGTGACTGCTTGTTACTTCAACTCCCCAGTGATTGGTAAGGGAGACTGGGAACAATGTCCTCCCTCATGTGAGTTTTACTTGGCTTTTGTTGCATTTTGTTTCCTTTTGGTGAAGGTTAATGAAGCCCTGAAAAGCGAGCTCTCTGTCAAGATACAGCTCACACTGATATGACATTGCAATATTTATAATTCCCTTAAGACTTTCTGTCTTTGGCATGGAAATAATAATGGAAAGTTTAGCTTATAGAGTTAGGTTTGTTGATTACCCTCTTGATTTCATTGTAATATGCTATAAGATGCCTACATGATACGGAACCCTCTGAACTGTGCTTTATTACATTATAGAGTGGAGCAGTGAGTCTCTGCCTATTGCATATGCTGAAGGGAAGAACTCTTCCTCCTACTTCACATCAATATGTTTTCACACAGATGTTATCTCCTAATAACACCAATCAACCCTGCTTAGGAAGGGTCACTGGCTGCGTTAGGAGATTATATGGTATTCGGTATCCCTGAGGGTGGGGTGCTAATTATGAATGTGTCATGCAGAGAGACTGACAGCTGTGCCACATTGCCTGGCCTATCTGCAGAATTATCAGGCCCATGTGCAGATTTGCTGGCTTTGTGAATGTCCTAGTCAGTTTCATTCTTCTGCAATTGATTTTCTTATTTTGTTTTTTTTTATGTTGAAGGATCCACAGATCCAGGGGCAGATCGAGAGGGGCTGCAGTGGTGCAGTTGTACCTCCCTTTGATTCCTGCTCCATGCAAACTTTCAAACCAACTGCCTGGGAGTGGCTGTGGCATTACTATTCATATAGTGCTGAGGGAGTCAACTGACTTCATGTCCCATTGTAATCTACCTGATTCCTGCTAGTCTATCTCTATTCCACAGGTGTTAACAACTAGGGCTGTGCAAATCTTCGACTTAATATTCGATTCGACAAATATTCGACATATTCGACCTTGAAAAGTGAAAGTCGAGTCGAATAGCAGCTGGTTGAATAGCTGTCGAATCGAACACCAGAAGTCAAATATTAACAGCGCGAGTTGAATGTTAACAGCACTTGCCTATACTGGATTCCCTGTGGGGGGGAAAAAAACAAAAAGTAAGGGGAGGGAGGGGGAGCGGGGAAGGAGTGCTTTCATGACTGACATGTGTGGTTGGCCAGTGACCTGTCAGTATTCTCTGAGGTCCCTTCCAATCCCAGTGCTCTGGGGGGAGGGCCAGAGAAAATGCATAAAAGGCAGCAGTTTTTCAGCTCCCCTGCTTTCTGCCTTGGGGTCAGTTTCTGAGCTGCTGGTGTTCTGCAGCACCTCTGCGTCAGACC
>NW_017728906.1:569340-663676 GCF_001723895.1 Crocodylus porosus | reverse complement strand
ACACACACAAACACATTTACATAACATCCAGAAATCTAATCCGTGGTGCACAGCACACTTAGAGGTTCCAGTTCACATACGAAGGAACACATTATGAAGTGGGGTGGAAAGGCAGGTGGCCACACTGGCCAGCCTGCACGAAGGAGAGCAAGGGGGGTTGCAAATGGGAGAGCTGCAGTTTCTCCCCCCACCAAACTTAGACCCAGCCTCTTTCCTCCCACTACAAGGGATGAGGCAGCACAGCAGTGCACTCTACCCCTGTGTCACTGCCGATGCTGAGCCTTCCAGCACCAGAAGAAGAGCTGGTGCTGGATCTGGATCTCAGTGCCCTGGCAAGGAAAGTCCTGGGGAAAGAGGGGGAATCAGTCGAGTTTGTGCTCGACACCCCTCAGGTTTTTCCTTTCAAGCCACAAGGTCTTTCCCAGGAGGCACTTCAGAAGGTGCCTCTGTACAGGTGAAGGCAAGCAGCTCATCTGAGTCTGCTCTTCCTCTTGCTGTGCCTCTGACTGCTGAAGAGGGGGAGAATTCAGCAGCATCCACAGATGTACCCGCACGCCAGAGGGAAAAGCCTAGTACTAGCATGGTCTGGGATCATTATGAGCTGGCATATGATCCCACGTTTGCTATCTGCATGCACTGCTGAGCCAAAATCAGCTGGGGCAAGGGAACAAAGCCGATGACCACCTTGGGGATGCTGAATCATCTCCGCAGGTACCACCCCTTTGCCACAGGAACGGCCCCCACTCGCTCCACAGCCCCCATCCCCCACAGCAGAAGCAGGGCACCCTGGCACATTGGGGGCAAAAGGGACCAGTTGCAAATGCGAACAAGGTCTCCCAGACCATTGGGGAGATGCTTTCTCTGGATGGCCAGCCCTTCACCTTTGTTGAGCAGCCAGGGTTCAGGCGGCTCCTGGCACTGCTGGCTCCATCCTACCAGGTGCCTGCACGCACCACCTTCAGCAGGACGGTGGTGCCCTCCCTATACTAAGCATGCAGGGAGCACTTGAGGGAGGAGCTGCACAAGGCAGGTCCGCAGGTGACCATACACTTCAGCTTGGACATCTGGAGCAGCCAGGGTGGAGATCATGTGTACCTGTCCTTCATAGGGCACTGGTGTGGCCAGTCAGGCTGTCAGTGGGCTTTCCTTCACGCCAAGGTGATAGATGAGTCCCACACAGCAGCAGAGATAAGGGGGGCCATGAACCGCATGGTGCAGGGGCGGCTGGGCGTTGAGCAGGCTGAGCTCACCCGCGGCTTCATGGTCACCGACAATGGGGCCAATATGGTCAAGGCGGTCCGTAATGCCAACTTTGCTGGTATTCACTGAGTAGCACAGAATTTACATCTGATTGTGAGGGGTGCCTTGGAGGGGGACAGGGCTGCCGGTGATGGTGCCAGCAACACCAGCAGGCTCATTTCCAGATGCAGGAAGGTGGCAGGCTACTTCCACGGGAGTATCAAGGGGGGTAAGATGCTGTGGGACAAACGAGCAGACCTAAATGTCCCACAGCTCAGAATCATCCAGGATGTGGAGACTCAATGGAGCTCCATATACCTGATGCTTGAGAAGCTAGTGGAGCAACAGAAGGCCATCCATGAGCTGGCCTTGCTTGGGGAGATTGGGATCCACAGCCCCCTGACCAAAGCTGAGTGGGATGCCATGTCCGAGATCTTCCTCGAGGCCACTGAGACTCTCAGTGCTGCTGATGCCTTCCTCGGCCAGGTAGTGCCCATAGTGAAAGAGCTCCACAGCCAAAAGGAGAGCTTCCTGGGGGCCAATGTTCCTGGCTGGGGCAAGCCGTTTTCACCAGATGTGCAGGCACTGGTGAGGCGGCTGAAGGAGGGCTGTAGGAAGAGGCTTGAACCCTTGGGGCCCAACACAGTGCATATGCTGGCTACCAACTGTGACCCAAGGGTGAAGGGCACCATATGTGGCAGTGAGACGCTGAGTCACTGCGGGGAGGTACTTATTAAGAAAGTGATGGACGTGGAGCAGCGGAGGCAAGGGAAAGTGGGACAGGGGGATCCACTGCCATCCACGAGCCAGTCTTCCCCTCCACCACAGGCGCTGCCAGTATGGGCTAAGGCCATGGCAAACATTAGTGGGTCCAGACCCACCAGACCCCAGGATCAGGCAGACAGCCCTCACACCATGGTGTCTGCCTATCTTGCCGAGCCTGTGGGGCCCCTGGCCTGTGACCCTGGCCTACTGGGCAACCCGCAGCCCGATGTGGCTGGATCTGGCCACCGGGAATACCTGTCCTGTCCACCGACCAGTGTGCCAAGCAAGAGGGTGTTCAGCATGGCTGTGGATGTTGTGACACCCCACCACACCTGCTTGGATCCTGGTTTGGTGGAGCAGCTGGTGCTCCTCAAGGTGAACCTCCTGCTGCTGGGGCTCCCCAAGCGCCAGGTGCAGATGGAGCGAACGCCGCCCTCCTCGCTCCATCTGGATCATGAGTTTTGTCTGTCAGCAGCCTAAGGTGCAGTTTCCCCCAAACTCCTGCACCTATCACAGTGAAAGTTGGCAGGCTTTGTGGGCTCCTCAGGGGCTAACAAGCCTGTAGTTTTGAGCTCCCTGTGGTTTTCCACACAGAAGTCACAGGAGGTTTTCTCTCAAGAATTTGGGATGCTGTTTCTCCGAACCTTCTGAACCTACCTTGTTGAAAGTTGGCAGGCTTTGTGGGCTTCTCAGGAGCTATCATTCCTGCAAGTTTCATGAAGGTCAGACAAGAAATGCCAAAGTTATAGCCTGCTTCGACCTTCCGCATTATAGCGGACAGCGAATCGAAGCGGGACCTGGTTTAATATTCAACATAGCTGTTGAATCAAATATTACCTGCTCTGCACAGCCCTAGTATCCCTATTAACAACCCTCTCTCCTTCCTGATGGTCTTCATGTTCCATTAATCAAGCTATCCTTTCTTCTGCAATTTTGCTGTCTGATAGCTATTTCTGGTAATCTCTCTCTTCTGTTTCACAGCCCTACAGACTGTTTTTAGTTCTAGCTAAAAGCGTTAACTCGGGCATAGTAATATTAACTCAGGTGAACATAAACTCAGGTTTGAAAATGACTGTGAAGTGAAGTGTTGGATGCACTGTCAGGATGCTCAATAAAGCTTGGTTTTGTTTTAGTGTTCTTATTAAGATGTACATTTAACTATATTGACTATAGGACTAGTAAAACAATATATTTTGACTACTATGTCTAGTTTGTTATTTTTTTTAACTTTATATGTAATCTAGTAAGTTAGTGCACATTCAGAAAGTTGTCTTTGGATTTGCTTTGACCTGAACTAAATATCTCTGGGCCTCTAGTATATTAGAAAATCTTTTAGTTTCTCTCTAACTGGAGAAGAATTACTTGCTGTGTTATATGTGATGATATACCACGCCACCTGCATCCCCCTTTTTCAAAATCCGAGATCCACCTTTGCACACCTCATACTTATTTGAGTGACTTACACAGCTAGTTGAGCATTATAGGCTCTCACTTTGATACACCAGATGGAAATAAAAAAACTATTCTAGTCACCATTGTTCTACAGTATGCAAACTTGTTACTAGGAAGAAACAGAATCCATCTGATAAAGAGAAGAAAGAGCATCTTTTCAGACAGGTTTGCTAATCTAGTGAGGAGGGCCTTAAACTGTTCACTGAGGGATGCAGACCAAAGCCCTGAGGTAAGTGGGGAAGTGGGTGACTTGGAGAAAGTGCAAGCAGGAGGGGGCAACAGGGGTGGGGTTCTTATTTTTCCTGAGAAAGTCGGGCTATCAGCTCAAGTGCCTGTACACAAATGCATGGATCCTGGGAGACGAGCAGTGAGAATTGGAAGTCATTTCACAGTCACGGAAGTATGGCATAATTGGATTAACAGAGATTTGGAGGGATAGCTCACATGACTGGAGCACTGTCATGAATGGGCATAAACTGTTCAGGAAGGAAAGGCAGGGAAGAAGAGGAGGAGTAATTTATATAAAAAAGCCATGATTGCTCACAGCTCCAGTATGAAACTGGAGATGGGCCTGTTGAAAGTCTCTGGATTAGGGTCAGAGGGGAGAGCAACAAGAGTGATGTTGTGGTGAGACCAGGAGGATGTGGTGGATGAGTCTTTCATCAAATAGCTAGCACAAGTTTCCTGATGATAGCCCTCGTTCTCATGGGGGACTTCAATCACCCTGACATCTGCTGAGAGAGCAATACAGCAGTGCACAGGCAATCCAAGAAGTTTTTGGGGACAGCTTCCTGGTACAAGTGCTGGGGTGGCCAACTAGGTGCCATGTTTTTATTGATCTGCTGCTCACAAAGAGGGAAGAATTGGTGGGGAATGTAGTAGCAGATGGCAACTTGGGCACCAGCAATCACAGGATGATTGAGTTCAGGATCCTAAGGAAAGGAAGAAAGGAGAACAGCAGAGTAAGGACCCTGGACTTCAGAAAACCAGACTTCAACTCACTCAGGGAACTCATGGCAGGATCCCCAGGGAGGCCACTCTCAGCGGGAAAGGAGCCCAGGAGAGCTGGCTGTACTTTAAAGAAACCTTACTGAGGGCTCAGGATGTGCAGGAAGAAGACCAGCTTGGCTTAGCAGGGATCTCTTCAATAAGCTAAAATACAATAAGGAAGCTTATAAGAAGTGGAAAATTGCACAAATAACTAGGAAGGAATATATGAGTATTGCTCAAGCATGCAGGGATGAAATCAGGGAAGCCAAAGCACAATTGGAGTTGCAGCTATCCAGGGACATGAAGGATAACAAAAAGGATTACTATAAGTATGTCAGCAATAAATGGTGGAGGCAACCCAGTGGCAGAGAATGCAGAAAAGACTGAAGTGCTCAGTGCCTTTTTCACTTCAGTCTTCACAGTCAAGTTCAGATCCCAGAATACTGCACCTGGCAGCACAATTTGGGGAGGAGGTGAGCAGCCAACAGTGGTGAAAAAACAGCTTAGGGACTATTTAGAAAAGCTGGACATGTACAAGTCCATGGAGACAGATGGGATGCACCTGAGGGTGTTGAGGGAGTTGGCTGATGTGATTGCAGAACCTCTAACCATTGTCTCTGAAAACTCATGAAGATTGGGAGAGGTTCCGGACAATTGGAAAGGGGCAAATATAGTGCCTATCTTTAAGAAAAGGAAGAAGAACTACAGACCAGTTAGCCTCATCTCATGCCCTGGAGAAATCATGGAACAGGTCCTCAGGGAATCTATTTCTAATCAATTGGAAGAGAAGAAAGTGATCAGGAACAATCAGTATGGATTCACCTGGGGCAAGTCACACCTGACCAAACTGATTGGCTTCTGTGATGAGATGGCTGGCTCTGTGGATGCAGGAAGACCTGCAGCTGTGATATGCCTTGACTTTAGGAAGGCTTTTGATAGGGTCTCCCACAGCATTCTCAAAAGCAAGCTAAGGAAGTAGGGATTGGATGAATGGATTGTAAATTGGATAGAAAACTGGCTGGATTGTCACAGTCAGAGGGTAGTAGTCAATGGCTCAATGTCCAGTTGGCAGCCAAAATCAAGTGGAGTGCCCCAGGGGTTGGTCCTGGGACCAGTTTTTTTCAATATATTCGTCAATGACCTGGAAGATGGCATAGAGTGCACCCTTGGCAAGTTTGCAGATGACCTCAGTTGAGTAAATATGCTGGCAGGTAGGGTTAGGATTCAGAGAGACCTTGAGAAATTGGAGAATTGGACCAAAAGAACATCATGAGGTTCAATAAGGACAAGTGCAAAGTCCTGCACTTAGGACAGAACAACCCCATGCACCAGTACAGGCTGGGAACCACCTGGCTAGGCAACAGCTCTGCAGGAAAAGACCTGGGAGTTACAGTGGACAATAACCTGAATGTGATCCAGGAGTGTGGCCTTGTTGTGAAAAAACCTAACAAGATACTGGGCTGCATCAGTATTCGTGTTGCCAACAGATCAAGGGAAGTAATTATTCTCTTCTATTCAGCACTGGTAAGGCCACATCTGGAGTACTATGTCCAGTTTTGGACCCCCATTACAGAAAGGACGTGAACAAATTGGAGAGAGTGCAGCAAAGTGCAATGAACATAGCGGACTGGGGAAGATGACTTATGAAGAGAAGCTGAGGGAACTGAGCTTAATTTAGTTTGGAAAAGAGAAGACTGAGAGAGGATTTAATAGCAACCTTCAAGTACCTGAAGGATGCTTCCGAAGAGAACAGAGTTGGACTGTTCTTAGTGATGGCAGATGACAGAACAAAGAGCAATGGCCTCAAGTTGCAGCAAGAGAAGTTTAGGTTGGATATCAGGAAAAACTTTCTCACTAGGAGGGTAGTAAAACACTGGAGTAGGCTACCCTGTTGTGAGAGCTTGTGGAATCCTGCCCAGAGAGGTGGTACAATCTCCATCTTTGGAGGTTTTTAGGACCCAGCTAGGCAGAGTCTTGGCTGGGATGATCTAGTTGGGGCTGGTCCTGCTTTGAGCAGGGGGTAGACTAGATTACCTCCTGAGGTCTCTTCCAACCCTCATTTTCTATCATTCTATGACTTGGCCAAACTCAGAACTCCCCTGAAGTTAATGTGCATTATGGTGGATAGCAGATTCCACCATAGAGAGAGGTAATAGCAACAACCCTTTTTTTCTGGATGTATTCAGCAGTCTGGTAAATGCTTGCTTATCTTGACTGTAGTTACCAGTTTAAGAACTTGGTATTGAGTGGAGTGTACCACAACTTCTGTGTTGATTTGGGCCATGATTATTTATTTTTGGCTTGGGCAGGCAGGACATTTAGAAACACTGATTCAAAAGTTGTATCCACAGTACAGCTTCAAACCATGATTATATACAGGTTGGCATATGCAAAACTCCCTGTTTTTAGGACTCTTGAGACAATAACCAAGGCTTTGCTAGAAAACGTATCATTTTCTTCATTATCAAATGATGGAGTGTCACAGATGGACATGCATGCCTTCCTCAAACATCACTTTCTCTTTCCCCTTCACAAAGAAAAGAAAAAGAAACAATAGCAACAAAAGCAGCATCATAGCAATGCCTTAGCTCTGGGATGCAGGCTCAAAAGGTTAGAAACTGGTTTTCCTACCTGTTGTGTTTTGCTTTGCTTTCTTTCAAAGGAGATTTGGGAGTGGGAAACTAGCAAAGAGACTTCAATCTCTGTTTCAGACTTGGAGGTTAACATTTTACAGCTGTAATGGAAAGTGTGGAAATTAATTGTAAGAATGATATTTTGGAGTTCAATTGTAGTGTTCTTCATTTTCTTCAATGGCTTCCTGATCAGATATTCTCAATTTACCAGTCAAAAAACTATTTTCTCTCTGCCATCACTTAAAACTCACTTCTAGTTCTAATAACTCTGAATTCATGATTCATCTGCTTTCTACATCATTACAAATAAAAAAGATTCTTCAAAGTGACCGAGCAGACACTGTTACCGATGATGCATGAGCTATAATAAAATTTAGCTCTTCTGTTACGTCCTTATCTCTGAAGTGTAGTCAATAGTAAAACAGATTTGTAGATGTAACTTGGGCATATTGAGCAAAAAGTTATTTTTCACCTGCAGTGCTCTTATTCAAATAGCCACACTTCAAATAAGAACGTACAAATAATTGCATTCATAATTTTAGAGAAGACAAAATGAATCCACAGAAATATCAACCACCACTGCAGCATAGATAGTTGATCTTCCTGCTGGAAGAAGCCTTTAGCTGCTGTGTTTGCTTATACGGTATTTCTTAGACCCCCGGTATATATTACACTTACTGGGATTAACCAGTTAATCATGTCGTAAGTAGTGACCTGGCCACACATTCATGCACTTAATCATCGGCACCTGGTGCAACTTTAACCAGCAACCAGTCAGTGACTGGGGGAGGGGGAGGTGGTGTTCCCTGTGCGAGAAGTGGCTGTGACACTCCCAGAAATGGCCACGGTGTTTCATCCGGCACTCCCACTTCCCGACCGGTGCTCGCAGGGAGGGCGCTGGTGCTCCCGCCTGCACCCCCATTCCCATCGCCTAAGCAAGGAGCGTGGCCAGTCAGGGTGTGCACCAGCACTCTCAGGGGGTGCACTTGCACCCCCTATGTGTTGCCACTGCACTTAATGGTGCAGGGCAACAGGGAATAAGCCACAGTTATTATACAAAATATTTGTAATAACTTTGTTGCTGTTACCTATTGCTTCTTAAATTGTGTGGCCAGTGCCAATCAGTGCTGATCATGGCTGAGAGTGCCCATCAGCTAATTTGTGTTCCCAGATTCAGGAGTATATCACAATCCTTGGCTCCTGATCTGCATGCCCAGCTATGGGAGTGCATCACTCTGATGTGCGCCAGTGGCTGGGAACAGTGGTCAACTGATAGGTGCTTCCATCTGTAGAAGCACTTTGGAGCCCTTCGCTTCATTGCGCTCTTGTGTCTGGATTCTGCAGTTGGGGCAGTGCTCCCAGCATGGGAGTGCATCAGTGTCTTGAGGGACTCCAATGTACTTCCGCAGCTGGGAGTGCCAATCAGCTGGTTGGCATTCCCAACCACAGGAATACTGGGCACCCAGCTTACTACTTACCAGTTCAGAGGCAGCCCAAGCTCATGCTCCTGGGCTTCTCCTGCACTGGCAGTAGGGTGTGATTGTGATCTGATCCCCTGTCCCACAATAGTGCTTCCTGGCATGCACGTGTAATTTGCTGAATAAAATCTTACACATCCAAATGTCCCACCAACTTTTTGGTTTTTGCTTGCTGTCCATTGCTTTGAAGTGAAGGCAAATTCTATTTTCCCTTGGAACAAATTTTATAAGCATGGCAATGATACATTGCAGCGTGCTTGAAGTGTTCCTGTAAATTTAACACATCAGTAATTTCATTCATCCTTTAGGAAGCTTCCAGCTGTAGATGGAGACTGTATTTCTCGAAGTTGAATAATAAACTATACAAAAACAGGCAGTCCACCTCCGGGTACATTTTTGGCACCATGATGAAGCTTAAAGTCTCAGGGTATAATCCTCATGTTCCACAGTAAGGTATCCTGCCACACCATCTTTACTATTGATCTTTATGATGCCTGCCTATGGCTAAAGAGGGAAGAATACTTAGGAGATGCAGAGGATTCTTTGCTTTTTCTTGCCAAGTCCTCTCAACAGCAGAAGCGTATTTGCATATAAAAGCAGCAGAATGGAATCCAGGGGAGTTATCCTTCTCTTCCCTTGCCTCCTCTCCTCACCATACACACACTTCTCCAAGGAAGGTGCTGTGCATACTGCCTTGTTTGTGTCTGGAGCATCTTCAGCTCTCCTTCAAGGAGAACAGGCTCAACTCTGAGTCATGTATTCTCTCTGCCTGTCTCGCTGATGTTTATTGATGATAGGCTGAAAACAGGTAGTGTTTGTCTCAGCACTTAAAGATTATGCACACATGAATATGAAAAGCCACAGTTGGATAGGGATTATTTTGTGAGAGAGCTCCAGAAAAGCAGATTAGTACAAATGGAGAGATTTGATTTAGATAAACAACATCTTCAAGGTCAGACTAAACCTTCCTTTCTCAAGAAGTTTCATTAAAAAGAGCCTGTATGATCTTGTTTCTTTTTTTCTTCTGTTTGTGTGCTTTTGCTGTGTATAGTTTAAGACCAACAGTGCTTCCTCAGAGACCTGGCTGCATTTCAGTGGTGGGTAGTTCAATACCTTTCTCTCAGGGTGGCATGTTGGGAGATCCAGAGACTTACCTATCGGAGAGAGAGGCACCTATTTAACCTCAAGAATGAATGTCGTAGAATTCAGTCAAATGGTTCTGAGCCCTTGTGTGATATTCTTCTTGTTTAATAGTGATTATTTTCTGTTAATTGTCTTAAATTACCAAGAACAGACTTAAGCAAAATTGAAATAAGAGCATCCACATGGGGTTTCCAGCCAGTCTAACTTGTTCAGATTATGGACTGATTTTATGATGTTACATTAGTGAATTTTTGCTCTACAGACAGTTGTATTGGAAGAGTTCTGTTTGAGCTCTGAGCCAAGAGAATCATGCAGGCTGTACAAGGTGGTCTGTAGAGAACAGTTTTGCCCTGACAAGAGAGCTAGATTGGGTAACTGTTCCAGTGTCAGGCTTTAAGTGCTGTGTTTTCAGTGGCACAGTGTAATTTCATGACTTTCAACCAGCATGTCATGGCATCCTGGGGTACTGGGAGATACTTTTAGGGATACTACGATATGTTGGTCAGTATTAGGGCTGTGTGAAGCTTCAGTCCCTGATTTGATTTGGTGTAGATTCGGCCAGATTCGGTGGTCAAATCTCCAAACCCAAACCGAATCCGAGGACCCTTGAACCTTTACAAATTGAATAGGAACCCTCTGAATCGATTCAGAAACATTTGGAGATTTAGACATAAACACAGCTTTAAATGTTTTTCCTACATACCTCTAGAACCAGGCAGCTTGTGAAAGCTGCAATGCTGGGGCAAATGGAGAGTCCCACAGAACCGTGGGGGTCTCCTCAGCGTGCTCGGCAGCAGACCCGGAAGTGGACCAGAAGTATTTCTGGTCCAATTCCAGGTCCACTGGGGAGAGCACAGGGGGGCCTTGCCGCCTTTCCCCCCCCCAGCTCGGCAACAGGTCTCCTGGGTCTGGGGGTCACCTGGGGGTCCCCCTGGGGCCAGTCACCAAGGTGGGAAAGCATGGAGGGGCCAGCATGTTCCTCAGTGGATCTGGAACTTTCAGGTTTGCTGCCGAGCATGTGGGGGGGCCCCCATGCTCCTGTGAGATGCTCCATGTGCCCCAGCATTGCAGCATTCACAAGCTGCACCTGGTACCTTGAGGTATGTAGAAAAAACATTTAAAGCTGTGTCTATGGCCGAATTGCTGATTCTGCAAATCACCATCAAATCTTCAGATTCGGATTCGGCTGAATTGAATCAGGGACAGTGATCCGAATCAACTAATTGAATCACTGTCCCTGGTTTGGGCTGAATCTGAATTGAATAGGGCCGGCTTTGCACACTTCTACTCAGTATTAACACTGAGACTCCAGTGTCAGGAATCCATAGTGTCAGAAACGTTCGGATCTGGTCTTTCTGAGTTCTTTGTAACAGGAGAATAGCTCTGTTATTTTTCCATAATTGAAAGAGAACAAAATAGTGAAAGTTAACAGCTGGCATTTTCTAAGGGGTGCCTTCAGTCTAAAAAAGTTGAGAACCGCTGGTGTAAGTAGCGGAGCACCAAATTCAGTTGTTCATTGTGGAAAAGAACTTAACAAGGAGCGCATTACTACTGACAACTGGCCAGAGATTATGGATATGGTCATTCAAAGCTCTGGACAGGGTTGGTGGGAGAAGCATACCACTGTGCCCCAGTAATGCAACAACAACAGTTACCTGGCTATATATTGACTTCTTCAGGTCAGACCAGTGCCCAAAGTCTTCCCAAGGAGCCCAGAGGCTCTTCCTGATCACTGCAATATGATTCTATAGGTTCGAAGTGCTGGTAGTATAAGTATCAGTTACCATAATCCATGGCAAAAAGCTACATTGTTTCCTGTTCCCTTTAAACTGCTTAAATAAATACTTCCCAAAATGTCATTTTCCCAGATCTTTACTGTATTATTATCATGCAAACAAATACCCCATTTTCTCTTAACCATTAAAAACACAATACTGTGGTTTTAAACATCATATTAAATCAGTTTGCTTGTTTGTTAGGGACTAGTACCCTGTCAACCAGACTAAGGCTTGCGGAGCATTGAGCTCATTCACCATGGTCTTCACACTGCAAAAGGACACTCAGGTTTGGTATCCAATGCAGGTTAGATTTCTTCTGTTGGCAAATCCTCGTCCCAGGGAACTCCTAGAGAGGTGGCAGAACTGAACTTGCCGCTTACTGTAGATGGACCCCTATAAACCAGTAGGGACCCTGGTGAGCATGTGCAGAACGGGTAGAGGATCTGCAGTACAAAAGGACTGAGCAGACATTTACTCAGTCAATCAGGGTGAGACTTTGGGGTAGGACTGAAAGGAGGACTATACCACTGCACATAAGTTGCTCTATGGATAGCTCTGTATTCCTTATTTCATTAGAGAGTCCCTTAGGCTTGGGTTTCTGGCTAAATTTCAGCATTCAGCTTGTCTATTTAGCTGCATGATGAATGTGTTTAGAATCCTTGGCGTAACGAGCAGGCAACTTCAGCCACTTGCAATAAGAGTATCAGTGCAGAGGAGATTGGCTGGAGGTGTGTTGAGCTCCTATTTGTCTTGGATGCATCCAAAAGCATGGAGAGAACAGAGGGGATATGTCCTGATTTGAACACCCCAACTTTCACAACCCCTTTGATCAGATGTGCTGGGAAGGCTGGGATTGGCCCCTCTCTCATTGCACAGTCATGACAGAGGTGAGAACATTTAATGCTGCCTGTCTCAGAAGTGAAACATGGGGGAAGTCCAGCTGCTGTGCCAGATGCATCTCAGGACTGCAGAAGAAACCACAGGAGATGACCCTCAGAAAATAATAAAGCTATTTTATTCTTTCTCTCTTCCCCAAAGACGGTGATGGAGAATAGGAGTAATGCTCCACCTTGCCTCTGCTGAGAAAGCACTACATCCTTTTCCTTCTTCACTGCTCCTCTCTTCTCATTTTCTTTCATGACATCTTCCTTCATGGACTTCCAAAGTGCCCTGTCCTCCGTGTGTTTGGTGGCACTTTCTCAACATTCATCTGCCTTTCTGTGTATGCCTCAGTCCAGTGTATGAATGAGTTTATACTAGATTCCCTTCCTTCATTTCCCTCCCCTTCATCCTCTCTCCAGGAAGCCAGTCTGCCATGAAGCTGTGCTGAGCTATGATCTGAAGGTCCCATCTGGAGTTCAGCTCTCTCAACTGAGCCTGTTGGTAGGGATGGGGTAAAGCCTTTTTAATCATTGTTGTGAAAACTAGAATTTTCAAAATATTTTTGGCCAAAGTGGATCCTTGGTCTAGATGACTAATGCTTGCGCTAATAGGTATTTAGAAAATGGTCCTGAAATCTCCCCAGTATATGTGAGGTGGTGTCAGTGTAAATAATTATCTGTTAACATTTGTGATCATTTACAGTGGAATCTCTTCAGGACCTTTCTTTTACTAAACATTCTGAAGTGCCTGTTTAAATGGGATCTCAAACAATGTAAATAATAACCATAAGGTGCATCCTTTGTATTTCTGAAATCTATGATGCTGAAGTGTGTAGTGAATTTGCACCTATTGTGCCATATAAATAATCCAGCAAAGAATATAGGAAAGGAGATGCCTGCAAACTCAGAGCTCTGCCCAGCTTTCTATATATCATAGTGTCATTCTCGGATATTAAGTTTCACAGAACTTGATGCTATGGCATAGTTCTCGCTTATTGTTTATTCCTTGTTCAGAGAATCAGCATGCTTTTTCTGCAGCTAAGAATACACAATGTGATGTGTACATTTATTAGGTCACATTTTGCTATTTTTCCCCAGCTTTTGTTTATATGCTGATGCTTTATTCCATTCAATCCCAGTGCTGAGGTGGATATTGCACTAAGAATTTCCTTTGAATCATTCTCAAAGTACTTAATACTTACCACAAAGATGATTTCAGGACAAAAAACCTGTTGTCAATTCCACAAATGCTCGTCTCTGACAAAAGATTTAACTGTTGTGGATAGCAAGATTTAAAAACACAGATACTGCTTGCTTTTTGTTCTGTTTTGTTTTTTCTTTTATGTTTTTCATGCTCCAAACAAGCTGGATTCCAAACCTGCGTGAATTTCAGAAGGTAGAGCTTCAATGTGACTTACACTAAAACGGGTGTCTTGAGCACAATGCACAATTCATTCCGTTTCAGCTTTTGAAATCCCTTAGCTGAAGTCTGTTAGGAGCACAAGTTATTTGAAAGCTCACAGAGAGCATTCCCTCATGTGGAGTTAATAGGCAGCTGACTGGCAATGCGTGCTTACACAAATGTATCTGCTATTGTAAAGGAACCAGTGCAAACATTGGCTTTTCATAACCTGTTGTGACTGTTGGTTCTATTACATTAAATACATTGCAGTCCCACAGTCCTACTCTCATATTTCATGCTGTTGGGTGGAAATAAGTTGCATTATATTCTTTATGCATTGAGCACTAAGATGTTGAGCCTCACAGGGGCCTGGAGAAAAATGTGGCTTCATCCTCTGGAAGCTGAGCATGTTCATCAGAGGCAAGCAGTATAAATGGGAGAGATAGATCAGTGGTCTCCAAACTTTTTTGATCGTGCACCCCTATCAGTAAAAAATTTGAGCATGCACCCCCAATATATGTTCATTTGTATTTGCGCACACCTATCAGTAAAAAATTTTTGAGCATGCACCCCCAATGTATGTATATTTATATAAATATAAATAGAAGTTCTAATATTTTCTTTCTGCACCCCAATGGATCATCTTGCGTGCACCCCGCTTTGGAGACCACTGAGATAGAAGACACCTTCTGGAGAGGGGGGATGGATTTTTGTACAGTGTCAGTAATTCAGTGTTGACAGACCTCATGGAAGAACTATAGTCTGAAATGGGATTTGAAGGGAGGAGAAAAGGAGAGGAGAGGTCTTTCAAGCCCAAGAAAAGCATTGAAAGGAGTAGAAAAGTATGGAAGAAGGAAGCTTTTCAAGAAGCAGCCCTAGATGGAACATGGAAAGGGGCGTGGGATGAAACAGGTTTGTCTGTTTGCCTGGACCCATCACTGTGATATCTCCAGCGATAAGGAGCCAAATAAACTTAAGTTTATGCTATGTTGACAATTATTTTGGGACTCCTAGCAGCATTGTGGGTAAAATATTCTTCAACTCTTAGGACTTAGTATGCTTCTGACATTCCACTTACTTCATATGCATAGAAGTAAACCCAGGCTAGCAGTTTCCCACTAAAAACTATTTGAATTCTTATAGCAAACTTTAGCTTTTCTTGTGTTCTGCATTGCCTAGCTGTGAATCTTATTTTGGTTGGATGGAGGCTTGCAAAAAAAAGATAACTTTAAGTTTATATGTACAAATAGTTATGGACAGCAAGCTTGAATCTAAGATTTATGCTCAGTCAAAGTCCTTATATGTTAAATATGTGAATCAGAGAACAGAATGTTATTTAAAGATGATATGTATGAAAATGAAACTTAATTGCTAATGCAAAATACAAAGGGAAGGATCATGTTTATGTATATGTGAGAAGAGGGAAAGTTATAGTTCAGCAACATTCATGTTAATTAATTAAAAGATAGGATACAGACCTAAAATAGCAGTAACCTAAACCAGCAGGGTAGCATGGGTCCTTTCCATGTGATTTGACATTTGCTTCCACAAGTTAAAAATCAAAAAATTCTGCACAGTCTATAGCATCTTGTGGAACCAGATCGCTTGGTGGTCATGCATGCAATTGGATCTAGAATTCAGTGCCATAATTACATGATATTTGACATTGTGAGATACATGACATTTTTTGGATTCCCCAACTTTCTGCAGTTTTAAAACACTTTAAGGACTTTTAAAGGAGCAAGTCTTGAAGAATTTGAATGAGGAAAAGCTTTTTTAGTGGGGAATGAGACTATCTATGAACAGGGACTGGTGTGAAAAAGTGTGCAGGCATACTTGAAGATGAAAGTGATTAATGAGGTATTGAGATTGGCATGAGTGGCATTAACAGGCCCCAGATATAGACGTAGCTGGTTGCTCACACCTTGATTTACACTGCTTTTTTTAAAGCATGTAAATATCTACTGAACTGTCATAGTTCCCTCACACTTAGAATTTAATTTTTCTGTGCTTGGTGACTGGAATGAATGAGTGGCTTTGTATATGACATTCTGCATCATGTGTGACTTTATTGGAGTTCTTGGATGTGTACCTTATTTGCAGGAATTCTAATGCCTGCTGTAGATGCATCTTTTTTCCCTATTAAGCTGAAATACACTGTCCGTAGCAACTCACATACAGTGTATGATGTCCCCGGTTTCAATAAAATCCACTTTTAGAACTTTATAAACTATATCCTAAGACAGGTCCCTTAAGCAGATATATCTTTTAAGAGACACAATATGACAAACCAACAGATGTTTGGTGCATGATATATTTCTTTCTTTCCCAATGGCCCTTATAAAAAAGACAAGAAGATAGAGTTATTAAAAGTCAGCTAATGACATGATGTAGGGAGTCTGTGGTTCAGTGGCTGTTATTACAGCTGTGCCCCATTACATATTGGTTACCTAGGACATGCTTGTTATTTGAATGACATTTATCTTTTGAGTTTCAAACATTCTTCACATAAATAAGGATTTTACGCTTTTCAAATGTGTTTTACAGTTCAGTCCAAAGAGTGCTAAAGGACTGTTCTGTTTCAATAAAACTCATCCTTTAGGGATGCAAAAAAAAAGGGAAGTGTTTATAAATGTGTCACTCCACATCTACTCTGATATGGGCATGATCCCCAGCTCCTTGGAACTTTTGGAAGTCAGGCCTAAGTTCTCAATTTCGTGTGTGAACAAGCATTTGTTGCACCTGGTCTTTAGGTGTAGGTGGCTTAGTTTAAGCTCCCTACACCTAAACCAGAAGCAGATGTATGCAGCAGTTCCCTGCTCCCAGGAGCAGCACGTACAGGTGTCCACCACTTCCAGGAGCTATGCAAGGAAAGTGAAATAAGTAACAGGGTGGGGAGAAGAGTGGGTAGGATCAGGGTAAGGAGTGGCAGGTTCAAGGTGGGTTTAGTGGGATTGGGAGGGGCTGGCAGGTCTGCAGGATGTGGAGTGGTACCAGGTCTAGGGAACAGCAGGGGGTTAAAAATAGTCCAGTCAGGGATTGGAGAGTGGAGGGATTAGCACGGGGCTGAGGTGACTGGCTGGGATTTCCCAGTCCCCGGGCTACACTGGGAATGCAGGCAGGTGTTCACAAGATTGGGTTAACCCTTTTAGGTTAACCTGATTTCAATCTAAGTTAGTGCAACTATTCAGGTAAGCTAACTTAGACTGGGAACACCATTTTTTTTGGTCTGATTTAAGACTTCTGAGCACCTGCATGATTGGGCATTTGGATTGACCTAACCCCAGTTACATCAATCTAAATATAACAGCTATACATACCTTTTGGGACAGACATTGCCCTTCTCAGTGGGCTCATCTACACGTGATACGACATCACCATAGCAATGCGCTATGGCAATGTAACACTGACAGGCAAAAAATGTGACGCCGCAGCTACATTGCTGTATCAACACACTCCCTTGGTATAGCATGTTGCTACAGTGACATAGCAGCCAAAAATAACTGTGCGCTGTTGGCATGATGCAGTATAGACTTTCAAAAGGGAAGTACTAAATGACAGTGCAGTAACAATGGTATCATAGAGACACGTATAGATCTGCCCAGTGTAACATAAGCAGTCTGGGCACTTTTACATGTGCTCTGAGGGGAGGGGGAAGCATTTAAATTAGAGTGGCTCAGCACCTCGTGCATGAGCATCTCCACACTTCAAAAGGGCAGCAGGGGTGCTTGAACTAAAGCTCATTCAAGTTTTAGTTCAAGCACCCCCACTGCCCTTATGAACTGCAGGGATGCTGATACACAAGATGCAGGAGGCTGCTGGGCCTGGTAATTGCCATGGTCCAGCAGACTGGGCTCAGTAATTGCCACACTCCAGCATGGAGGCTGCGTCAACACACTGTGATTACAGCCATGCTCCAGCAGACTCGGCATGGTAATTGCCATGACTCAATTAATTGAGTCTGCTCCGATGTGCTGTAATTACAGTGTGTTGGAGCAGCCTCCATGCTTGTGTACAGGCACCCTCTGTCTCTAAATACAGTTGATTCTTGATCTAATTAAGATGTGGAGCTTATGTTCAAAGCCTCCTTCTTACTGACACCCCTCATCTCTCATCCTTCAAACCCACCTTCCGTACTTTTAAGAGGAGTTGTTGGGCCCCTACATTAGATATCGACAGATAATGATCATTATAAGTGTACCACATATATAGTCCACTTATACCTTGGCATCCAATTGTAAATGTTCAAGATGTAAGGTCACATACTTGACACTAAGGATCTTATCTCCACATATCTAGGCTGGATAAAATAGAAAGTAATGCAGGCAAGTAAAATGTTCAGCTTTCAGTTCAACATGGAACATTTCTTCAGTCATCTTGCTCAGTTTTCTTTCATTTCATTTGTTAATATTTCAAGGTGAATCACCACAGAAAGAGGCTGTTCATCTACTCCTTATCTGCACACAAAGCCAACCACTTGTATTACCCCTTCAAGCTGCTTTTATTGGACAGTTTACAATTCTGGTCAGCTATAAAGTTAACTGGAATAAAACACCTGTCTTGGAGGTTTGTGAGTTTCCAATTCTTTAATCCACATTTTAACCTCAAATATTCATTCACCAGTTTCAGATTAAATATGTCATTTCTACATATTCAGAACTTCCAATAATTTCAGAAGAAGTCAATGGGAGATTTTTGTGTATAAATTATATAGTAACAAATAATAGCCTCGTCAATTAAACTGCAGTTATTCATTGATGGTGATGGTCTCTCTCATGTTGGAAAGGTTGCATGGAATTTAATTTGTAGGTCTTATAGGATGCTGCCAAATGAAAAAAACCCTGCTCTATTGGAAGCAACAGCGTGTTACTTCAGCCTAGCTCTGCAGTGTTTGTACAGACTGGGCCGTTTAGTGAGGCTTTTTAGCTCTTTAAACTAAAGCTGATTCAATCAGCTATTAGATAAAAGCACCAAAAAAGCCCCACTAAAGCACCTAATCTCTACAGATACTGGGAAAGCCAGGTGCAACTAACCTGCTGCCTGTTCTGGGCATGTGCTGGGCTTGGCGCAAGAGTGCACCAAGTCTAAAGTAAAGCACCCTTTGTTTGGTTTTTTCCATGTCTGCAAGCAATGACAGTCAACCTGAGTTTAAGACTATAAATGCTCAAAGAAGCTAAGCTAGTTTGTGAACCTTGAGTACCTCAGTTATTCCATAGTAACTGTGTACATATTCTTCCCTGTAGTACATAAAAGCAGCTTACCCCTTGGGCTAACTACTGACAGTCAAAAAACCCAAGGCTCAATAGATTCCGTCTTTGCAGGTTACACTGAACTGCATAGACTGAACCAATAAACAAGTGAATAGATATTCACTTTTAATTCTGGAAATGCAGCCACATGCCTGCAGTGGCCTAAGCCAGAAGCTGGGGGGGTAGGGAGAGGCACTAAAGCCATGCCTCCCTGCTCAGCTGGACTAGCCCACCCACCCTAGAAGGTAGGGTGGGGTTTGCAAGGGAGGTACCAAGCATCCTGGGATTCTGGGGGACTGAGTTAACTTGAATCTGGAGGGGATCTGGGGCAGAAGTTCAATGAACTGATTTACCGTAAATCAGTAAAGCCTGCTACTACATCCATCCTGGTTTATCTTAAACTGGTTTCAGCCATTTTGAAAGTGCTTTATGTGCACTGAACTTCTGTTGGGTGTGTAATTTCTTTCCTAACCTCAGTAAACATGGACTAACCTGTGTCATTCTCACTAAAGGGTAGCAAGGTGTAGGAGCGTGCACATAGGCAATTACTGTGCAGCACATAACACACTATAAATGTGCATCTTAGCTTACCTCACAGTCACTTGTTTGTGTTCCCATACACTAATGGTGCATCCCATCATCATGGTAAGTTGGCATGCTCTAGAACAGGGGTGGGTAATTATTTCGGCTAAAGGGCTGCTTAATGAGTTTGGTGAGCTCTTGAAGGCTATTCCGTGGCTGCCATCTTGGGACCAGAACTCCTGCCCCTAATCCTTGACCTTTTCTGCTGGAAGTCCTGCCCCTTGCTCCAGAAGTACTTCTTTTGGGAGGTGGGGCTTGCTATCTTGAAACCGGAAAAAAACAAATCGTATACTAAAAAATAAAACATCTACTATAACGTATTTTAATTTTATTTTAAAAAATACTTTTGTCCTGATTTATGTGTGTTTGTGTAGTATATCTAGAGGTAATTGCATAATAGCTCAAAATACAGTCTGACTCTTACAGCCCTATGAGGAGAAGCTGAGGGATCTGAATCTCTTCAGTCTCTGCAAGAAGAGACTGAGGGGGGATCTTGTGGCTGCCTACAACCTTATCAGGGGCCACCAGTAGGAACTTGGGGGAAGTCTGTTCACCAGGGTTGCCCTTGGGGTCACCAGGAGGAAGGGCCACAAGCTGAGGGAGGATAGGTTTAGGTTAGATATTAGGAAGAACTGCTTTACTTTAAGGGTGGCCAGAGCCTGGAATAGGCTTCCCAGAGAGGTGGTGCTCTCACCTTCCCTGGAAATCTTCAAGAGGAGACTGGATAGGCACATGGCTGGGGTTTAATGACCCCTGCCACCCCCAGTGCTCCTTCCTGCCCATGGCAGGGGGTCAGACTAGATGATCTGTCTAGGTCCCTTCTGACTTATTGATTTTATGATTCTATAATTAATATATTGTGTGTGGTAGGGTATGTGGGGTGTGAGAATGGTGAATGCGGAGTAGGTGTGGAGGGGTGTGGGTGCAGGTTATGTGGTTGGGTTGGGAGTATGTGAGAGGGTGAGGGTGTGTGTTTGGGTATGGTGGGGTTTGGAAGGGTGTGTCTGTGGGAACTATGGAAGGGTGTGGGTGTGTTTTGGGATATGGTGGTGGGTGGGTTGTATGGGTATGTGGGGGTGGTTGGAGTGGGGGGATATGGGAGCATGTATGGGGGCTGTGTGGTTATGGTCAAGGGGTGAGAATATGTGTGGAGGCTGTGGGAGGGTGTGGGTATGGTGGAGGATGGGCTGTGTGGGAGGGTGGGTCCTCAGAGTCCCTGGAGTGTGCGAGTTCCTGAAGTTGCATGTGGTGGCAGTGAGCAAGGCCATCCCCAAACTGCCCCACAGCTCCCCATGTTCACACCCCAGTCCCTAGCCTCAGGTGGCAGCAGCATGCAGGGCCAGCCACACCCAGCCCCATAGCTTTCCCACCCAAATCCCCAGCCACATGTGGTGACAAGGTGTGGTGCCAGCTCCACCCAACCCCATAGCATTCAGCTCCTGTGCGCCTACCCCAGCTGCAAGTGGCAGCAGCAGGCAGGGCCAGCTGCACCTGACCCTGTAACACACAGCTCCCACCCAAGTCCCTAGCTGCATGTATCAGCAGCATGTGGGGCCAGTCCCACCCAGCCCAATGGCGCTTCTGCCCAAGTCCCTGGCTGCACATGGTGGCAGCATGCAGAGTCAGCCTGGCCCCATACTACATAGCTCCCACACTCCCATCTGAGTCCCCGGGTGCACATGGTGGCAGCATGTGGGGTCAGCCCCACCCAGCCCCATAGCATGCAGGTCTTGCGCTGCTGCAGCATGCGGGGCCAGCCCAGTCCAGCCCCATAGCACATGGCTCCCCGCATTCCCATCCCCTCCCTCACAGCAGGAGTTCCTGGCCTCGGCCCATTGTGGCCCATACCTGCATTTCCAGGCTCGCAGGCAGGGTGGCTGGGAACAGTCACAGGGTGGCCCGGCACAAGCTCTGCTAGGCATAGGCTTCTTGTCTCCAGCACCCCCTGGCTAGGGGCTGAGGCAGATTGGGCCAGGCTGGGGTGGGTGGTGGGGTGGTTGTTTTAGCAACCAGAGCTGTACCTCCTGCATGGAGGGACCGGCTTGTAGAGGAGCAGCCCAGGGCCAGGGCTTACAGAGGAGCCATGCAGGCCAGACAGACTTGCCTGGCAAGCCAGATCCAGCCCATGGGTCATATTTTGCCCACCCCTGCTCTAGAATGATCCAAACTTATTATAAACTGCTTGACACTAGATCCTCCTCTCAGAGGTGCTTGGAAATCCAAGCACTTTAGAAGTAACTAGTTTGGATGCCAGAGTCTCTCATGGAAGTCATTAGCAGTCATTTGATTCCAGAGGAGGTTGCTTTTTTTTATCTGGCATTTACAAGTTGGAGCAGTTTAGCAGATCACACTGTTTTAGACAGAAAGAGTGTTAAAAGGAGAGGGAGAGAGAAAAGAAAGAAATATGACCTCCACTTTATTATTGACTTCCATGACACATTCTGGTGTCCAGACTGACCAACCTTAAATCAGACTAAAAAGGGTAGTGTGCAGCCATTCTTTGAAAGTACAGCTTTGTTCAGAGATAGCATATATTAATGAAGTAAGAACTAAAATTTGTATTCATTAGTGTAACCAGGCCAAAGGAGTCAGGATGGAGGCTGAGTGAAAAAGAAGAGTGTCTCTGAAATATTCAAGATTTTGTACTGTTTTTAGGTGGCTTTTGTTTATAGTATCCTTTGATATTACACATCTAGACTGGAGAACCTCTGATAACACTTGTTGGCAGACCAGTTGAAGGACTTCAGAGCTACTGATTAAGGAGGGAAGGAAAAGAAAAGACAACATTTTTGTAGTACAGAAACTTTAATCTAGCACCACACATTTTTTTCCAGGACTAGTGTTTGGTTTAATATGCAGGCAGTCATAGAGATGACTCTTAACTACATTTCTTACAGAATGGACAGAATTTTTCTGACTGAGGTGATAACTTGAGTTTCACAGAAAGGAAAAACCTAGCGATTCTTTGACAGTTGGTGCTTTAGTCAGGGTGAATAATTCCCTTTTTTTCTTAAAACCTCACACCAGTAAACCTAAGGCTGTAGTGTAACATGAAGTCATGAGACAATAGTGTGGGGGTGGGGAAGCAAAAATGTTTATTTAAAATTGATACGGCCTTAAAAATATTGAGTGAAAAAGAGGAAGTATTGAGAAGCTCCCCCACTAACATTTCAGACAGAGAATGGAAAGAATAACATTTTTATTATGAGTACTTTAGGCTGAAACCTTAAGAAAGCATACATGACTTTTCCCTCATCTGTAAAATAACAGCTATGAGCACCATGGCACCATAATTTTAGTTTCTGAAACAAGTGCCTTGTGCAGCCTGATACTTCCCAAATGGATATGGCATGTCGGTGATTTATCACACATGTGTTGGGCATATGAGTAAGTCAAGCATTTTGCTTACTGTGTGGCAGGCATTTGCTATCTCTTTTATGAAAAAGAGAGAGAAACAGAGAGATGAGCACCTGACACTGAAAAACCTTAATAAAGTTTGCTTTTATTTTAAAAATGAATAGCAGCAGAGGGGAATAAGCTGTGATAATCAAGTATCTGGTGACAGCTGCTGCCCTGAAGGTGGCCTTCCTCTGTACTTGAGAGCAAAAGTAAACAGCTTCACTTTAGTGCAGTTCCTGCTGGAGCTGCTTTCATTCCCCATTTGTGTTCTTCATCCTCTCTTTTTTCCTCCAGGTAACTCATACAGTGCTTGTAGCTGTTCCAAAGTGGGTAGCCAATGGCTACAGTCCACTGCCTTGGAAAAAGCATTTATTAACTTTCTTGTATGGGCTGCAAGTAGCCACTCAAGCAATGCTAATTAAAAAGTCCATTTTGCAATATGTAAGATAAATGTAGCATAGCTTTGACTGAAAAAGAGAATCGCACTTAGGCAGAGCAAGGCACATAATCCCACATTGTCCTGAAAATGTTGCAGATTTAGCTAGCAAGTTCCAATAGCTAATTTTTTTCAGTGAAAGCTTTTCTCCCAAGTTTTTTTTTTTTAGGATTGGAGAATGACTTCAAAGGCTTTAACAGAAAAACAAGTCACAAGGCTTTAAGAAAAAAGCTTTGTTTGGGCTACAACTCAGTTAATCCTATGTACTATAGTATTGTTCTGAATCTTCTGAAGTTAGCCTGTTTCCTCTTAACCTCACTTCTTTCCCCTCCTGTTCTAACACTGAAGCATCTTTTTTCTAGTATTAACCCTTAGGTCTGGTTAGTCATCTGTTAGAAACCTTTACTCTTTTTCCACCTTCATCGTTATTATTATTGTGTCCTGCCAGAAATTTGGGGTCAAAATCTGTACCCCAACATGGATCCCCTTGGCTCTGAGACTCGTTGAAGGCTCTAATTCCATGCCTTCACAGAAAATAAAGGACAAGAAGGGTGAATTTCTTTGTGGTTAACAATCACTTAATGGCCGTACTGAATCAGGTGACATTTCACAGTGCACACCATAAAAATATATTGAGTCTGCTGCAGCTTAAACGAAAGGTGCAAAAATGCATACAAAAGTACAATGTTAGTTTAACTACATATCCTGGAGATTAAAGGGCAAAGGACTATGTGCACACATTCAGGAGGGGAAGACTGTATAGAGGGAGGGGAGATGTTGGGTTTAGCAGGTTTCTAACACTATCATTAAAATCTATTTCCTTTCCCTTCCATGTGCCTTGTGAGCCACCTGATAACAATGTTCTATTTGTACCCTTCTGAAATGTGCTCATGTGCTTAACCTTGTAAATATTTGTCTTAAAAGAACAATATATAGGGTGGCAACACATTTCATTCCACCCAATTAAGAGGGTAAATTGTAACACAATTGAAAAAATTTACCTCTTAAAAAGATTTCAACTCCTGCTTTCTGTAAACTATCAGGCAGAATAAAGCATTGGCAGAGGCCAACCTGAAGAGAAGGGAGATGGGGAGTCATGAATTTTGAAAGCAAATACCTTTGTGTTCATACAAAGAGAGTTTGGTGCCACCATTGCCATTACAATTGATTAGTAAACAAATGGGTGTCTACACACATGATCTGGATCGGGAGGGAAGTGTTTTAATTAAAGGGGCTCCCAGGCAGCCACTCTAATTAAAATGCCACAGCATCACATGTATTCAGCCCCCTGCATTTAAAAATGGCCATGGTGTGCTTTAATTGAAGCTTGTTCAATGAGTTTTAGTTAAAGCACCCCTGCTGCCATTTTGAAATGCAGGACACTGAATACATGTAATGGTGAGGCGCACCGGAGCATTCCAGTTAGAACGTTACAGCAGATTCGATTAATCCAATGTGTTCTAATTAGAATGCATTGGAGCACATGTATAGGCATCACATGGATTCCTGCTCAACAGTGGTATGTTAGACAAAGACCACAATTTGGGAGCTTGCTCTCAAAAACTCAGCTTTTGGTTTCTTCCTGTTTTAATATTTGATTGACAGTAAAAAAAAAAAAAACAAAACAAGAAGAAGATAATTTGTTATTCATGAAAGGTGCTGGACTGAGATTAACATGTCAGCCATTTAGCTACATAGCACAAAAGGAAGCACAAGCCTCCTAACTTATTTCTTCACTGTGCATGTGCACCTTCTGTTTTGTACAGGCCATCCCTAGGTGGAAGAGTAACTTTTTCCTCATATCTGTTCAAAACTTGGCCTCTCCACAGTCACTTACAGGAAAGATCTCTAGGTCAGTAGGAGCCAGGTATGCCACAAAGAAGCCCTTCACCATTCCTAAGTGCCACGCTGATCCCCTTCCCATACTAATCTGCTCCTCTGCTTTCTGCTCCCTGCCCTATGCCCATGCCTATTCTGCTCCTTTCCTTTCTTTTTGTTGCCTTGTCTACCACTGTACTGCCTGATATACCACATTCGACACATAGAAGCTGTCTGTGCTATTTGTGGCATGTGTGCTGCAGCTTGGCTAGTTCTACCCTTGGTAGTAGCTTCTATCATTTGGACTTTAAGAATCTGAGAACTGGACCAAAACTGCTTACCCTCCACCTCATTTTACATGCACCATCAGTCCTGAGTTGGTAAGGCCTTTCAGTCACTTCACACTTGGGATGGAATTGACCAAATGCCATTTGATTGGTAGGCTCCGTATGGCATTACAAAAGCATCCAGACCTTCAATTTCAAATATTGCGTCTATTTAATGTACAGTATAGCTTTACCTAACAGTCTGGAGAGGCAGGGAAATAGACAAAAGGGAATAAGGTACATATTCAAATGATAATAGAAGAATTATGTAGAAGTAATCAGACTTTTTTTTTAAAAGGGGTTTTTATTTATTTAGTCTAAAGGTCAGAAAAGACCTGCCTTCAGGCAGCACAATCAATACTGCATTTGAAGTGGCTCAGGCTCCTTCCTTTGCAAATCTGTTCTAAATCCCGATGTGATAGCTGAACTTATTTGGATTTTTTTCTCCTTAACGCTACAGGACCAAATTCATCCTTGAAGAAAGGGGCTGAAATACCATCAACTATGAGTGGCACACAGTCATTTTATGTATGACATATAATCCTTTGTAACTTTGCTAGATAGTCACTAAAATTTCATTTGTGACCATCAGGACTATACAAGAAACAAGATGAGTCTAAATGTTTGACCAGTTGCCTAAACATAGCTTATCACAGGTCCTGCTGAATCTCCCTGAGAACACAGACATTTCTCTTACAGTATCTGTATCTGAAACCCAGTCACATATGAAAACAATAACCACAGAATAACGAAAGAGTCAATAAGGAGATTTATATACAGCTGCTATTAAACTGGAGGAAAACGAATGGTCTGATAGAGTCCATTTCTCTGGGAAATCAATTTTGGTACAGTTTTATTGTCCTTTCTGCTAGACCCTTCATGTTACTTGCTTGCAACTTTAACAGTTCTGAGTGAGGAGGGTTTTACACATGTGATCCTAAGCTCCCTGGATCACTGCATTTGTTACTTTTCCAACATACACATCCCCAGTTGCCCTGAATGCTACCTACCAACACCGAATGCACAAAGTCAATTTCCCCTGGTACCCTTAGGGAGCTCTGACGGTGAATGTTAACTGCTTACACCAGTCAGAACCAGCAATGCTATGCATGTACAAATAATAAACATTTGATGGACAAATATGTCTCTTAGTGCATTCCATGTAGCTGTAGAGAACGTACATCTTCCCTTCTTGGTGAGGGGAAAAGGTTAATTATGTATGTAAAGACGTGCAATGAGATTGTTAAATAAAAAGTCACCCAGGTTGTGAGGAAACTAATATTGCTGATCTAAGACAATATAAACTGTAGTACAAAGCACTTGAATTACCAGTGGGAGCATTCAGAATCTTCCAATATTGCATATTCTGCCTAAGCACTTTAAAAAAAGTCAAATCCAAATATATGTACATGCATATGCATATGCATACGTCTAATTTTAAGTAGTTCTCTGCAGGTCCTGTGCTTACCTCACTCTTCAATCTGACATTATTCTTATTATTGTCAGTGTTGAAGTTAAAGATTCTGAAAGAGTCAATCCTGTCATTTATCACAGAATATTACTTCTTCCCTTGTTGGTCTTTTACATATTATACCCTAGCCCTTCCAGGTAAGTGAAGGAGTAATTGGCTATATTAGAATATGACATGCTTATTAGAAAACAGACGTTGCCTTCTCCCTTGAACCAGATTCTCCTGTCACTAATTCTCATTTTCGTATCAGAAACAATTGGTTTTACATTTATATAAGCCTGCTGACTTAAGTGGTTCTGACTATGTTTTGCATCACTGTAATCAAGAAGAGAAATAGCCCCTTGGGTGCAAAAGAAGTATGAGGAAATAGTAAAGGCCATTTGACGAAAAGGATTATTTCAATTGCTACTATTTTTTTCTTGATTTAGTAAAATTTATTGGGAAAATTTGGAAAAAGGTAACTGACATACTACCATACAAATTCAGACCTATGTTCATTTCTTGAATTCTTGTCAATCCAGCCAAAGTAATTTCTCAGTTCAGGAAAACATTTAAGCTGTACTGAAGTCCAACCCTATTCAGGACAATTTCATTCCATAGTGTAGATGACCCTTCACAAATACTGCTTTACCTTCAGGCCTTTCTCATGTGAAGTGAAAGGCTATTAGCTTGTGTTCTTCAGCTGATTTCTGTTGCTACAATATAGACTTTTTACATAGCCCTGACTTTCTACCATTCAATATCTGACAAACCTGTCCTGCCCAGCAGAATGAGAATAGTGGTTCTCTTTGAAGAGATCCTCATGGAAATTTCTCCCACACCCCAGGCTCTTTCCCATTAAATGTTTGTTGAAGGCAGATATTATTATTGTGAAAATGTACAGCAGTCACAAGTACACAAAAACATTGAAAGCTCTACAAAAATGTTTGATATTTAACAGGAAACCTAATTCAAATAAAACCATCTAGAGGTCATTAAGAAAATATGCAGAACATTTTCCTTTTACTTTTAAGTAAATTGCCCCTTGTATTCACGTCAAACTTTTTCTCCCCTAAACAAGGACAGTTTGGGTCATCATTTAGATACCTTGATCACAAATTGATTAGACCAAGATTGGCAATGTTTTTTTTCCAGTGGTGGGCCAGAATAACTCGAATTGGGTCCAAATTGGACTGGCATCACTAGGAACTGGCCTCCTCTACCATCATGACTGCTTCTCCTTGCCACCTGGCCATGGCACAGAAGAGGTAAATGACAGTAGTGACGCTTCATGTGTAGTAGACTATTCTACTGCTCATTAGCACATTAGCATAATGTCACTTTTTTACTAGCATAGCAAATTAGATTTACTAATGCGTAGTAAAATAGTCTACTGCACATTAAAACGCACATATAGATGTGCTCTGTTATTAGTAAATGTATGATGAGTACATTTCCGATACACCAATGTAATCTATGTTATTTGCACATCTGTAGAGATCTGCATAAATGAGTTTAAAATAACTAATAAGAAAGCAGTTATAAATTGCCTGGGGACTGGAATGAATAAGATTATTTAAACCTGTCTGGAGAATATGCTGTAGTACATCTCAACATAAAGTATTAGAGGAAATAACTATTTTTGATAATCATTTATTAATTATACATACAATATTTATAAATTTTATCTTAATGGGAAGTGCTCCTGTTGAGGTATAGGACGTGATAGGGTGTTCAGATACAAAAAATGAGAAATGATGTAACTTGAAAAGACATAAAAATGACTTACAAGGGCATAAACACAGCACACAGGAGGAGATGACTTAACACAGGACTTACTACACTAGAACAGGCCAGCTGGATAATCACTTTGGTATCTTGGCTTCAGCAATGGTCTGTACTTAAGTAAGTGTGGAATTACTAAAGGATATCCATTACACTTCTATCCTATATACCTTGCTTAATGCTTTTCAGCAACTGTAAGGGACTTGTATATGTAATGAGCAGAAGGGAAATTAAGGTAGACTCCCCAAAACACCCAGTATCAACAGTCTAACTTAAAGATAAACATTGACTTAGATTTGAACATGGAGAACAGATTCCTGAAATGTAAATGTTATTAAGGGAGGTGTGGCAGGGCACTAGGTGTGCCTGCCACTTTAAGGCCCTGGAGCTGGCAGCCTCCAGGTGCCTAATGAGGGCAGCCATTTTAGGCGCAGGGTTGCCTATATAAACAAGGCAGTTCCGCTGCTGGTGGTCAGGCAACAACATTGCCTGGCTAGAGGGCTGTTGAGTTTCATCTGGAGGTAAGGGAGGAGCTGTAGGGGATGGTAGGAGGCTCCTGGTCCTGGGAACATCCTGAAACTACACTCTGCCAAGAGTGTATGGCCTGGTGGGGCTCTCAGTGGTGTGGGAGCCCCCAGGAAATGCCAGGCCAGTTACCACCTTGGTGCCTTAACCCCTAGCCCTCACCTTCAGGTGGGTCGCGTACACCAGAGGTAGTTGTGGGTGTGCCAGCCCCAAGGAGGAGAGTTGGAGGCTGGGTGTGGCCAAGGCTGCCTGAGCTCTATGGGGGTTTGAGACCCTGAGGAAGAGAGTTGGGGTCAGGCATGGCTACAGCCACCTGAGCCCACCTGTGGAGGGAAGCTCCGAGACCCCAAGTAAAAGGGGGTGTTACAAGCAGTGTGGAGCCCCCAGTGTGAGGGAGGCAGCGTGTGGAGCCCTGTGAAGGGAGAGGGGGTCCAGCCAGAGAGAGAGAGCTGAGTTCTGACCCCAGTAAGTCCTCTAATGTGAGGAGGCAGAGTTTGGGTGGAATATAACACTGGTAGTAGCACCACGACCTGCTGCGCAAGGTGGGGGGGAATGAGAGTCCCCTGTGTGACCCTGAGGCACCAGTTGTGGTGTGAGGTAACCCCAGCTCCCCACATCTGTGGAGGAGGACCCTGAGAGGGGGACCCCAGGATAAGAGTATGGGTCATACATCAAGGCCTGCCAGAGCTTCCCCTGACTGGCCCAGGCAGGGGCCAGGACCAGGAGGGTCAGAAGGGCAAGCAGGCCCACTGAGAGGGACACCCAAGAGCTGGGGGCCTGGTGTCCCAACTGGCCTGGAGGTGGGCCGGGGCTAGCGTGAGTTGAAGGTCCCAGTGAGGGACCACACCTGAAGGGGAGCCGGTGGCAGAAAGAGACATGGCCCAGTATGATGGCAGCAGAGTCCGCCTGAAGGGAGGAGCTCAGTTGGGGGTCCTACAGCAGGATTCTGGGCCCCATCGTGGGGGACTGGTGCATATGAGAACATCAGGATGTCATCTGCAAGGCTTGAGCTGTGTTGTAGGGGAGGAATGGAGCCACAGATGGTGCCCCTCAGCAGCAGGACAGAAAACGGACAGCCTCCCACCTAATTACATCTATTAATTAATCAATTAAGACCAAGGTGTGGCGGGCAAGAAGGCAGGCAGTTTGCCCAAGAACAGGTGGGCGGGCCACATGGAGATCACCCCCAGTAGGCCCCCTGTTACAGGAGGGTATTGCAGACAAATGGGAATCAGTTTGAACCACTGTCTATAGGAAGTGTATATAAATTTGGTAGGAGCATTTATATTTTTCTCATCTCACTGATCTATTAAGAGAGTGACTGTCAACATTTACGTGTAAGTCTTGACATCACAAGGTTTGTGTTTTAAAGACACTTAACAAAACCAAATATGAATAGAAATAAGTTTCTAATTTATTTTAATTAAAACATTTTTTTGGCATTTAGAAGTGTTCCCGCAGTGCTGGAAACCTGAATATAGCAATGCTGTTCTAGTGCATGGCAACAGATGATAGCTGAACCTAAACAAATCTTAACACTATCATAAATTCAGCTGAAATCCTGAGGGCATATCAGTACTGACTCTGACAACATTAGGCCATACCACTGTAATAACACATTGTGCCCACTTGCCCCACTCCATTAAATGCCAAAAAGTAGCCTAGCCACAATTTGGTGAGCTCCCATTGTGGGGCCAGCATACTTCTCCATCTTGAATGTGGTTAGTGGCACATGGCCAGGGCTGTTCTAACATTGGCATTTGGTCGAGCAGCAGTGTGTGGGAGGGTTGTGATTTCACAGTAGAACTCTACAGCTACAGTGGGAGGTGGTGTAGGTTCTAATTGTTCAGATCAGCTGATACATTTTTATTAGGATGTCGTAATGTGAACTGCACAAATGCACCCAATTTCTATCTTACTGTTTACTGGTAATTAGTTAGGTGCTGAGCTGGTTTATCATTAATTATGGCCACCTCAAAAAATGGACATTTGGAAGGGAATCGTAGTCCATTGAAATTTTGCTATAGCCTGCAGTGGGTCCTGGATTTCATTCCCAGTTTGGGCAAGCAACATGAAGCATACTATGAACTGCTTTATGCTTGAAAACTTGTGAGATGAGAGTTTCAGGACCTCCAGTACTATTTTCATTTCACTTGTTAGTGGCATGCCGTCTTTTGCCACCTGTATCAGTGTATCTCTGAACTAAAGTTTAATTGCTTATATTTTGGCCTTTAGATTTTTTGCCTTGTACTTTGCCCTTTTAGATTTTTTTTTCAAAGAAACATTATAAAGGAAATGTCATGTAGGAGGGAACAAGTTGCATTAGGGGAAACATTACTGAATAATGTCATAAAAAGGATGTATTCTGTAGTATACTGATGATAATTATTAACTATGGATACCAGGGGACTCCTTGTATGTAATGTATTCCAGTCCTGTTGTATTCTTGCATATGAGAGTATTATCAATGATCTGCAGTGTCTGGTAATAATAATGCGCAAACGTTATAACAAATAGGTAGTACTGTTGTTTTGTTCCTTTTTAATATATCACATGTATTTCATTGCTTACATTATAGTAGCAGATTGAAAACATCTGCTTTCTTGCCACTAGTCCACAAGTAACAGAAAGTCTCAGCTCATTTTCCTTCAGGCCAGTATGCTTCAAGCCATGTTTACCAGGACTATAATCCAGCTGCTGAGTGTTGATACAGGGCCAGACCTATACTCAGGAGTCTTTTAAATGGAAACAATACCTTCTTGCCAAGGATTAGAACAGTGATAAACTCCATTTGCTTTTCTCTCCCTCCTCCCCCGCCTCCCTTTCCTTGCAGCTCCATCCCCCATCACAATAATTAGGAAGGACCGGACATCCAGGAATAGCGTGTCTCTATCTTGGCAAGAACCTGAACATCCTAATGGGATCATCTTGGACTACGAGGTCAAGTACTATGAAAAGGTGGGAAGAAGAGGTGGAAGGGGGATGTTTCAGTGTTTATAGTCTCGTACTGAAATCATTGTCTTTTGTGCCTAAAACGACCAGGATGCAGCCATGCCTTTGCTCTCTGTCTCTTTCAACAGTTACTGTTCAATTTGACAAATTCCTGGTTCATGAAAATGAGCCCATGGATGAGCACAAAATGTGCAGCTGTCTTTGCCTCCTTGGTTTCATGGTGTTTATTTAAAAAATACTCTTTTTAAAAATATTTGTTCATTTATGAGTTGTCCTTCAGGTGCAGCATATTTGCACACAAGTGATTTGAGAGAGAGTAGATCACAATTTACAACATCAGAGTAATTCACACTAGTGAACCATGAAAAGTAACTATATCTTTCCTAAACAGGACAGAAAAAGAAGGGAGAGGGGAAGAGAGAGGGGGAAGGAAAAGGTTTGTTTTATTTTGTTTATTGTGTTCTTTCAGTTGTAATCAGGCTATCTGCTATTGAGCTGTAGTAAATTCACTAGTAAATCATGCTGATAGGAAGGAAGATCCCCAACAACTGCTGTGCAAATCACAGAGTGAGACTTGCCCTTGCCTCAATGAATGAGATTCCACTATAATGTTCCAAAGAATACATTGTTGCCAATTCCAGTTAGGCATAAGAAAAAATTGGCAGGAGTAAAGGGTTAATTCAGTAAATACTGATAGTACTTATTTGTGCAAACTAAGGACTTCAAGCCTCCAAAAGTGAACAAGACACTAGTTTCTATGGGTTTGTATCAGGATAGAGATTGTGTTTAAATCCTAGATGTTAGAAGTGAAAAGGACTTGATAGATCAGTCAGACCATCATTCTCTTATTTTAAGTCCTATGAAGGGCAGAGTGACATTACTAATAGAAACTACACTTGATCATCGCCAGTCTGAAGACTATGTTCCATATTCTAAAAAGATGTATGAAATGAGGCTAGGAGTCAAAGAGACCTAAAAAAGTTGGAGGATTGGACCAAATGAAATCTCATGAAATTCAATATGGGCAAGTGCAAAGTCCTGCACTTAAGATGGAATAATCCCATGGACAAGCTGGGGACCAACTGGCTGGGCACCAGCTCTACAGAAAAGCACCTGGGGGGGTTACAGTGGACAATAAGCTGAATATGAGCTAATTGAATATGTGTGCCCTTGTTGTGAAGAAAACTAACAGCATAGTGGGCTTCATTAGTAGGTGTGTTACCAACAAATAAAGGGAAGTGATTATTTCCCTCTGTGAGGCACTAGTGAGTCCACATCTGGAGTATTGTCTCCAATTTTGCTCCCCCCACCACCCACTACAGAAAGGATGTGGATAAATTGGAGAGGGTCCAGCAAAGGTCAATGGAAATGTTTAGAGGGTTGGGGAACATGACTTGAGGAGAGGCTGGTCTTATTTAGTGTGAAGAAAACATGACTGAGGGGGGGGTTTAATAGCAGCCTTCAACTACGTGAAGGGTGTTCAAAAACGGGTGGAGCTAGACTGTTCTTGGTAGTGGTAGATGATGGAACAAGGAAGGAGCAGTGTCTCATGTGGCAGCGAGGGAAGTTTAGGTTAGATATGAGGAAACACTTTCGTACTAGAAGAATAGTAAAGCACTGGAACAGGTTACCCAGGGAGGTGGTAGAATCTCCATCCTTAGAGGTTTTTAAGACCTAAGTAGACAAAGCCTTGGCTGGGATTATACAGTTATATATGTCTTGGTTTGAGCAGGGGGTTGGGCTAGATGACCTCCTGAGGTCCCGTCCAACTCTAATTTTGTGACTTTATGATCTGACCATTTGACTTTTTTGAGAATTTGGATTTTGAAGGGCCTTGGTGAAGTCAGACACCCATCATTTTTAACCTTTGCTGGTAAGAAGAAAAAAAATCCTCCCAAACCTTTTTTAGCTTTAAACTAATTCTAGACAGGAGTGTATTGTAGATTTCCTTTTTTTGAGACCAATTCAGTTTCTGTTTTGCCATTTATTTCAATGACATCAGGATTGAGTCATTAAAGGAGAACCAACCATATATCAATTTGTCTTTATTTATACAACCACATGTAAACCAGCAGTAAAACCACATGGAAAGTATTTGGACTTTCTCATTTTCTTTCATTCTTAAAAAAAAAAAATCATATAACGTATTGCCTTTTAATAAAGAATTTAGGGTTATTTACCTCACAAAGTACCTATATCTAAATGCACCCAGAGCTTCAGTCTCTTTCACACAGGACAGATTGTTTACTTGAGCTAATGACTTCCATCTCATTTGAGACCTACCAGTGTGCTCATGTTGTCATTGGCTGTAATTTTGTTTTTCAAGACCTGCAGCAGGATGAGCTCAGCTTGAGAGTCTTTTCTTTTGGAACTCATTTCCCAGGATGGTCCTTCAAGAGTTTGATGGGATTCAGGGTACAATTTAAGATTATTTTTTTCAGTCTGAATTTTGAGCAAGTTAAATATCTTCAGTAACTGCTTAGGGATAGGATGTTTTTTGATTTATGAGCAGAGTAGAGGATCACTGATTTTTTTTTTTTTTTTTTTTTTTTTTTTTTTTTTTTTTTTTTTTTTTTATGGTAGCTCTACTCTGAAAAGTAACGTTAATGAAACAGCATTATTTTACTCAGTGACAGTTCAATACTGTGAGGTATAGGAGGCTTCTTGAAATCAAAATGCCTTACATTCCCTATGACTGGTAGGATTAAACTTCAAATATGCTTTCTTCGTAGTATCAGAGTCATGTCTGCTTATACCAATGATTAAAGTACACTTCCATGACACTTACCCACCATTGGCATTGTAGAGCTAACACAGTTCTGAGAACTTGACTCAAAGTCAACTGAATCTATATAAAACACCCCATCATATATATTAACAACACAAATAAGTAAATGGCAGATTTCAGACCATAGCCTCTCTTTAACTCCTCTTCTATTTATTTATCCATGTTTCTGTGCTGCCTTATAAAAATATTCATTTCCATTCACTCAAGCTGTGGGTAGGAATTGTCATGCCACAACAGACTAATGGTCCATATCCTGCTGTCCAGTATCCTGCCTTTGTCCATTAGTGAATGCCAGCTGTAGTTATAATGCCTAGCTCTTTTCTCTCTACTTCAGATGAAATTTCTCTCTTGATGATGAGCCTAGCTGTCTTCTTCCTGGTCCGTTTCAGGAGAGCTCTTCTAGCACCAAGCCCCTTTGTGCTTTTATTCTTCTCAGGTAGAATTTAACAATTCCCCTACTCATAAACTGGGCATGGGGCTGCTGGCCATCAGCTTGCCAGTCTGATCCCCATGTGGAACTCCCCTCTCTTCCCTTCCATGGGAGGAAGGGGAGATGGTCCTTTAGGTTTTCTGGTTCACAGGCCTCAGCCAGAAAGTTATCACATCTAGTTCTGTAAACTGACTGCAGCCAAGAGGTTGGATTTTCACTAATTTGGGCATTACTCTTAAACATGTGTAAAACATGTTTATAAAGGTGTGGCTTGTTTTGAGAGGTTGTTTCTCTCTGCTTGTTTTTCCTCAAAACCCCATTATTAAACTAAATGTTTTCATACAGACAGTATTGAATAAGCTGTTCAACAGACTGTGTTCATAACTTATTACACAGAAGCTCCGGTATAGTCACAACCCTCAACTAAAGCAAATTGCTCTTTTAAATGTTTATTATCCTCCCCTGGTTGATGCTGAATGTCACCTGTTGTTCTTTTGGCCTTCTCCCTATCTTTTTTTAAGCCCTACTTAAATTCTTCAGAATACTTAATATTGATGAAAAATTTAACTAAGTTACAATTGCTGTTCCAAATCTGGCAGAAATCACTCATTCACATATTGCTAAACATAAAATATAAAATAGTACCATTGGTAAGGTATGGTTAAGGGGAGATATCTGAGAAATTACCAAGCTGTAGAGCTGCATCCAGATAAGCACAGCCATGCAGTATGTGCACCACATACCACACATTTAGTTGTTCTCCGTGCTACAAGGGAGCAGCATGAAGGGGTTTTTTGACCTCTGGATATCCAGGGATCAGAAAAACCCCATGGATTTAAAAAAAAAAAAAAAGCAGAGGAGCTCACACTTGGGCAGCAGGCACTGCTCAAAAGCAGAGCTGAGCTGCCCAGAGCCATGCTATAGCTGCCACCCTGACTCTGTGTGGCAGAATTGCCACTGCTGCAGCCCCATCCCTGTGCTGGCCCCAGCCTCCCCTACCCCACCCAGGGTAACTTGCCATGCACCAGAGCATGCGTGGCACAGGCATTCTCCAGAGACAACTAGCAGTGGCGCAAGGTGTCCCCAGGGAACCAAGCATCCACACCATGTGTGGTGTGTGGCCTATGAGTGTAATTGACCCACAGAACCTTCTTTACAGATGGGATGTTACAACAAGAAAGAATATAGCTTTGAGGGGATTCTAGGAAGGGTTTGCAGTGGCACTTGTGGGAAAAATCTTTTAACTTGCAGGCCTATCACCTTGATTTAAATGTGATTGAGACACGATAAATATAGACTGCCAAAATAGCTTTTTAAAGACTGTCATTTCAGAAAAAAACTGCATTTTAAATAAAGTTTATGGTACCTAGTTAATGTTAAGTTTTATACAAATGTTAAATAATATTAATACTTTGAGAGAGAGTTTAGTAAAGCTGGAGGAAATACATGGTTCATTTTTTAAGGCAGTGCAAAATAATACTCAAGTTAAGCATATACCCAAGTGCTTTGCCAACCTCAGCCATATAAATGCCACCATGTGCACTGGCCTGCTTTTTTTTAGGTGCAGGTTTTTTTGACATCAGGATCTCCCAGGGTCAAAAAGCCACCCCATACTGCAAAGTACTAATGCAGAGAATGCCTGCATAAGCGGCACGTGTGATGTGCAGCACTGCAGACAGGTCTGTGGCGCCACATACTGCACATCCATGTTCATCTAGACATACCCATTGGGAATAGCCAGGGGTGCATAATCCCCAGCCTGCGGAACAATATCATCTTGCCCTTATGAGTCCCTATGAATCCAGAAGTTTGGCAGAGGGGGAGCACCAGTAGCATTTATTGCCACTCCCCTGCTGCCAGATTTCCATACTGTGGGGAACCCAGTGGGCTGGATAGTGCTCTAGATCAGGTGTATGGGACCAGGGGTGCGTTGCCTGATCCAGGTGTATGGAGCTGGACCAAGGTGATGAAGGGCTGGGGCTTCTCATTCCTGGAGCCAGGAAAGCGTGGGGCCTGATCAGGATACATGGGGCCAGGCCAGGCAGCACAGGGCCCAATTAGGGCACATGGGGACAGGCCAGGGTGACTCAGGGCCTGATCATGATGTGTAGGTCTGGGCCAGAAAGGGGGCCCCATCTGGGCTTCTGGGGCCAATCGGGTCATGTGGAGATGGGGCAAGGTGGCTCAGGGGTGGAGGGCCTGATCCATATGCGTGGAGCCCAACCACACATGCTGACCTCTCAAAGGAACCAACCATGGACCACTTGTCCCACCAGTGGGGCCAAAAATTTCACACCCTTGGAATAAACTGTAGATAATCAGGTATTAGCCTCATTCAGACTCTGAATCCCTCTTTTTTGGTGGCTAGGTCCGGTAGGTTTTGAGAGGTTTTTTGTTAAGTTATCTTGTGAATGCACAGTTCAGATTCTGGATGAAGCAAAAAATATTCTTTCAATTGTAGGTGGCTATAGCTCCTTTTAGTTTCTCATGTGCATTAGCCACAACTGATCCATATAAGATTACATTGATTGTCTGTTTATCTAAAAAAGAACTGCCCTTTACTTTCATTAACATTGCCAATGTAAATATTAAATTTACCTGAAGTTTCTATGGGAAAACCTAGATTAAAATGGTACAGTTTTCATTGTATGAGACACTACTAATAACAGCAGGATTTTCTCTCTAGTAAAGATGATATCTAGTGTACCAGGAGGAAATGCTTAAATAGAACACGTAAGATTTAATTCATCAGCTAAGTGAGTGTTTGATTAAAGTTCTTCCTGGCAAAGACTTTCTCTTCTTTTTGTATATTCCTTTTGCTTATGGTGACTAGTGTGCCATATCTCTGAAGTTCTCCCTTGTCCCCAGGAAAGATAAACTAAGGCTTTTATGTGGTGTCAAGCTGATTTGATTACTAGTCACATAAAAAATGACTTACAAAACATGTGTCTTACAAAGCTTACCATAAACTAAGATACTTTGATATCTTCCATACCATGATTTTAAATGTTTATTTTCAGAGTGGCATTGCATATTATTAACTGATATAGCCAACACCACATTCTGTCTGTCACATACATCCGCTAAGAAGGAAATATTTGTACTGTCTGAAGGGAACCTGAAGTCAGATTAAACTGAATATCCAGCCTAAATCATACACAAAAAAAATTACATTTTTAAAAGCAAAAAATGTTATGGCTTAAAAATCAAAGCATTTACTTAAATTTGGGGGGTGGGGAAGGGCAGTTAAGAAGTAAATTTAAGTTAAATCTAGTTAAATTGAATTAAGAAATAAATCTAGGTTTATTAAAGTGAAAAGTTATACATTTAAGTCAACCCATTAATTTTTCAGACTGTCTTGTATATTTTTTTTGCTTGCATGTTTAAACATACCCCTTTTTTATATAAGGGATAAAAAATGGAGAATAAAATGAATTTCTGAAAGTGAATGGAACATGATAGAGGTTTTGTAGAGGTAACCTCTCTTTGCTGAATTGATCCAGTCCATCTTACTCTCCTAAAGAAGTCCTATTTAGGGATCCATTTATAAAAGTCACTTAAATGTTGTCTTTTTAGCATCAGTGAGTGCATCCACACATGCAAGCATGTGCACTTGCAGCAGCTCATATAGAAGCAGTGCAAATTTGAGCCAGGGCATGTCGGTGTATGTGTTTGGACATGTACTTTGTTGTGGAGCAAATTGTGCCGCTTGGGGCAAAATAACCCTGCCTGGCTCCTCCTGGATCCGCAGCCAGGGGAAGCTAGAGCTAAAACCTGCCCTGTCCTTGCCCCATCAGTACAAAAAGCTGCCTTGGCAAGAATCTCAAGGCTACTCACTCTCGGGAGCTTCTGAGGCCCAGCCAATTGGTTCCTGGGGACACTACCCCTTGTGCCAGCTGGACTGCTCAAGCAGCCTGGAGAGTTCCCTGCACCCTTTACCCACTGCAGCATTCTGGCAGTGTGGGCTGCTGCCTGGCAGTGACCTGATGTGCACCTGTCAGACCTGGATGGGACATCTGCCCCTCTGGGTCAGCTGCCAGTGGGTCGTTGCTGCAGAGTTGGCCTTTGTGCGGCACTACTGCCATGTGTGCCCCCTGCCTGGCCATGTGGGCAGCTATCACCCAGAAGATGTTCTGGGTTTGGTGGCCTGCTTTGAACTGTCAAAGCATGTCCTCCTAGTCCCAATTGGCCATGAGGTCAGTCACAGTCAGCTGGGTCCAAGGTGACAGCTCAGAGCAGGCAGGGTCCCACCACTGGCCTCCCTAGCAGGAACTCTGGTGTTCCCTATTGGAACACTGAAAAATCCCTGATTAAAAAAAATCCCAGAGTCACTCTGTAAAATACCCCAAAATCCATGTTCCTCCACAATTGAAACAAAAGACCACTATAAAGAGAGACAGCGATCAGATGTGCAATGTTGTATTGATATATCTACAGTGTTAAAGCAATTTGGAAAAACTACCAGTGTTGCTATCATAATATTAAAGTGAACTCTGAATACATGTTTCATGAATACATGAATATATATTTTGCTGCCCCCCAACAGGGGCCATGCCCCCCCACAGGGGCTACTTCCCTCCCCCTCAGGGGCCACAGCCCCACAACAGGGGCTATGGCCTTCCTCCAGGGCCCACATGCACTGCCCCAACCCCGCTTGGTCCCCCAGCTCCCCCCCCCATTGCTGTTCTGCCTGGCCCCATCCCTTGCTGGCTCCTACAGCCCCCCCAATGGCTGTCTCACCCAACCCCCCCCTCCACTCCCCCAGACCCCTGCAATGGCTGTCTCAAAGGTGTTTGAGATGCTTCAAGAAGCATGCGTGGGCTTGTCTGGACACGAGTTTTAACATGCGGTATCCTATTTTAATCCATTAAAGCATTGTGTAAAAAAGCATGCTAATACACTAATGCACAGTAAAATAGGCTACTGCACTTTAGGGTAGCCTAATGCACATTTATGTAGTATCTCAAAGCTAATACATGTGCAGCGAGTCTACTCCATCATCCTGTAATCACAGTGCATCAGAACAGACTCATTTAATCAAGTCCGCTGGGGTGTGGTAATTACTGCACTTCAGTGTTACATGTATTAGCATCCCCATGCTGAAAAATGGTGTTGGGGGCGGGGGGGTTAACTAAAGCTCTCCAAGTCACTGTAATTAAAGTTCTTCATCACCCCCACTCCTGGACGTATGTATAAATGCCTTCGCATTGGAGGTATTAAATTTAATGTGGATTACGAAAAGCATATTAATGCATGTGTAGACATGCCCAGTGGGAATACTCACATGCTTATACATTACGCACATACATCAGTACATTCATAAACTGGGATTCAAGTCTCTTTTGGGTGTTTCCATACTGGAAGCTGCAGGCTGTTATAAAGATATCTGAACTACTTCAAACTAGCTAGCTCAGGGATCTAAAGTAGTCTAGTCAGAGTAGGACAAAGCTCAGTGAGGGACTAATTTACCCTCTCAAACATAAGGTAAATGAGCCGGTGCTGAGCTTAGCATTGTTGCCGCTAGTGCTCTTTTCTTTTCCTTCCTTTGTTGTCTTTTCTTAATTGAGTTAGCTACATTAATGTTCATTCCAGTTTCTCCATACTGTGCCATAGACCACAATGCATACATAGCAAGTGTATGGGCACACATACACATTACACTCTGTGAAAGGATTGGGGAAGGATTGTATTGTATATCAGATAATTTGTGGTAATTATTATTTTATTTTTTTTGCCTACTCCACTCCTATCCTGCTGTAAGTGGAAGATAAAACATGATACTTAATCTGCAGTTTCCTTTAGGGGAAAACTGCCTAGTTTAGCTTCCATTTACCAGAGACCTCAAAGAGTTGCAGGGAATCAGCTAATGGACAGTAAGACCCCCACACACATACCTCCCTTCCATTCTTTTAGCTCAGTATAACGCAGGGGTGGGCAATTATTTTGGGCAGAGGGCCACTTACTGAGTTTTGGCAAGCCATTGAGAGCTACGTGACAGGCAGCCAGGGGCAGATAAATATTAATTTCTAAATTTTTTAGGGGCCTCACAGACCAGATAGAATGGCCTGGCGGGCCACATCTAGCCCACGGGCCATATTTTGCCCACCCCTGGTATAATGTGTTTATCTGTCTTTACTATTAAATAGCCCACACTAGTTAAATTCCTTATGTGAGTAAGATAAGTAGCAAGTTTTGGGGTGTGAAAGTATACAGTCTACTTTCCAAACTCAGGATTCATGCCTCAGTACTCTTGGTACATCCAGACTATAATCACAGAGCCTCCCAAGTTTAGGTTAAAATTCTGAAACATCACAGTGGCCGTGTCTACACAAGACACTACTGCACATTGGTTACTGAGCATTTCTTTAGTACTCGTTTAAACAAGTACTAAATAAATACACAGTAACCTGAGTTACTGCACAGTAGCACCACCGAACACCTTTTTTGTGACACTGCTGCACAGTAGCTTAATACTATTGTGCAGTAGCGTCACATCGTGGGTTTTGCCACATGACACTGCTGCTCAGTAGTATCAGGCTACTCCATAGTCAGCATCTCATGTAGATGCGCCAAATATAATACAAAGCTAGGTGAGAGTGCTTGCTCTCAATACACACCAAGTTCAGTTCAGCATCTTCCCAAAGCCAGGCAAACTCAGTCAAGTCAGTAATATTTTATATTCAGTTTACGTGTTCAAGCCAACAAAGTAGCTTTTGAAGGGAAAAAAAATGTTCACATACATCCCTGTGAACCAGAGTAGTTGAATTCGTCACGGCTCTCTCCATACCTGTATTTCCTTGCTTACCACATCCCGCCCCAGTAAATGTTTCCCTGCTTCTGTTCCTCCATACTTCTGTTCCAGTGAAGAAAAATCAGCTTCCCTGTTTAAGACACACACTCCAATTTTAGAGGGCTGATTTAGGAGAGGAAAGTACATGTGATATTCAGTTAATACAGTATATAGCTGTTATCCAGAGTTTTTCCTGAGCTGCCATTTTAAGGAAAACAAGAACAGCACAGGCTGGCTTTAAAATACATAACTGCACAAAACACCTCAAACTACAAACAAGTGTTTAAAGCACTGGACTATCAAGTTACCCGTCATTTTCTTAGCATAATTAACTTTTGCAAGATATGAAATGTCATTCTTACTAAGTTACTGAAGCCATGGGTGTTTCTTTGCTCACATATGAAACTTTTTATGAGAAATATAGATGTACTGCAGCACATTTTGTGTTCTAACGTATGAGGTGTGGATATAATGGATATACATATATTGTTCTTTGACAATCAGGGATAAAAAGCATACATACCTTGCTCTTTTGATTCTAAGTCCTCATCCAGGCAAAGCTTCTGTTGAGTTTAGTGGGATTTTGCTTGAGTGGGCTTGGGCTCATAATTTAACTGCAGTATAGTTCTATTAAAATCTCTATAAAACCAAAGTAAAGAGTTTGAATATTCTGTTCTAATTGCTATAAAGGAACAAACTGATTTGTAAAACATGTTGCAGTAAAAGCTGAGCCATAGCAATAAGTCTGCAAAGCACTAAAATGTTCTAAATTATCCTGTAACAGCTTTCAATTTGGTGCAATTGGTGAGTCTAGGCTTTATGGTTTTCAGATAACACTTTAATAATCATTTTCTTGTAGTATTACAGGTTAAGGACAAAGTGATATGAAAACATTAAATAAAATGTCATAAATAGAATATATGATACCAGGCAAAAGAACCGCTAATGATCTGAGACTCTTATTAATCTACAGACTCATGATGATTTAAATTGAATGGCTGCACAAAGTTTAATTGGTTCATAATTGTTATTATTCAGAAAAAACTGACAATGTCATGCAGCTAATTTTGTGCTAAATATTGAGTCTTTCTAATTTGATTTGGAGTGTGTTGGGTTTTAATGTGGTAACTTCTTCCCCCAAAGCAGGAGCAAGAGACAAGCTATACTATTCTGAGAGCAAAAGGAACCAACGTTACCATCAGTAGCCTCAAACCCGATACCACATACGTATTCCAAATCCGAGCCCGAACAGCAGCTGGATATGGGACCAATAGCCGCAAGTTTGAGTTTGAAACCAGTCCAGATTGTATGTACTAATTCAAGCAGTCATTAAATGTTTTTCCTGCTCAATTTTAGACTGATTTGAATGACTACTTTTATTCCCTATCTAGCAAATGTGAGTCATAACAATTTATAATGTGTCTTTCTGGGTAATATTACCATATAATGTTATATTTTTATCATTAAAACTGAAATATACTGTAAGGAATATACCATAAATAGCACAGGTGGTATTTGCTTCCATTCTCAGCCCTGAGACCTATTGCCAGAATTAATATGATCCTATACTAGATGGCAGCTCCTGCTGAGACGGGAAGTCTAATTCAGTAACAGACCCACATGGCATAATATTCCAATCTTGTTGCCTGACCCTCTGGACTGTAAAAACTCCATATTCGAAGAGAACTACTGTCTCATTTTTCTTCTAGTCCCATGGGTCAGTGCATAATTCTCCTCATTATGGAGGAGCATTGCTGTTTTCCCTTTCTAGCTATAAGGTGAAGTTGATATAATCAGAAGGCATGGTTATTCAGTCAAATCGTACTTCTGGTTGTGGTTGTGGTTCTAGTTCCATTCTGCCACTGAATTTTGTGACCTTGGACAAATTATTTATACCCCATGATTCAATTTTCTATTCTGTGAGGTGGAGACAATACTACTTACTACACAGCAGTAAAATGTGAGGTTTAGTCATTAACCTTTATAAAACGCTTTGAGAGTTTTACATGGACGTGCTGTAGAAAACAACATTGAGCTATTACTTCATCTGCTTTCTTTGCACTGAAAGATCTAACCTTACTTGAAATTGAGCAGTGAAAGAACAATTTTAAAGATGCTGGTAATGCTTTAAAATGTTTTTATTACAAATGTTTAAAAAGATGTTTGGTGTACTTTTCCTGATGTTTCTAGATATCTTTAGTCCCAGTTGTCAAATAGAGTGACCACAGTAATTCTTTGCACAGTAATTGCCTAATTTTATGTTTCAGTTTTGAAATTGATACTTGTGCTCACACAATCCAGATATTTGAATCCAATTCAGCAGGGCACTAAGCATATGCTTAACTTTTAAATCACAGCAGTAGTTCTGTTGAACTGAAGTTTAAAATGAAGTTTTCAGTGCTGAAATATAGTTCTACATGCTTGCTCCCCTACCAACATTTATGCCCATTCTACTTTGTGTGCATCTGCACCTTGATTTTCGGTGAAGGTGCCGTGATATCCTTTTAATGATGCTGGAGAGTGCTGCACGATACTAACATTGTTGGGTGTGCAAACATCTCAGCGCAAAGCACAAGATAAATCCAGAGACTTCAAATAGTGTTGAAAATATTCTGACCTGTTTTGGTCTTTCTAAGTTCTTTGCAATAGAACAATTGCTGTTATTTTCCCATAGTCAAAACACAAGTGAAAGCTAAGAGCTGGCATTTTCCAAGAGGTGCCTTGAGTCTAAAAAAGGTTGAGAATTGTTGTTCCCTTCTGCATGCAAGTTATGTCAATGACATTCAAATGCAAGATTAAAATGTTCTTTTACAGCTCATGGTTCTTCCATATTTAAGAATTAAGCTGTCAGTCTGCCTCCAAGTCTGTTTGAACAGATGCTTCAGGCTTTATGAACTAGACCTGATGAACATTTTCAAAAGTAAAATGTTGACTTCATGAACTGTTTGTCTGATATGGTTTTTTTATAATGCTATTAGCTTTTTTAAAAAGTTGCTTCTAAAAATTTTTGAGCAAACTTCTAATTTAATGAGCTTTTATTTCAACCCAGGTAATCATTTGTCAGTTTTTGTTTTTTGTGTGTCATCTGTTGTGGAGCCCTGTCACCCCAAAGGGACCATTTTCCACTGTAAAATGGTCATACATAAGCAGGTTTTCAAATGTTGGTTCATCAGCTATATCTATTTTTTCAGAATTGGAATACTTTTTTGAAATGACAGATTTTGGAATGTTAAAAAAAAATGGGGAGTGAGAGAGAGTGCATCCAACAGAAGAAATAAAATATATCTTTTTTTTATAAAACCTAGAAAACATCAACCAACAAATGGAATAAGGATGCTTTCTAGGATTTTTCTCTTCCAGCAATTTATTTATGTATTTGTTTTTTAGTCAGCTTCACTCAGAAGAAACTCCTCATTAACCTCATAACTACATAGTATGAAACAGATGTGTTGCTACAGATGTTGCCATCAGACATGTTTATTTGGTAATATGCTCTCACAGTGACATTTATTTAATTGCAGAAGACTATTGGCATACCAATACATCACCTAAATGGGTGCTGATACTTAAAGCTACACTGGCCTGCTCCACAGGGGTGAATGAGCAAATTAATCAAATACCTAGCCCAGAAAGATTTTCCAAGAGAATTTTAAGTAATTTATGTTTACAATAGTGTAATGATATAATCCAGTTAAATTACCTATGTTTCTCTTACGAGGCCATTCCTACCTCCTTTTACCCATGTCTGAAATCAGTAAAGCATCTGCTACTGTAATGCATACAGGGGTGTTGGTTGTAGCCTGAAGAAGGATGTTTGTTCCCGAAAGCTCGCAAAGAAGAATTTTTCCAACTATTTAGTTGGTCTAATACAAGTTACCACATTTACCCAAAGGACCTTGCCTGCCTACTGTAATGCATAAGCATTTGCAAGTTGTGTCTCTTATCTGTAAACTGAACACTACAGAAGTTAAGTATACCCTGTAGTGCTCTGCTAACCTGTGATCCTTACGAGGCTTTCTCTGTGTTTTATTGTTGCCTAAGAAAGATTCTGGTTAGAGGTGTGCGAAATGGGCCAGATTCAATCTGAATTTGAATTTGGCCGGAATTGGGGACAGTGATTCGATTCATTGATTCAGATCACTGTCCCTGATTTGATTTGGCCAAATCCGAATCTGAAGATTTGATGCTGATTCGGAGAATCAGAGATTCAGCCATAGACACAGTTTTAAATGTGTTTTCTACATACCTCAAGGTACCAGATGCAGCTCATAAATGTTGTGATGGTGGGGTAGATGGAGTGTCCCACAGGAGCTTGGGGACCCCCCTGCATGCTTGGCGGCAAACCCAGAAGTGGAACAGAAGTATTTCTGGTCCACTTCCTGGTCCACTGGGGAGTGCGCTCCCCCGGCTCAGTGATCAGCTATGGGGGGACCCTGGGTGCCCCCCAGACCCAGAAGCCACCAGTTGCTGAGCTGGGAGAGCATCGGGGGGGGGGGGTTCCTGCACACTCCCCAGCGGATCCAGAAGTGGACCAGAAGTGCTTCTGGTCAACTTCCAGGTCTGCTGCCAAGCACACTGGGGAGCCCCCCATGCTCCTGTGGGACACTTCATGCACGTCAGCATCGCAGTGTCCATGAGCTGCTACCTTGAGGTATGTAGAAAAAAACATTTAAAACTATATCTATGTCCAAATCTCCAAATCTTTCTGAATCTCTCCAAATCAATTTGGAGGGCTCTGACTTGATTTGAAGAGATTAAAGGGTCTCCTGCTTTGATTCAGATTTGGAGATTCGGCCACTGAATCTGGCTGAATCGCCACCGAATCGAATCAGGGACTGAAGCTTCGCACAGCCCTACTATGCATCCAGAATATTTGCTTTATCATCAATATTGTGCTGGAAATTGAATCTGGTGTTTTCTTTATTACAAAGAAGTTGTAGGTGCCCAGCATATCGATGTTGGTTCATTTATTTAAGTGCTAAAATATGGATATAGATGCCTAATGCATAGAATCTGGTTTTGAAAATGTTGGTGACAAATTGACACAGGAAGGAACTTGCAGTGGAATTGCAGAATGTAAGCAATCCAACTCTCTCAAAATGTTCCTATCCTGTGTTTTAACAATAATGTTATACTGCAATAATGTTGCAGTTATGAATCAGGAGGGGAAGGATTCCAAAGGTACAACCTAACAAGATTATACCACAAATATTGTAGTGATGTTTTATTTATGGTCCAATTATAAGGCTTGAGAGTCTGAGGTTTAAGAAATATTCTGTTTAGAAATTGCAATGTCTTTAAAAATAAACAGAAAAATTTAGTAACAAGCCAAATAGTCTTGCACTTGACATGTTTGAATGTTTGAGATATGTGAGCTATTCCCCTTCCCTCTCAGCTCTTATTCTGGAAAATAATTGAGCTCCTTGTTTCAAAACCAGTTAGCTGCAAATGGCTATTTTGGTGACCTTCAGCCTTTATAGTAACTGACAAACAGTGTGTGCCTGGAAAAAAGTCGTTGATGATAGGAAGTATATGATAAGAAAAACGAAATCATTTATGTTCTTTCCATGTTGTCTTTAACTTGATTATAATGTATAACTGTATGCCACAGGGTAAGAAGCAGATCAATAGCTTTGAAGAATGGCTGACAGGCCACAGCTGTGAACATATCTGAATAATTTGTGTAAATTTTATGTAGATAGGTATTAAATTGCCCCATAATTTCATCACAATTATTAGTTTGTCAAGGCTGCACAATCATTATTGTATGTCTGTTATCTATGGAACATGAGCCAGGCTATGTCCATAATGCACAGAGACCACCGACTCTGTTATAAGGTCTTTCCTGCATTTGTTTAGCCTGCTAACATAGACTTCTTTTCTCCATTTCCAACTTCTCTACAGCCCCAGAAACTTGTGCCCCAGTTTGAAGTGACTGTTCTTTATAATGTACTTCTTCCTAAATGTATATGTAGGATAATGATGATTCCTGACCTCACAATGATACTCTGAGGTTTTGTCCTCTAAAGCACTACGATCCTTGGTTTGAAAATGTTACAGAAATAAACTAATGCTGGTAATTAGTGACTTGACCTTCTTGCCTTGCTCTTGTCACAGATGACAATAACATAAAACAGAGTAATAAATACCATCAAAATCTTTTCCAAACTTGTAAAGCAAAGAAAAGGAATGAAACCTTACTCTTTAGAATATTAGGAAGCAGCTTTTCAAAGTTCAGAACAAAGCAATGAAATAATGGGTTAATTTTTCTGATCCCCAAATGCATGTCAGTTGTGTTGTGCTTAATGCTTTCTTGGTTATTTTTTTTTTTTTTTTTTTTATTGTTTTAATTTTCCCAGCCTTCTCCATCTCCAGCGAGAATAGCCAGGTTGTAATGATCGCCATTTCAGCTGCAGTAGCGATTATTCTTCTCACAGTTGTGGTGTATGTCCTGATTGGGAGGTTAGTTTATCATCTGTTTTACACATTTATTCTTACTTCTATTCCCCATCTGCCACTTGGTGAGCATGGTCAATCAAGTGGTGTCAGACAATAGAATGGCTGTATTTTACCTTCCCGCTTTCTGTAGCCTGAGAAATTGGAGCACTGCTACTCAGTAATGAGCCTGCTAATATGAGCAGCACCAGTCATACAGTACTAGTTAAAAAATGCTATAAACACATTCTTAGGCAATTGTAAAATTAAATGGTAGGGGTCAAAAATCAATGAATCCTCTCATTAGCTAATTTCCTTGAATTCCCTGAGAACATAGCTTGACTCTATAGGGTAGAGAATGGAAACATTGTTAAACTTCCAAACAGGTATTTAATTGTTATGGGGAAAACATTTTATTCTGTTTGATCAAATGATTAAGATGTAAAATTATATGTGTTTCTTTATATTTTTCTCTGTTGCTTGTAGATTTTGTGGATACAACAAGTCTAAACATGGTGCTGATGAGAAGAGGCTACATTTTGGGAATGGACATTGTAAGTTATGAAAGACTCTATATATTTTATTGAATAATCTCCAGCTCAGCAACTAGCTTAAATTTAGATATAAATGAAACAAAAGTTTTCTTGTGTCAGGCAGGAGAGTTCATCCAACTAATTAATATTTGGTGCAGTTTCTTTCCACCATGGTTAGATAGGCAATGAGCAACATAGCGTTGGCAGTGTTCAAATAATACTATATCACATTGATTCTGCTCTGCATTACTTGAACGAAAAACATAAACTTCCTTATTATTAAGCATTTGAAATCTAAATAAAGACAACTTTTCCACAGCAAAGTATAACTGACTTCACAATTACTGAAAGTATCAAGGAGAAAGGTTTTCTTTACAAAGTTAGTCTGCTAATAAATTGAGATTAGAATTAAGCATTCTGAGACTTTGGAGAGGTTTCTAAAGACAAGCATATCAATTAAGTGTGGTCTTGTTTACAATTTTCACTGCTCCAAGAACATGTCCTCTTTAATTTGTTAATGTTCAGTTGCCTGATGATAAGAGTGAAGCAGTTAGCACAATATGCTTTCTGAGGGCCTGATCCAAAGTCCAGGTTAGGATTTTTTCCTATTGATTTCAGTAGTGTTTGGATCTGGACCTTATTTTACAATCAGTAAATAGCAATTTGTAATTAAAAACTCAAGATGTCTATTCTAAAGCTTCTCTTGGATGCTCTTGTAACAATCCCTTTCGTTATGAAATCTCTCCAGTCTCTCACATGCTTTAGTCTTTGCTGTGATTTAGATTGCACTTTTAAAAATATGCTATGCACTTAAGACACCAATACAGTCTGGCAGTGATTAAATACATTTATACTATATGGGGTACTGCATTTTAAAATTAATTTGGTTTACAGCAAAATTATGCTTTACCTTTATATCACTTTCTAGATAGCAGTGGAGACACTGCACCTTCTGCAAAAGAGAGCTGTTGGATATAGCAATCGGTTGTATACCAAGAAAAATTGCATTACCATTCCATACTATGGGGTTATGCCACAGTAGCTGCAAATTAGAACTGTTTCCCAATTACAGTTGCAGTGGGACAATTGGCAGGTGACAATTAATATCATTCTTTTGTCCGGAGTTATTGTCCCCGCCTGCCCCAAACTCCCTCCCTCTTCTTCTAGCGCGTGGTGCTGAGCTTTGTTAGTGCTGCACTTTGGCAGCTGACAAACTAAGTTCAAACAATCCATTCAGTTGTATGTGCCCCATGTCATTAGAGCTTCATCATTCAAATTTAATTAGGTTATAAAATAAAAGCAGCCATTAAAAAAAATAAGCGTCACAGACAAATCACAGATCAGAGTTAGCTCTCCCTACTGCTTTACAACAGAATGGCACAATCACTCTTCTAAAACCTGTCGGCTCAGTTAAAATTCTTATGGATTAGATTGCTTTTCGTTTGGCTTTGGATACCTACGCTCTGTTTTCTGAGTAGTGTCATGCTGATACTAAGATGAATCCAGTTGGTCATGAATTCTGGGTCTTGATCACTTCTCTGAGAAACATCCCCAAAAAGAGTTACTGATTATGCAGACATATTTAGAGTTGTCAAGTTTTCTGCATGTGCGTGTCACTGTTGAAACTATTTTTCTGTTCCTTTCCAGCTTTTCTCACAAAAACAAAAAATTGTTTGTATTAACTGCAAGAAGATAAAGTAACTTCCATGGCTGTCATAAACTTTCTGCATCTTAAATACAGCAGCTGGTTTATTTCAGTTAGTTTATTCTGAATTGCTTTTTTTTTAAAAAAGCTCCAGCCATGAACTATTCCCTACAGCCTTATTACAAATCCTATAATATTACTTCAAAGGAGCTGAAATGTGTTTCACCTCCTCAGATCCTCTCCCCTTGCCCTCTTTGGCTAGGCCCTTTCTACTTTTTGCTACCCTTAGGGCAATTCATGCTGGTAAAATGGAAATGTAAATTATTGTGTTTGCACAGAATGAGCTGTAAAGTAGTGCAGCTTAACACATGTACATGTGTTTATTATCTGTTTTTCATGACAGAACCCAGTGACTATATGGGCTGCCCTTAATTATTGGTCTGAATGGATTATTCTTCTTGCAGTCACCATCACCTGATCTTGGGAACCTCTGGGGTCAGCATTAAAAATCAGCAGCCCTACTAAGCAGAAGCTTTTAATTGTTGTTATTTTTATTGGGGGCAGAGGGAGCCTTGACATACCTTTAGCATAGATGGAGAGAAGCATTTACGAGGTTGTTTTAACCAAGAGCTATATACGGCCAATTACTTTTTGTTTTACTTGCAAATGATTCTTTAATCATCAGATGCTTTAAGGAAACACGTTCATCATTTATTAATGCGCACATACCACACAGCCCTTTTGTTGGAAGCGTGAGTCTTAGTTGGCATTGTTGTGGAGGCAGTGAATATGGGGACTTGCTTTTGTAATTTTCCTCTCAGTTCTGAGGCCAATAAATCTCCATAAAACTTACTTTTCATAAAACCTGCAAGAAAATATTTGCAGTTTATTGTTGAAACAATGCCACACTTTAACCAATGATTTAAAAAAAGATTATTCTTTTCCTTATCATATGCACTGAAAAGCACATTTAAACCATAGCAGAGGTCAGTAGTTTTGACACATTCTTTCAGGCCATACTTGGAAAGGATACTCCTGAGGATGGTGGTTATTTTACTTTTTGTTAAAGAAGTGTTGTGGCACACAGAATGAATTCAGAGCCAGCCACACAATTTATCAGACTCATGCAGGAAGGGGGCCCCCAGCTATAAAGCGACTGAAGGGGGGGAAAAGTCTTTAGATTGCCTCTGGCACTGTTGCCAGAGGGGATGATCTGGGATGACAATGTGTTTCCTTTCCTTCCAGCCCTGATGATGGGGGCGGGGAAGATTAGGTTAGCTTGTGACTTGCCCCTAAAGCCAGATAGTCCCAGGCACTTATTTGAGCATACTGCTTGCCCCAGGTGAAATAAAAACCACAGGTCAGAAAACTGGAAAGGACAAATTGTTTTGTTCTCAGATTGTCTGTCTCAGAATTAGCAACAACAGCCTGCCACTAACTCTAGAGGACTTTTGAGCATTCCTCATAAATGGTGGTTTGTCAATTCTTCCATAAGTGAAAATTTTGTTTGTATATATTGCAAATCATGTATATTTTAGTTTTTTCCTCTGTTTGCTACCCTGAAAAAAACAAAGTAAAGGAGTATCTAAACACTGAGTGGACATTATGAGGTAGTACTTTGATATTAAAATGCAGGCCAGTTTTTCAAGTTCAGATGTGTCTGAGGGCCTGTTTTCAAACCTTATGGTCTCTATCTGAAAATAGATATGTTAATGAAGAGCAAGGTATGTGTGTTCCTGAATGTTGTGGTCACAAGCTATTAAGAATTTTTGGCCTCTCAGAAACCTTCAAAAGCAGCTAATCACCCTGTGTACAACCTGAGGAAGCAATGCACCTTTTTTTTCTGATAGTGATTGGTGGGTGTTTGTTTATTGCTCTTTTCCTGTTTGCCTAATATGGTTAATTGAGCCCACATGATCTTTCCTGTCTCTTTCTGTTTGTCTTTAAACAGTAAAACTTCCAGGCCTCAGAACATATGTAGACCCACATACCTATGAAGACCCCAACCAGGCTGTGCATGAGTTTGCCAAAGAATTGGATGCAACCAATATAGCCATCGATAAAGTTGTTGGAGCAGGTAATGACCATTAACAAGTCAAATTAAAAGGAGGAGTTGATACGTGAAATTTATTAATCTAAATCTGAATGCTAGTTAAAATTTATGAATTGTTTGGGATTGGATCCATACACAATGGGCTAGGTGTACACTGCGGGGTTGGGTTTTTTTCATTGACAAGAAATAAGCAATTGTTGAAACTGAACTTAGTCCATGGAAAGGTTCTGAATTAACAGCTCTGGACATACGGGTCTTATGCTTTTCTCCCAAAGAGACATAGCACAGATAAGACAGTTTCTCAAAATTTACTTGAACTCTTTTTTTTTTTGAGTCAGCATTGTTAAGAGTGAAAATCTTGTTCAGACTTACATGCAGGACTGAACAGGTGTATCATTGCAGTTTGTCAACACAGCAAACAGTTATAAAGCTGTCATGTTTTTTTTTTCATATATGGACACCGTATATGGCCTCAGCTGACTCCTGGAATTCACTTCATACTAGTCACCACCCACCCATCAGGTTGTGGTGACCTTTGATCCCAGAATTGATTTTGGTCAGCTTTTCAGTTTGAATTAGTGATTTAGGAGCAAAAGACTGGCTGACTGGTTACTGGCTGTCTGGGCCATAGAAATGCCCTTTAATATAGATTGTATTTAAAACAAACAGTAAGCTGCTTCCAGACATTTAAAAAAACCCAAAATGGTATTTTACTTTAAATTCAGTGCACTCCCATGCTAAGCCCAGCACATGCCCAGAAGAGACATTGCTTTAGTTGGACCCAGCTCACCCAGTGTCTATGTAGAGCAGGTGCTTTCATGAGGGTTTTGGCACCTTTAATTAATAGCTGATTGAATCAGCTGTTAGATAAAAGCACCAAAAAGCCCTGCTGAAGCTCTTGATCTATACAGATGCTGAAGAGCTGGGTCAAATAACATGCTGCTGCTTCTGGATAATACCACATTTTGGGGTTTGTTTGGTTTTTTTAACATCTGCAAGCAGTCGAGATGGCCAGATTTTGGAACAGGAATGCAAGTGTCTTATTGAACTATGTTGTCGGTGTTCCAGGATAGCCATGGTCTTGATGGGCACTCATTCCTCTTCATGTGACGTGTCAGAGTGCAGTAGATAATTGTAAAATCTCAGCCCTCCCCCCATCCCCGTGGAAGTATTTTAAGCCTGAAATTTATCAGATATTGTTTTATGCTATTTCTTATTTAAGCTTCCTAATTTTTTCCTTAACCTTTTACTGATCTCATTAACATTTTGAGAAGAAGGAACAGGCTTTCAGCAAGCACTTTTGTAGGATTTCATTAAGAAAGCTGAGCAAGTGCTTTCCACATATGTCACAATTAACCCAACAAGGGAATAATTTTTCATACAGTTTTTATTCCCCTTCATTGCTGCTAGGAAAAAGTCAGATTATGCTCCTTGGCAGTAGACTTTTTGTTAGTGCTGGTTTTAATTTTGTCCCACAAGAGTGCACTGTTCTCCATCCTCTTCAGTAAAAGCAGTGAAGCAGTGTACTCACTGCACATGGATTTTTAGAAGTAGCAGGGGGAGAGAGAGAAAGGAGTCATTCAAAATCCCAGGTTATATTTCTGTGAGGCTGGAATCTTAAGATACCTAATGAATATATTGGGCTTCATACATTGTGAGACTCTTAAAAGCAGAAGGTACATCACCAGAAACATGTGTACACTCTTTGTGTGTGTGTGTGTGTGTGTGTGTGTGTGTGTGTGTGTAACTCATTGATATTACTTATTTTTATCACAGTGCATATAGGACTGAACAGTATGTACAAATTAATAAATAAAATATACGGCAGTGGGGAAAAGAGTTTTATATTCAGATAAGCCTCAAAACCAAAGGTCTCCTGAGGAGTCAAGGATGTCATAAACTTCTCCCTGAACCACTCCACCCCAGTGAAAGTGGCAGTGGCTTTTGACCCTCAAAACCAGCAGATTCTTTTTGACCCACACTAGTCTCAAGGGAGTTGACAGCAGCATAGAATAAATCTATGGAGAATCTGTACCCCTCTGTAGCACCTCTAGCATCTCCTGCCTCATGGCAGCATGCCCTTAATAGAATCCAAATCTCATGAAATGTCTGCAGATGTCATACCCCAGAGCTTGCTCTCTCAGCTTCCATGTTTCTAGCTAGCATCTGCAGGAACTTTTTCAATTTGAGGATACTGCCGACCTTCTTTCTGAAATGCCGTTTGAGCTAATGTCTTGGGCATTCCTTGCCCATCAGTCACCTTCTTTATAGATGCAAGCGTGAATAATATCAGAGGAAGATAAAGACATTGCATTAAGAAGCAGCTGAATCAAAGAGGGATTCTTTTAAACATTAAAGCATGAAATTAAGAACTACACACACTGGTCTGTGAAGTAATCACAACATTCTGGAGCAGTTCTTCAAATATTTCCACAAGGCTTTATCCAGGGACTTTAATAAGGAGGAACAGGGAAGGTCCCTTTATCCACATGACTTTGAATACCTTGGTACAACAAGGGTACATCCTTTTCTCATGAACAGAAACATGGAGGATTTCAGAAGCTGAGCATCAGAAAATACAACTTGAATAGTAATTGTTTCAGGTTTTCACCCAATTGTTCCTTCATTTAGAACAATTTACTTGATGCTTTTAAAGACCCAGTGTAGCAAAAAGCTTAAGTGTATCTTAAATCTTATTGGTTTTAATGGTTGTTTAAGCACATGGGGAGTGTTTTCTTGAATAGAAATGGATTGAAGCCCTTGCTGAACTATGCCTTAAGTGTTCACTTTTTTCTTTTAAAGTTTGGACAGCCTTATAGAAAAATGTCCAAATTAATCAAAGCCCATTTAACATTTGTCCTATCAATCAAAACGTATTTAGTTTTAATAGACTGGACACTATGTTTTCTGTAAGGTTTGCAGTGTATGTCCATGAGATTGATGAGGCTCACAAAGCTCATGAAACTTTTAACTTTGCTGACTCTCCATCTGTGGTGGAGGAGTGGATTCCATGAAATTTAGATTTAAAATCAAATCAAGGAAGTAGTCACTTTCACGGATTTGTCTGCTATGAAGCTCTGTGGTCTAAACTGACAAAATGTAATTGAGTGATGGAGCAAACAACCAATTTAATGAAACATTTTGGATCCCCTGAAAAGATTAATATCCTATAGAGCCCTTCCAATAATGTCTGTTTAGATTATCCAAATGGGCATATCAGTTTGAAGCCAAGGCAACACCACCTCTGTGCGTGTCATTTCAGCAGCAAACAATACCTACTGGATGTCAGAGACAACCAGCAGCACTCTCTCTTAAAAACCGTCACATATCTAAAAGTATGCAAAGCCCTTCTGTTGACAGACCTAATTTCCTGCTGAAATCCAATCACTTTTCCCTCATGTGAGCTCAGCTAAAGTGGATGAAGAGCAATGGCTCATACAAAAAAGGTGTAGTTTAACTGTCTGCTAGCATAGATATGGACTAGCCCAGGATCTTTGAGAGTCTGTCTGTACTGTATGTGAAGAGACCAAATGTTAATGAATTTGGAGTACCCCAACCACCATATTACAGTTTCTTCAAGGATTAATTTGTGGTACTCAGCTACTTGGAAAGCATGACACTAGGCACAGACAGAAGTGCAGCTTCCCACTGTAACTTGTAGCACTTTGCAGGAAGCGCTATGAATTACAATGATCCCCCAAACCCAACAGACATTTCCTGTTGGATCCCAGGGGTTGAGGGATTCAGATGCAATTTGGAGCAGCTGCGAGTCTGCAACCACTCTCTTCTAGCTTTGCCTATCCCTCCTCCTCCCAGCCACAATGCTGTCTTCAGAATGAGTGACCGGTGCCTCCTGATTCATCGACTGGGAGAGGGGGGATGGGGACTCCAAGCAGCCAATCGCCAACCCCGGAAGCGCCAGCAGCAAAACCAGATGTGCTGCTGGCAAAATTGGGAAGTGCCATTGGCACTTCTCAGGCGGGCACTGGCTGATGGTGTACTCAGCCCAGCCCTGCTCCTGGTGTGTACAGACAGACATTAATGAAGGCACTCTATTTTAGAACATCTTCATCTGAACCCTCATGCAGTGAAGGTTCAGATTTTTGTTGGTTTAGGCCCTTTTAAAGTGCTCTGCGGCCATGTTCGGTCACAGCTATAGAGAACTTTCAGAGGTCAGGTTTGACAAAAATTGTCACTTCTGTTTACTATCTACCTGAAAGCTGGAAAAAAATCTCTTACTTAAGTAAACTCACTTAATAGTCACAGTCCACAGAGGAGTGTTGCTACTATGTGATGTAATTTTCAGGAGAGCTTACAATACTCATTGTTTTCAGTAATGTTCATGAGTTTTCCACAGTTCTGAAAATTAGGTCAACAGGCTTTACATGCTGGGTCTGAAGGAAGACTATAATGTTCTTATAAATCGTCTTGGTTCATCTTGCATCTAAATTGCACAATTGCTGTTAACTGGTACAGAGAGTCGAAGGACATGAAGCATAACTTTTTTCTTTCACAAAAATCAAACAAATATCAAATAAACAGCTCATTCCTGACTCTGGTCAGAGATGAAGGATTGATTGCCTCTGTACTCAGCTTGCTGAAATCATAAATATAAGTCTGGTTGGCAGTGACCAAATAATAGTTATAAAAGACTTGCTTGTTAATAGTTTTTCAGGCTGTTAAAAATATAGAAAAGCAAATATGAGGCTACAGCACAAGATACATTTCCAATTTTTTCCTGTTTTAAAGTTGTGCTTTTGGCCTTCCTCTCAAAGGATGTCATAACAGTATTGAATGGTTGCTAACATATGAACTGTATCACTGTTTGCCCTTAACAAAGAATACTGGCAGTTTTAGCTGGTAGGGGATTTTTTTTTTATTAGGAGTTTTAATGATATATATGGAGCCTGGAATAGAACTGTGCTGCCCACAGTCCTCAGAAATCATTAAAATATATATTTTCTCATCCAGTGAGTGGCTTTGTACTCTGTAAAAACATTTAATTTTAGAAAATGTCAGTACAATATAACATGTACTATTCTAATACTTTACTGCAGCGGATGTGCAGATATTTTGAGTAATACTTCATTCCATTAAATTTTGATAGGTATTTGTATTAGCAGACTAGCAAATCCTACCTGGGTACTGGGTAGCTTGGAGATTGGTTATGGGATATGAAGACTTTCAACTATAGATCGTTGGTTGAATTTCAACTTAGGGTAGTGGTGACAAAAAGCTGTTACTATATTATACAGGTTCATGCGACTGCTTCAGAGAAATAGGCAATGTATGTTAATTTCTAAGATGAGTTTATATTTAAAAACTAAAACCAATCTGTCTTGACACCATTTTTCTCCATCTCCTAGACTGTGGAGAATGATTTTTATCTTGTGCCCGTTAGCTGGTACTTTCAAAAGAGTGGGGAGACTTACTAATAGGTAAACAGGCAAAACTTTAGCAATGAGGGCTTTCAGTCCAGTGCTTCTCTGAGCACTGAATCCACTCAAACAAGCATACTACATAAAAGGTTGTCTACTCAAAATGTTTGATTCTTGTACTATACACTCATTTTCAGTTTCTGCAAACACTGCTTAGCACAGATAATGAGCTCATCAATGTCAAAATGAATCTCTGTGGGCAAATGACTTAAAATGCCTTTGTTGGCCTAAATAATCCTACTGCATTTGGGATTGACATATTGGGAACGTCTACATGAGATACTTAACTTCACATTAGCATAGTTTACTGTGAAGCAAGTATGTGCATCTATATGTGCACATGCTTGCTTCACAATCAACCTCCCTAATCCCAAGTAAATTTGCTAGCTGCAAATACAAGTTGAAAATCTATTTGGGATTCATAGTGGTGCTATAGTGCTCATATAAATGCCTGACCAGGAGCAAAATCTGACCTGGTCAGCCATCCACTAGGGGGCAGGAGATAGCTCCCTGCCCCCAGGAGCTGCCTGCTGCCTGGGCGGCCTCTGCCACAGGAGCCTGGGCAGAGACTATGTCCCCCTGCCCTGGCAGCAAGGAGTTCCAACCCCCCTGCACCCAGATCACGATAGGGGAATTGGGGCTGGGAGATCCTTATCCCCCAGGCCCCACTCTACCATCGCAGTCGGGGAATGGGATGCTGAGAGACCCTTATCTCCCAGCCTGAGCCCTGTGGCCATGGAGCAGCCAGCACTGAGACATCCCTGCTGGTGATTTCGGAGTTGAGGTTGGGAATAAACTCCCCATCTCCAACTCCATGATTGTAATTCCAGTTGTGATTGTGGAGCAGGGGCTGGGACTTCCCTGCATGAGAAAAGTTCCCCACCCAGTCTGGAACTGGCTGGGACTTGCCCCTGACCAGGACAGTTCTCAGCCAGCCCCAGGCTGTGCAAGGCAGCACGTGCAGCCTGGAGGTGGCTGGAAACTCCTGTTCTGGGCAGTCTCCAGCCACCTCTGGGCTGCATGTGCAGACTTCCCTATGCAGCTCAGGGCTGGCCAGAAGCTGTCCTGGTCAAGCAAAGTTTGCAGCCCTGTGCCCTGATTGGGTGATTTGAGGCATGGAGCTTGGAAAAAGCTGTAGGGGTGGGGTAGGTCCCAGCTCCCTCCCCCCAGCTGCCAGGGCCAGGAGCTCCCTGTTGCTGGAGGAGGGGGACATTGTCCCCACTCCAGTAGCAGGCAGCTCCCCAGAGCTAGGAGACAGTTATCTTCTGGCTTGGTGCTCCCTGCTAGCCCCGGGGCTGGCACCCAGGGGGAGTCTGGAGCTCCCCACAATGGCAGCAGGGGCCCATTGCAGGGTTGCAGGGAACTTGGTACAAATTGGCTCCCTAATCCCCACATGTATAAATGCCTGCCCAAACACGCTTACTCCAGAGTAGCTTACACCAAAGTAAATTTGGGCTGCAGTAAATGCATGTGTAGATGCACCAATTAAGTGGTAAAAAGCTAATGTATAAACAGTATACTCATTCTTAATATAATGTATAACTCAAAAACTTCAGTAAAATTCTTGATTCACATAAAAATTAATCAGTTCAAATTCAGATTTGTAGCTCTTCCTTTCCCAGTCAAACTTTTCTACAACAGAACATCTGACTAAATATGACATATAAGGAGCTATTTACATTTAAACATAAACAATTTTGAGGAAAAGGGGCTGACTCAGTGCTTATCAATAGAAAATGGGCATTAAAATAGGTCTAGACATTGCTGCCTTATGGGGAAAAAACATTAGCTTACAATTCCATTCTTGTCTGTTCAAAACAAAATGTTTTCTATGTCATTTAAGTAAACCACACGGGGGGAAGTATCATGATATATAGGCTATAATGAAGTGGTTATTTATATGCCTCATATGTGGATTGTGCATATGCAAGTCATTTTCCATTTGGGGGAGGGGTTATTTTGCCTCTTGGAATGTGTCAAATTTAAATTACTGGGAGTCAAGAACAGCTGCCCTAGCTGATTTTTTTTAAAGGCATTAAACCTAACCTGATACAATTGTTTAGAGATTGTTTAGTATAAAGTCATAGCTTCTCTATATCTAAAATACAGGGAATAATACTCTAAGACAATTTATTTGGAAAAAAGCAAATCCAAATTGTATGTAAGTGCAGTGTTAAGGCATCTAGAAAGTACATTCTAGCAACTTATCTATAGATTTTGATTTGCCTACATGGAACATAAAATAATTTTTTGTATGTATTTTACATGGGTCCTGTCTTGCCAATGTGTATCCAACAAAGAACAAAGGAAACTGCATAAAATAGTATTAAAAATATCTTCACACATAATAGTCATCACACACGTTTGCAAAATTGAGCTATAGTGGAGCAATGTTACTAAAGGTTAGTCTTTTTTTTTTTTTCCAGCAGACTGTCTCTGGCATCTACATCCAAACTCTTGTAATAGTTTTTCACTACTTACATTGAAATAACTAAGCCACTTAATTTTGTTCTGTTCTACTGAGTGGTAGGTCAGGACACGGTTCATGGGAATGCCTCACTACTCTGATGTAACTGCATCAAATCAATTGGTCCTGTTGCTCCTGTCCCACACCACATCCGTTTAGACCTAACTTGAACTCTCAGGTGATCTCAACATGTACTCCTTCAATGAGGCATCAGGACCTGTGATGCAGATAAAGTATATAAAACAGGCATATTGAAGTTAAATAACTGTCTGAAGGTCTCATGCTTAAAACAAATGTCACTGACCCTCCATTTTGTAACTTGAGCAAAGGATGTATTACGTTAGTGACTTGGCTATTGGCAAGACTTCCCCCTTAAAGTCCTAAAGAAATAACTAGAATTCATATTTTGCCTCTGTTTTACTTTACCAGGTGAATTCGGAGAAGTGTGCAGTGGGCGTCTAAAACTTCCTTCTAAGAAGGAAATTTCTGTAGCAATCAAAACTTTGAAAGTTGGATACACTGAAAAGCAGAGAAGAGACTTCTTGGGAGAGGCAAGCATCATGGGACAGTTTGATCATCCCAACATCATTCGGCTAGAAGGAGTTGTCACCAAAAGTAAGACCTTAGAATGCATCTCATGTGGAGTGGCAGAGTAAAATTTTAAAGGAAACAACCTTATTTCAAGGTATCTTCTGAAAATCCATCAGTGTTCTTCTATGAGTATGTCCCAATAAAAGATGAATGGCACCTCCCTGAAAATCTAACAAGGGGGAAATGTGCCCCTTGATTTTTTTTTTCTCAAAAGAGGAAAAGACAAGTTCAGATGAATGATACAAAGTGAGCTTTCACTGATCTAGGAGTTGCTGTGAAGTCAGTGACCAGCACTGCTGGGGATCTGTTGCAAGTGAGGTTAAGAAGAGCGGTTAGCTGAAAAAAAATGTGCAAAGGGATCTACAAAATAAGAGGGAATAAAATGCCTACCTTGAAAGAAAGGGGGGGAAAGAAAAAGAGAAAAATAGAACATTTCATGAGAATATTTACAACTTAAAACTCAGCCATAAAATGACAGATTGTACTAACCAATTTAGTACTCCAGAGCTAATTGCTAACAAAGCAGCCAACAGACTCTTGCTGATAATCTGTTTAGAGTCATGGACTTTGGTGTCCTAAGGTTTCTAATGGGATAGAAGCAATATGCCACTTTCAAGCTAAATCATTAGCCATTTTTATTAGCACAGATTTGACAAATAATTTTTTAGGAATTCAGTTATTGGTATTAATAGTTTGAAGTGCAAGATATACAATATCTAAAAGTGGTTTTAAATGCCCCAATTTTTTGGGTACCCAAATTAAGCCACGCCCTATCTTACCGGCAGGGCCCTAGAAGAAAGAGAGAGCATGCCTATTTCTTCTCAAGAGAACTGCTTTATTGGGAAGCTAAAAATAAGATTAACTAGCATTCATATCTATGGAAATGCAAACCCCCCCAAAATTATGTGTTTAGGTTGGACCCCAGGATCTCTGAGTTCTTGTTAATTGTTCAGTTCCTCAAACAACTTATGTCTATTATTCCCTTCCAATCCTCCCCAGTTTTGCAATCACACATGTACAGTAACTAACAAAATGCATATACAATTTGATTGGATATGTGGCATTGAAGAAGGTTGACCCTGAAGATCTTCCCCCCCCCACACACACACCCAGTTAACTGAGGGCACCACGATTGTTGAGTGCCATTCTTTATGGTAACAGGCTTCAGTTATTTTTTGTTTTACTGTGGTCAAACACTTAGGGTGAAGTTGCACATTGCACTTCACAGCAGGAATAGAGCTCAGGTATCCTGGCTCCAAGCCCTGCCGTTGTTCACCAGCCTTCTAGTGGCAAGTCAGAGTTGTGCAGGCAAAAAATAGTAGTAACCCTTAATTCTGTGGCTGCTCACAGAATGTTCTAACATTAACACCGCTTAACATTCAACAGATTTAACATGGTCTAAATATAACATATATCTTCACAACTTCACCCTTAGTCAGTGCTTTCTTGTTCAAATCAGAAAAAACGTGGAATCTGGCCTTGTAAGCCCATCTTTATATAAAGTTACCCAGAGTTTCCATTTTTTAAGTTACACATTTTACAGCAACAATACAGTTCCCATCTTTGTATAATTGAGGATTTATACAAGGTGGAGGCACTTATACTAAGGCCTCTATGTTCGTGTACATTTTTACTAAAGGTGAATTTACTACCTTGGCTCTTACTTTTATTCCCAAGCAATAGGAATACTTTCAAATTTACAGGCTAAAAGTGTAATATGTTTTAGAGCATATTTCATTAGCATTTCTGATTTATTAGACTTACCTGTCGGACTACATTGATGATTCCTGCTGAAAACAATACTGTTTACCAAAACTGGGTCAGCGTCCACAGTTGAGCCATGCATTAGAAAGGCATCTCATTTCAAGAAAGCAGTTCTGTGTTTCCTAATCAAGCAAAATGCGCACTATTGTGAATGGGGCATTGGTCGTGAAACAAACACAAATAGCTAGCATTCAATCAGTGTGATATTTGCTGTTATATATAAGAAAGGATCCCCTTTCTTCCTACAAGAGATATTGTGCAGCTTATGGGGGTGTCTGTTAAAAAATGCTCCCCCACCTTCTAAAAGATTTACGGATTACAGGTGGCAAACTCCTGAGGATACCAGCAGGCTGCATGCTGTCATGCTGGCCCAGTAGTAGCTGAGCTCCTCTAGCCCTGCGATACCATATGGCTGCTTCCGTTCTGCTGCTCCCCTCAACTCCACTTCACTGCGTTGTTGGCTCTCCATTTTTTTAACAAATATCACTTGCTGATTTGAGGTGGGGCCTCTGGAGTCAAATCTTAGCGTCCTTAAAGCCTACAACAGAATACAAAATAGTGGTTTCATTTTTAGGTTGGTAAACATAAATACAGAGACTCCAGTTAAATTTTCTAACTTAGAATTACATTGTAACGTGCTAAAAAGCAAAATCAAATTCCTGTAGTAATTGATAGGGAGAAGACCAATAGTATCCTGTAAGGAATACTCTGAAAAACCTATAGGAAGGAAGTGAAATTTCATCTCTGGAATTCTGTCGGTTAAAAATCCCTATGTAACTCTGCAAGACTGTCAGTAAAACAAACCACTAGAAATGACAACTTTCTGCCTCTTCAAGGAATAGCTTGGATACAGATGGGTTCTCTTCCATGTTAAATGGATGCAAGGATTGTGAATATATTTTAGTATTTCTTTAATTGCCTGCATGTGAAGTTTTATGCAATGTATAAAGGTAACTTCAGAGGTTCGCATCTGATTGCAACAGTCTATGAAATAAAGACAAACAAAAGGCACGAACAAAAATAGCTAGTGTAAAACTTTAGAGAATCTCATAAATTACATCTAATAGACACAGCTATAATAGAAATATTTTCTCTGGGACCATTCCATGAGCACATACTTTATTTCCTTAGATAACAAACTATTTATTTGATTTTTCTATCTGACAATCCAAATACAAATGAAAAGGCTGCCAAATCTGCCTATATAAATCTCAGTTATCTCATTCTTACATTTAATGAGGCACATTGTACATTCTGAATTCTCGGAAGTGCTTGAGGCTCCAGTGATAGTTTGAGAATTGAGAAGAAATTCCTTACATTCATTTGCACTTGATATTTCTGTGGCATTTCTGAAAATAATTTCTGCACACACAATTTTGCGCATCACTGCCTCTGAGTGTGCACTGCAGAATAGCCAGTTCTTACTCTGTTCTTATGCAGGTGACTTTTAGGAAGTTCGAGTCTTGCGTTATATTATTCATGATAGGCTATGAATAATTTCAGTAGTAAGTTTTGCATATGAAAGGTCTGTCATATAGAGGCTTACATTTAAGTAAGAGAAGGCAAGATTTTAATCTTCTATATTCAAATCAGCAGAAAACTAGAGAATGCAGGGGTCCTCTTTAAATATAGTCAATAGTTCAGATATAAATTGAGAAAATAATGGCATCTTTCCTTTCAACCCTCCATGCATTGTCACGTTCTGGAAATCCTATAAAATTCTTTCGGTCTATTTTGCCAAGTGAGACAGCATCTCACTAGCAAATGGGTTGTATTCAAGTGTGTGCGTTTGTGTGTGGGCTGGATAAAGCTTGAATATTGTTGGTTTTCGTTAATAAGTACCCATTTAGATAGTGGAAGAGTAAGCAGCCAAGGTGTTTTTGTTAATGGCGTTGCCTGGAGTGGTATACTTTAAGCAACATATAATATTAATAGCAGTTATTAATGGTTAGTTATAACCATTAATGATTAGTAGCAGTCATTATTAATGATTAATAGCCTAGATTTAAATATACTAGGGACTTATTTGGCAATAAATGGGAACATACACAACAGTCAGAGGAGTGTCTGGTTTGGAAGAGAGTTTACAGGATCATTCCCGATATATAAAATGCAAGGTAAATAGGCAATGTGACTTTTCATCATTAACCATATGATTTTTGACAGTTGGCTCCTCCCTAGCAATGCACTGACTTTTTATACTGATCAAATGTTTTGAATCAATTTCTAGCAATCTGCAATGGCCAACCTAACTAGAGGAGATGATTGGCTATTAGAGGCACTCAAACTAGTATGGGGCAGTGTGCCATGCAATACACAGGAGAGGTGATGAGGTGTGTTAGCTAAATAAGACCTCCGTCCTTTGTTCTAATACTGAATTATTCCCCTGCTTCATATTTGTTTCTATTCTGAACTTTCCTTGTACACTAGTCTCATGGGTGTCCTATAAGCAGTAGTCTTAATAGCCAGCACACATGTTCTGCTTAGTTTACTAATAATTTACAGCAATTTGTAGCCTGTTAGTATAATAAATTTCAGCAACACTGTTGACACAAGTTGTTATCATGTATAAATGGCTACATTTTGATAAATGAATGCAGAATGTTCCTTTAGAAGTACACGGCATTACTTTGCAGCATGTGTTTCTGATTACAGAAACATTTTCAACTAGATGCGAGTGAAAACCTTCGCTAGAGGCACTCAGTTTATGGGAAGACAAATAAGACAGGGAGATGTTATTTTATAATAATTTGAAAGGTTTTCCATCTTGCCCTAACTAATCTCAGATTTCTGATCCATCATGAAATTATCTGATTTTTTTTTTTTTTTTTTTTTTACAGTAACTAGGCATTTGAAAGTGATACAGTCCTTCAGAATCATAAGAATATAATTTATCATGCAGCCTTTTCAGGTAGCCTAGTTATGATGCTACCCTGTTGTTCAGATTGATAATTTGAGGTGAGCTTTTCAGTATTCCAATAGGTTCTGAGTATCACTTTGCTCTTAGTATTACCAAAAATAACTGTTGGTTTTAAGTGTGTGTTCTCTCTTATTGTAGATTACCCAGTACCATGCTTGTAACCAATTATGGGAGGGTTGTGGGAGGTCCAGTGTTCTTGAGTCTCTTAAGCAGTCCACATCCAGTAGAACAATTCAGTACAGGGTCAAAGTTAAGAACGGGCTGATTTTTGTCAACTCTAGTCACTGATATAGGCAGGCAGACTACATTTCCCATGAGACATCAAAGCATATCTACCAGGAGAGACTCGAGTGCATCATGCATAAGAGAATCATAGAAGAATATTGCTGGAAGGGACCTCATGAGGTCATTTAGTCAACCCCCCTGCTCAAGACGGTATCTTGCCTGTCTAAACCATCCTAAACAAGTGTTTGACTAACCAGTTCTTAAAATTTCCAAGGATGGGGATTCCACCACTTCTCTGGGTAATGCTATTTCAGGCAGAGATTCCTGGGCACAACAGAAATGCAGGTTTACAGCTCCAGCGATGACTGAAGTGGATAGACTGGTGTTAATCTGACACAAAATAAAATGTTTCAATTCATTTAGACAAACTAAAGTATGTTAATTCAATTTTCCAAACAGACTTAAAAAAGCTTTTGTAAAATATAAATGTTCTTTTTGTAAGTGTCCATTTTGTGGAAACCATTGCTGTTAAGAAGTAAAACAGAGAAAGACAGAGAGAGAGGGATGACAAATTCACAATAGGTTCTAATTGGTACCATTGATTTAAATGTCTCTTTGTTGTTCTTATGCAGCTAATTATGCAACATAATTCTTAAAGAGCTGGGGCAATTCCTTACCCTTAGAAGCTGCAATGTTATTGTGGGTGACTCTCAAGACTCTTGTCATGTGTTTGTACACCCATGTCTCCCTGTATTACGTGGCATTACAGTTACAGTAACAGTGTATGTCCCTAACTATCCCCCCAGTCTCACTCACTTTCCCTACCAAAAACAAGATTTGGAAAATGGACTGCAAAATAATAAAACCTGCATGATAGTAAGAAATTGAGAGAGCAAATGGCCTTTTCTAAAAACTTCACTGTAATAACTTTTATTTTTATATCTTTCTCTCTCATATGTGAAATGCCACATACATCCCTGGTTGTGCTGCAGAAGTCACAGGGCAAAATGAATGGTTTCACTAAGCTGTGATTGCAGTACCTACTGCATTTCTACAAACTACTTCCAAGGATATTTAGTTAGTTGCTTTTCAGATGTTCAAATTGTAATTCAGGTCAGAGCTGAACAGAGGAATTTTGAAAGTATTTCTCTAGAAGAGAACATAAGAAAATGAGTATGGGGCTGTCCCTCTGCTCCATCACAAACCCGAAATCTAAGGTTAAATGCTTATCCACATCCAAGCTGCCCTTAATATAGCAGGAAGTATGTTAAAGTGTAGCTTGTGATGATCTGATCTTCAGCAGCCCAGTTAGGAGAAGTATTTCTAAGTTACAGCAATGGAGAGAACTGCTTGTTGTGGAACTCCACATTGTTCCAATCTGTTCTGTCCCTAACACACTTTGCCCTCTCCTCCTGCACGGGGGCATCGGATGCCTGGCACAATAAGCTGTAGACTACCACAGAGTTCCCATGCACTGTGGGTGGGGAGGGGGAATTATCTGCTAGCCATTCCTGTCATGACGGCTGAGTCCAGACATGCCTGGATGTTTGGTTTCCTGGGGACAACTAGCGGTGGCACACCTTGTGGTCCCCGTGATGGCTCCGGCAGCCTTACCTGGGGTCCTGGAGGCCTCCTGGAGCTGTAGCAGTGGTGATCCTGCTACATGGCGCCTGACTGGCAGTGGAGTGTAGCTACAGATGGCCAGGATCCAGCTTTGGGTGGCACATGCTGCTGCCATGTGCTCTGCTCCACTTCTTTTTTCTGTCTTTTTTTGACCGCCCCCTGGATATCCAGGGGTCAAAAAAAACCCTCCACACTGCTCCCTTGCAGCACAGAGAACAACAGAGCATGCAGTATGTGGCACCACTGACATGTCTGCCACGCCACATACCATACAGCCACACTTGTCTGGTCATAGCCTATAAGATTTCATAGCCAATGGTAGGTAAAGGTATCTGCGTATTTAAATACACAGTGGATAAGGGCATTTCTATAGTACTTTTCTATGTAAGTTCTTTTTAGCACTTACTATTTGAACACCAACAAACATTCATTCTAAGGCATGATGGGATCTAATCCACAATCCCAACCACTACATGTGACTGGCAGGATGCACAATTTTAGGATCAAGGACCAGATCCCAGACATGCCCTACCTGCCAGTGTAGGGGAAGCCCAGCATCATGAAACTCATGTCTCTTTCACTGTATTATCATGCCTTAAATTGACTTGAATGTGTGGCTGGGTTATTATTTAAGGCATGCTTAACCTGTTAATTGCATCTTAAATATAACCTGTGTCAAGGTCCTTACTGTGAGCTCTTCATGATTGGGGGACAGTGTGGTGTAGTGACAGTGCAAACTGGAAACATTGGTACTTCACCTGCCTTTCTTAATACTCAACTTGTTCACAGTCACAAAGCTAATAAAACTGGGTGCATTACCCCTGTCTTCAGTGGAGTTGTATTTATACCTTAATACTGTTGTTCTTGCCTCATGAATCTTTCTTTAGTTTTGTTTTTCATTTTTTATTTAAAATAATCTGTGCTTGGTGGGAGGAGGACATTATTTAGAAACGAGTTTCTAAAACAGATACAAATAACTTCTTCTGTTTCTGAGAGTGGTGCATTTCTTTTAATGTATTTTCAGGTAAGCCAGTTATGATTGTTACTGAGTACATGGAGAATGGCTCCTTGGATAGCTTCCTACGAGTGAGTACAGCTGTCAGTAACATTGCTCAGTAATACATTTGTCTTTTTTTCCCCATTCTTTCCTTCCAGGCATCATGAATTCTCATCCTGTTCTTGTATCATTCATTGTTTCCTTTTTGTTTTGTTCGTGTTTGTTTTGAAATGCTCCAAAGGCATCTGGAAATCTGTTATTCTGTTTTGATTCTTCACATTCAGAGTCACTCTGGAATTAATTGAAGAAAGCCGAAATGTTGCTTAGTTCATTCTATTTGCGGAAAAACAAATCTGATTCATAAACATTGTAAAGTGTTTTTATGAGGCCATAGTGCACTGCTATTGGTAGACAGTCAAGGTATGCAATATATGTCTTGCTAAGCACTATCGAAGAGGAATGACTGTGTGTAAGCGTTAAAAGTAAGTTGTTACTTAGCTGAGCAAGAGCTTAAATGTGACAAGGTATAAGAATAACCACGTACCAGCAGGTGTTGAAATTTTATGTTACCGATCTTTATTAGGATGTCCTCTCCTCCATTCCTGTACTGCATTCATTTGTATGCTTATTTTATCCTCTTTTCTTTAAAGCTTTTAGCAAAACTGGAACCTTCCCCAAATCACCAGAATTTAAATTTAGACAAAACAATATGTCAAAAATGAAATCCCTTCTAAGTGGCAACATTTTATTTTCATTTTTTGGGGGACCCTCAATTCTGACTTAAAGCTTTGTCTTGGTTTGGCCATGGTTGAATGCCCTCCAAATTCATAAAACTGAAATAGATGTTTAACCTTAAAAGGGATTTATTTTCAGTATTTATTTCAGTATGCTCTGTATAAGCATGTGTAACACATATACATAGTACATTAACTCTATTGAATTTAATTTTGTTAAGGATAAAAATCCCTGAAAAAACCTCTTTTTGAGTTTTTTTCTAATGTCTGATCTAGTTAGCCTGTTCAAGGACTTCACAGCCAGTATACCCAAAAAGTTCTCCCTGGACATATCTATACATGCACTTTAGTGCAGAGTAGCCTATTTTACTATGCATTAAGGCATCACATAAAAACCATACAATTACACTAATGCACAATAAAATAGGCTACTGTGCATTAAGTGTCACTTTAAAACCATGGGAATTCCTTACTGTGCGCTAAGGCAGCCTAACGCACATTTCTTTAGTACCTCATATGAGAGGGCATTTTTACGCATGCATGTGTCACAGTGTCAGGAGCTTTGAAAAATGCCCGGTCCTGTGACACATATAGTTGTAGAAGTGGTGAAATGTGCATCAATGCTAAGAAAATGGCAGTGGTGCACTTTTGAACTAAAACACCTCGGAGGTGCCTCAGTTCAAAAGCATACCACTGCCATTTTCTGCACGCTGACATGCATTTTGCTGCTTATACAACTGCACATAGGGCAGTGCAGTTTGCCTCAGCTCACATGCGGAACAGACTTGATTAATAAAGTCTGTCTGCTCTGAAGTGGCGGATCTCCGGCATGTAGCTGGAAAAATAGTGTGTGCATAAATGCCCAGTAGCACTAAATGTAATGCACATTAGAAAAAGCCCAATGCACCCTTTAAGATCTAAGCTAAATCTACTTTGCCAGAGATGAAGCCCATTACTTCTTGTCCTACCCGATGTGGACATGAAGAACAAATTATTAATATTCTCTTTAGAACTATTTATTTACTCCAGGTCACAAGTCAATTATTGTTGTTACACACACACACAAAAAACACAAACTGCATTTATTTTAACAGGTCATGCTTGTTCAAACTAATTTGTTCAGCATTTCACATCATTCCCTAAAAAAGTTCCATTCAAGTCAATAGCAAGTCTCCCAATTCCTTCAATGAGCTTTAGACCAGACCACATGAGGGGCAGAGTTTTGTGAGAAATCACAGCATATAATCATGTGTTTGAAGACCATTTAATAATATATATTCAAAACGTGGAAAAGTTCAGGTAGTAGATGAAAGTTTTACAGGACTGGGGTCTCTTCTGTCAGCTGAATTAAGGGAAGTAGTTTCTAGGAGTGAAGTAAGTAAGGATAGTTGTTGTGCAACTATGTGCTCAGCTAACGGCATGGACAAACATATTTTTAGCTATTTTTAAACAAAAGGGGAAGATGCCCATTGCAAGTGCGCACAAACTGTTACAATCTGTCTGTTACATCTCTGGGATTCTGTAAAGATAAATTGCCCTAACTATGATCCAGAAAGAAACCAGGTTAGCACTTTTGGTACTGCTTTTGCTAGACTTACATCCTTGCAAAAATCAAACAGAGGCAATAGTTGCATTGTTTATAACAGATGGTCTTGGAATATTTTTCTAATGTTTTACGAAATCCCAGGGTCTGGTAAAGGGCTTAGCCCATAGCTACCTTTTCTACCCAGGTACATCTTCAGCTGATATTTGCATATAAAAGATACCATCCAACCAATTCTGGGTGCCCCCCAGAGTATGTGAGAGGCAAGGTGTAATAGAGTGCCATCCTTAGTGACCTTTAGAGGCACCTGTGGGCAATCTGGAGTCTCTTTATGTTTGCCCTTCCTGCTGGAAATAGACTCCCCTTCACTCTTCTGCCACATCTTGATGTTTCTTTGGGTTCCAAAGAGGAGGCTACCCCAGGGTTTCCCAGAGTCGGGTCTATGCTCATGAACACCTTGCAGTGACGAGCTTCAGCCTTAAGGACTCTTTATACATTCCTACCTTCCCTTAACGTGCACCATGCCTCGCAGATGTTCCCTGAATAATGTCCTTTTTTGGGACACGAGTTAGTCTAATGAAAGACATCACCCGAAGAAATCTTTCCTTCTCAGATTTTTTCTAATGCAGATTTGTACTGATGACCACTGTACATGCACTGTATCCTGCCACTTTAGTGAAGTCCCTCTGTTCTGCCCATGAAATTCAGACTTCTTGTCTTAGCTTCCAAGGCCCTCCATTAGACAGCCTCAGACTCAGCCTATATCTTCAGGCTACTCTCACTTTGTATGCTTGTTCAGGCTGGTTGTTTCACCAACAATACCCGCTTGATAAATTTTGCATCGTTTTCTCTCACAGACATCTCAGTGCCATGCTCCTTTTTGGGTGCGGAAAGAAGTGCAGCCCTCTGCTATAACTGAGAACACTTTGCAGGAAGAGCTCCAAGTTACAACAGTCCCCTGGACCAAACAGACGTTCGCTGTTGGTTCTAGGGGGGAGGGAAATCCTAGCTGCTGTCTGTAGCTGGCAGCTAGTTTCCCTGGCAACAGTACCCCCTCCCTCCCAGCCTATCCCTGTTTCAGAATGGCAGGGAGGGAAAGGGAGCAGGGGGAGCTCATTCTAAGGGTTCCCCAACCAGCACTGAAGGGTAGGGTGGGTGACTTGGGGCCCCTGTCTCAGTGGGCTCCAATACAGGCTGCAAAAGAATCCCATTACAGCCTCCTTCCTCCTCACTGTGGGTTGCCTGTCCCCCTTCTCTTTCTCTGCCCAATTGTCTGTCAACTGGATGTTCGGCAACCAAATTGCTGCCTACTGTCCCTTAGCCCAGGTAAGAGGGGGGTGGATCTAGCTCTCTATTGTTCCGAGCTTTGACCTTGTGACCTGGGGGCAGGGACTTGTGCCATGTCACACCCTTAGGTAACCATAATGGGTTTTTTTAATTGGTTGGTCAGCATCAAACAACACCTGCCTTTGATTGGGTCTTGAAGGAAAGGTCATTTAAGGGTCCCTTCATCTTGTGGGAAGGAGGGAAGAGGCACCCTGAATCTCAAGAACACACAATGCACTGCCTGCCTCCAGAGGAAGCTCAATCAGCCTCTGGAGACACTTGAGTAACTTACCTGAAACTTACCTAGAAGTATAGCATAACAAAAGGCTACCAAGCTGTACTGTTTGCTCTGGGTTATTCTTTGACACTTATTGACCTGTACCCTTCCCCAAGCCTACCAATAAAGTTGTCCACTATAACAAGCTCAGTGGTGCTTGCTGGGAGAGGGATTGGGCAAGCCTTTTGATCCCTTTGCTCAGCTGACTAAGGAAGGCTACTTTCTATACTTCAGGCTAATAGATGCACTCCACAATCCCAAGGAGTGGATCGACAGATCCTGTGTATCCTGAGTGGCACAGGGCTCAGATAAAGGCCTGAGTCCGGATGGGGGCAGAGGTACCCTAGGCTTGCAGGTGTGCTCCAGGAAGGGAGTTGACCAGAAGTTGGGGAGTCATCCAAAGCCTGGTTTTTGTTGGGGGTGCAGTGAAGTGGGTGCCTCAGTGCAGGAGCGCCCCCTACTGGCCTGCTGCAAACCCACCCCACCCTCCAGAGGGGGCTGAAAAAACCCCAAATCAAACTCTTTCTGCTTCCTTTCCATCTTCCCATTCTGAAAAGAGCTCAAGGCTGAGAGGCAACACAGACACAAGTTACAGAAGATGCTGTCTTTTGAAACATCTTCATCTGACCCTTCATGAATGATGGGTCAGATTTTCACCCAATCAACCATTTTTGAAGCTGTCTGCAGCCATGCACTTGTGTGTGGTCATGGCTATAGACTGGTTTCATAGCCAGATCTGGTGAAAATTACCACTTCTGTCTGTGCCCATCCCTAGGATGACTTTATAGAGCCTACTGAAGGAAGAGTCCACTCTTGTCTCTTTCAGATCACTCCTAGAAACTACTTCCCTTAATTCAGCTGACAAAAAAGACCCCAGTCCTGTAAAACTTTCATCAGAAAACACCTGCACACCTAAAAAAAATTCAAGCCTAAACCAAGAACCTTATCCTCCTTTCCATTCCTGGCATGTTTATATGCATGCACTGACTGTGATTGATAATGTGACCTTTTCAGGACAGGCTCCTATCACTGTGTCCTTATCCCATGCCTGTCACATTCTAATCAATGCCTGGACCTGACCTATTAACATTCCATCCTACCTTTCTTTAATGCATGATGTAATTTAGCCAGTTAATTAGCAGACTCTGCTTTCAAAAGTATTGATTTAAATGTACTAATGAATTCATTTAAATTTGTAGTTTTAATTTATCAGCTCTTAGAAGCATAGGACTGATCCACATGGGTCACTGAGTATAGCATCCAGCTATCTCAGGCAGCCAGCACAGACAATTGCATTCATACTCCATCTTAAATTTGGCTACCTTGTTGGCTCCTCTTGGAAGGCAGTTCTAGGACATCATCCTTCCAAGTGGTAGAACCTTCTTCTCAATTCTAGCCTAAATGTGCTATGAGCAGTTCAGGGCTGTTTTGTTCCTGGGCAAACCAGGCAAAGTTTAAGTGAGTTTCATCATTTGCAAATGATGTGCATCCTTTACAATAAAGAGGGGTTTTTTTATGAAAGGAAATACAGAAGCTCTTAATTGTCATATGAGCATCAGCAGGTTATACTATATGTTCCTATTATATTTACATGGATAAGGTTGGTCCATAAAATCAGTGGCCAAAAACAAAACTTATTCTTGCAATCTGATTGAGGTTTCACTCCTATGCTGGTTCAGACTCTTGATTTATAGTCTTAGCCTCTGCATAAGCCACAAGCTAAGACTATATGTTAGTCTCAATGTTATTGCAGAAACAGGGCTTTAGTGTGCTAACTGATGACTGAGCAACCTTTTGTTGTTATCTGTAGATTCAGAGCACCTACCACTCCCACCCCATTCTTACCTCTCCACTCCAGGGCTCTCTACTTTCTCCTCCCTTCTTTCTCCCATCCCTGTGAAGGAAGAAGAAAAAGAAGCGGGGAACCAAAAAAGTGAAGCCAGAAGTTGATGTAGCCTTTTCAAGTGCCCCATGGCTGGCACTAGCAGAGGCTGTAAAATTTGGAAACATTCCAGCCAGGAATGACACAGAGGGCTTTATGTGTGTCCCCTGGCTCAAACATTCCCTTTATCACTTGGAAACATTTAAGTTTTAAGTCTGCCTGCACCCTTAATGATTCCACTAGGATTTTCATAGGTGCCTAAATCTCACTGAAATTGGATTCACATGGAAGTTAAGCATTAACTGTCACTAGATACCTTGAAAATCCCAGCCTTGATGGACCTGTATAGTTTGGTTTCAACTGAAATTTAAATTTGCCTTCCTCTTGTGTGACAGAATTTCTGTTAAGAGTGTAAACAGTAAAGCAGTTTTTGTTCCCCAAAAGACAGCCTGTCCCAGATGGGCTTCCAAATGATCTAGAGATTGTTTTCCTTTAATTAGCAAATGTTCATATAATGAAGTTTATCCTGGGTTTTAGTGATTTTAGTAGAAATTATGTGCATGTGGAGGAAGAGGAGGGACTAGTCTCTTAATCATGCCTTTCAAATGTGTTACAGAAACATGATGCTCAGTTCACAGTCATCCAACTGGTGGGCATGCTCCGGGGGATAGCATCCGGCATGAAATACTTGTCAGATATGGGTTACGTCCATCGTGACCTAGCTGCTCGTAACATCCTCATCAATAGCAACCTGGTGTGCAAAGTCTCTGATTTTGGCCTCTCACGTGTATTGGAAGATGACCCAGAAGCTGCTTATACAACAAGGGTGAGTTTGAAGGTTGGGGTTTTGCCTTTCTTAATTACTGCTGTAAAACAGTGATGCAAAAGAGAGAAGTTTGAGGTAGAAATATGCCCTTGAACTTCTTAAAATGTGCCACATGAACCACTGTGCCCTACAGAGCCTCATAAAAGCTGAGCAGTGAACTGATTGGCTTGCTACTTACTGCTGAGCACGCTACAGCCAATTCCAAGTTGTACATCAGGGAAAATAGAAATAGGAAGTTATAGCTCTGCAGTTACTGAAAATCTTTCTATATATACAAATTAGGTGTCACCTAGCATCTTCTAGCAAAGAAGAGGTAGTCTTGTGCATAAGGCATTGGCCCTGGCTCTCAAATGAGCTGGGTCCAGTTCTCAGTCTGAGTGGCTTTGGGCAATTTTATTATCTGTTCCTCCATCTATATAAAGTGATCAGTAATTCCTCCTTTCTCTTATCTTTTGCTTATTTTTTTTACAAGGCAGGATCCCCAGAACAGAGACTATTTATTACTATCTCTTTTTTACAGTACTTAATAAAATAGAGCTCCAGTTTTGACTGGAGTAATGTAGGCATTACTGCAGTGCAAGATTACTAGACTCTCCTAATGAAGACAAGGGAAAGCAAAGGTACACAGATGTGTGTGGAGTTTCTCAAGGCTATATATCAGCACTGTCAGAGTACAGCAGGGGTCAGCACCCAGGCACATGGGCTGAGCATGGAACGCAAAGCCATTTTGCTTGGCACGCCACCGCCAGCCTGGTCTCTAGGCAGCTGCTGCCAGCCACAAAACCCGGGCTGCTCCCAGCCGGTGGCTGGGCAGCTGCAAGCCCTGCTGCAAGCAAACCAGGCTCCGTGGTTAGCAGCAGCTACCCAGAGCCTGGGCCGGTTGCAGCCACCGGTACGGAGCTGATGCCAGAGCCCGAAGCAGCTGTTTGCAGCCACCTGGCTGCAGCTGGCCCAGGCTATGGTAGCTGCTGCCAACCACAGAGTCCAGACTGCTTGCAGGGCTTACAGCTGAGCCTGCCTGACTCCCACCCACTCCAAGCCCAGCCCCAGCCCAGTCCCCCCCCAGGATGAGGCTAGTGCTGCCCCTTGCCAGGAGCACTGCACATTTTCTGGGCTTGGCTTTGCGGGGTGGGTGGTTGGTTGGGCTAATGGGCAGGCTCCAGGCTGGGGCCTTGGCCAGCTGCACTGCAGCCCAGGAGCAGGCTCCCCAGGGAAGCACAGGGGCTCTGGTGGGACCAGGGTATTGTTGGGTCAGACTTTGTCCAATGGCCCAGGAGACCATCTCCATGTGCCCGTGCATCTGGTTCTGTGTTTGTTTGGTTTTGTGTGTCTGTGTGCGCACACGTGTCTGGCTCTGGATGTGTGTCTGCATGTGTCCATTCTGGGTGTGTTCTGGTTCTCTGTGTTTGTGCACATGGTTTTCTGTGTGCATGTGTGTGTCTGGTTCTCTCTCTGCTCTCCTTTTTCTTTCTCTCTCTCTCCTTTCTCTTATTTGTCTCTCTTTTTTTTTCTCTCTCTGTCTCATTGCAACATGCTCAACAAAAAAGGAATACACAACAACAAAGGCAACATTTATGATTATTAAATATATATGCAGTGCATCCTGCCATGTACGCCCCCCACCCCCATTTTGTTTTTATGGCATGCTGGCACTCCAGCACTTTCCAAGGTAGACATTGTGGCTTTTTCGGCACTCCGGCCAAAAAACTTTGCCTACCCCTGAGTTTTAACCCTAGTTTCTTTGTGGCTAGTCTAGTACCCTCTCCCCTGGACTGTGCTGCCTTTGTAATATAGTTTTGATTCATTCAATTTGAAAAATGTCCTTATTTTTTTAATGATTTTGTCAGACTAACAAGTTTAGTTTTGTGTATCTAGTTGTTAAACAGGAATTGGGTTCTGTCATCCATGTTAACGTTGTTGTAAAAGCACTTTATTAACCAGAAGAAATGACATTTAATATCCAATGTCATTGTCTTATTTAATTTACACTGATGCTTGGTAAATGCGCTCTGCTTTTTCACTGCACAAACCTGATTAGATTGGAAAGGATCAGCAAAAATTGTAATGCGTGCATTTCAAGCTTTCCTCTGCTTATGATCAATAGCAGGCACAATCAGCTAGCGTGATATTTTCCAAACTCTAACCTTCACAAGTGAAATGCCAGAGGATCTTAACAGGTGAAAAGTGAATTATATATGGTAGCTGTTTTCTTTAGATATTTTTTCATATTATAATCATAACTTGCCTATCATAAAGATGGCACTCTTCATCTTCCTAGTGTTTTTGACTGCTGCTTGATAAGTTGTCTCATTAGAAGTATACACCAAATGAAGCTTAACGGCACATAAGAATGAATGGATTCTCTACAGTTGTCCTTGAGAAACAGATACTACGAAGAAGATTCAATATGAGAACAGTGATTGTAATGCTCAGAATTTAGGCGGAATTGTATAAGATTATTAAATGCTATTGAATCATAGAAAGGCAAGATTCTATGATTTTACAGAATCATAGAAATGTAAAACTGGAAGAGCCCAGAAGGTCACGTAATCCATCTTCCTGCTCTGAGGCTAGACCCTATAAACCAAGAACATCCCTGATGAACGTTTAACCTTTTTCTTTAAAAGTGCAGCAGTGGCAGGGATTTTGTAGCCTACCCAGAAACATTGTTGTAATGCTTCTCTGTCCATACAGTGTGAAATGTTTTGGTCATTGCTACATTAAATTTAATCTATTGCAAATTATGTTGCTTATTTCCTTTTATATTCCTGATGGACATGGAGAAGAAATGGCCAATGTCTTCTTTATAACTTTTTTTTAGATATTTATAAGAACATAAGCACCATACTGGGCCCAACCAGTGGTCCATTTGGCCCACTATCTTCTCTCCAACAGTGGCAGGTGTGAATGCCTTAGAGGGAAAGCATTGAACTGGGTATATCTAGGGTGATCTATCCCCTATTTATTACTGTCCTTGGCATACACATTGGTTTAGACATGCCAGAGGAAACATCTCCAGTCATTTTGTCAAGACAGTTATAAGGTCTCAAGTCTTAACATTTCTAGACTAAATAGAAAATATCTCTTTCCACCTTTCATGATACTTTATTGCTTTCTAAATAACTGACCATTTAAATTGCTCTGTTCTGGATTCCCTCCAGCTTGCCTACACCGTCTTGAAAGAGTGGTGCCCAGAACTGGATAAAGTTCTCCAGCTGAACTCTCACTGGTATAGAATAGAGCAAAATAGTGTAGTATGTCTTACAAATGGCACTATTAATGTTATCCGCCTTTTTTGTAGCAGCTGGATTACGTCTTTTGACTTTGTATGGTTCACACAAGACATACATTTGCTAGGTTGAAAAACTAAACAAATTTTAAAAATCACGATCCATGCTCCCAACATCAGCTGGATTTCATTGTACACATTTCTTTAAGACCTGCTAAAGTTAAATTTAGTGAGGGAGTCTTTGAGGCTGTGCTAAAGCTGAGGAAAGCTCCTGAATTCCATTTTGGTTGGAACAAAAGTGGCATGGGTAGAAATAGTCGCTGTGCATCAGCCTATGAAGTTTTATAAAGGAAGTGGAATTTCCTGAAAATGAAGTGCATGGATGGAATTGTATGACTTGTATAGCCTTTCGGTAGGAAATAAGGATCAGAGATTTATATGATATCATCAACTCTGGCCAGTATGTTCCTTAGCACTTATGTTCCTATGGCAAATGGTATGATTGAATTCTTCTCCTGCCTGATCTACTCACAGGCTTACCTGCTTGTTTACATTCAGATAAAGAAATTGGATGGGAAGAAAACATTTTTCAGCATGTATTCCTCTGAATTTAATGAGCCCAACAGTGGCATTTAGACAGCCAAAGGAAGATGCCAAGATTATGAATATCTCCTAGAGCAGTCTAGGCCGCATTGTATTTCAAGCAAAGGATAAATGGGGAACCCTAAGACCCACTTAAAAATGGCAAGAGAAAAATTCTGCCAGAAGCAGGAAAGTTACTTAGTTAACAAAAAAATGAAGTGTGTGACAGTGAGGACATTTGGGTGGCATTCCTTTTGTTGCTCTCAAGCACAGAGATTTTGGTAGCAGCAGCTGGGGGGACCATCACATTTCTGCATTTGGAAAATGTTGAATAGGAGAAGAAGTTTTTAGAGCAGTCCAGAGACCATCATTTTTTCTGAACATTTTACCCCTGAGTCTTTTCTGAAATGAAATTGAGGTCCATTGACAAAAAACAAGAAAGTTTATGCTACTGCTGCTTTTAATTTAATGAAATAAAAACACTGTCTACAGGACGGTCCACCCTAAAACATTTAATTGGCACCAAGTCCCTGATAAGCAAACAGAAGAAAAAATAACAGCATCATTTAATGCATGTACCAGCTACACAGAGCAGTAGCAATTAGGCCGTATTTTTCCTTAAATAACAAAACTGTGACCATATGTCAAACCATTCACTTTAAAGTAGTGAATAAAGTGTGCTACACTGCGATGTTCTCAAGCAGTAATAGTTCAGGCCCCAGTCCCATGATGACTGCCTGGACAGACACTGGCTAGAAACAGATGTCTCCAAATGAACCTGATCAGCTGTGCGACAGTGTTACAGCACAGCCGATCCATTTCATCATGCCAAGCATGTCACCCCTTGTCCTACCCTTGAAGGCACAGGACAAGGAACTGTGTGATGTCCCTGCTTTTCCTGCCCAGCCAGACCCAGTCTGTAACAATCTGACTTCCTTGCTTATGGAGAGGCACCCCAAGATTTCTCAGGATACCTCTCTGTAAGCAAGGAAAGCAGGCAGGTGCTCCCAGGCTTGAGGAGGTCTCAAGGCCCCAAACCACTTGCTCTGGGTGGCAGCAGAGTGCAAGCAGCTCAGGCTGCTTATACTCTTTCACCACAGAAGTAATAGACATCTACCACAATAAATTAGCAGGGTCTATCATCACCTTTTGTCACACCACTAATTTTCCCTTTATGTAGCATGAAAAAGGGTGTCAGTGGCTTTTTGCTTAGCATTTGTGTCACCTTAAATATTTTAGGGTGGCACAAATGAGACGTCAGGTGACATCTGTTTCTACCCTCTGTGCCTGTGCTGATTTTGTGGATGCTTTTGCTATTCTGAGTTCCTTACCCTCAGATGTTCTTTAGCAACATCATAGATATGTTCAGCTGTAAGGGACTTTGAGAGATCATCAGATCCATCTTTGTACTGAAACAGGATCAAGTATGCCAAGACTATCCTTGACAGATGTTTGTCTAACTTGCTCTTGAAAACCCTCACTAAAAAAGTTTTCACAGCCTTCCTAAATAACCTGTCCAAGGAATTCACTGACAAATTCACCCAAAAAGTTCTTAAAATCTAACCTAAATCTACTTTGCCTACAGATTAAACCAATTACTTCTTGTCCTATGTAATGTGGATACGAAGAACAAATTATTAGTATTCTCTTTAAAACAGTTTTTTTTTACATATTTGAAGATATTTATGTCTTTCCTCAGTCTTCTCTTTTCAGCTAAGCAAACCTAATTCTTTCAGCCTTTTTCCATAGGTCACATTTTAGTTATTCTCTTCTGGATTCTCTCATTTGTCCATGTCTTCATTAAGGGTGAAAGTCCAAAACAGGATGTGGTACTCTAGCATAGGGTACTCTAGCATAGGTTATGTACCTATGCTAGAGTACCCTATGCTAATCCTCAGCTCCACCTGCTACAGCCCCTCCTGGCTTGGCAAAATCCACTGTTTATAGGTGCACCCCCTCTTCGGTCATCCAAGTTGTTAATGAAAATATTGAATAGAACCAGTCCCTGGAAAAACCCATGTATAATTGCACAGGCTTTATAAGTAAATCCTATGATACATATGCTATTGTCCAAATCCTCTGAAACATGATACAAAGATCACCAATTTGTGTGAATGTATTATAGGGCATCAGGCACACTGATCGGAGTTTCACTGCGAACTGGCTGGGTCAACAGGGGGTCTTGTATCCCTGAGCAGGATTGTAGATCCTGCCACACTGCCATCACAAGCCCTCAACCTATGTTCTTTCAGCTTCCACCAGTGAAAACTAATGAGTGAATCAGACCTGTTGTATGTTTTGCTGCTGTTGTTGTTTTTTAATTGAGCCTCTGCCACCATGCATATACTGTAAGTATCTATATTTTGTGCATGGAAACTGGTTTTACTTTCAGGGCCATGCACATGTCAGATATTATTGTCAGGTCAAATGAAATTTTCTTAAATGAACTTGTTTAACATTTGAGATGTGCATCTGGCTAGAACCTGGGATAATCACATAGTACTAAGTAATTTATATCCACCTCACTTGTTTAAGTAAGAAATTATACTTCTCTAGGGCATGGTACTTATGTACTCAATACCTTAGACCACTTCAATGCATAGTTAAGTTCAACAGTAATGTGCCTGATATCTAAATGAAAAGTGCTGTCCAGTTAAGTACTTGTCTCTCTTTCTCTGAAGTCATAGTGTAGGAGCAAAGAAAAACTGAGGCAAGAAAAGTTTATCTTCCATTCTCCCTTGAACACCTACAGATCATTGGTCCAGATTATCACCTGCCATTCAGGAGGACTTTTAATTCATGGAGTTGGTTTGAAAGTCCGTTAGTGCACAAGAGGGATCGTATTCTTCAGTCTATTAAGACTCTTCAGACCTCTTCAAATTATTCTTCCCTGTACCAATAGGATGGCTCCTGTACTGATGATCATTAGAGCTGTGTGAGGCTTTGGACAGAGCTTTGGATCTGGAGAAGCTTTGGATGCCTCGGGGTCTGAAGCAGTGCATCCGGGTCACAGCGCTGCCCTGTTCGGCTTCCCAGAGTGGTTCGGAGCTGCCTCAGAGATCTGGCCGTAGGGTATAATGGGGAAAACAATAACGTATCTATAACTTTGTTGTTTTTTGTCTGATTTGGATGACATTTTCAGGGGTGGTAGACTCTGCAGAGAACATGAAGCCTGCCAAGTTTCAAGAAGATCGGTGCAGGGGTTTAGGGAAACAGCACCCCAAATTCTTAAAAGCAAAACTCATGTCACATCTAGGCAGGGTGAAAACTGTAGGGGTGGTAGCTCTTGCTGAGGCCACAAAGCTTGCCAAGTTTCAAGGAGGTGAGTGCAGGGGTTTGGGGTGAACTGCCCCTCAAGCTGCAAATGAGCAAAACCTGTGCCCTGGGTGCTTGTGGGACTGACTGTGTCTGGCTTGGTGGGGTGGGGGGAGACACTGCTGTAGGCCTGGCTGCTAAGCTGCTGTGCTCCCAGTTACCAATCCATCAATCATGATTCACTCAGGAACCAGGGACTCGGGGACCAGCTCAATGCACAGGACCTGGGACTACATAACCAGCATCAATTAGCACCTACTCAACCAGGCTAAGGAGAGGAAAGACTCAACACAGACAATCAACTGCCCCAGGACAGACACAGGCTTGGCAGGAGTTGTATCTGTCAGCAGCCGGGGGTGCAGGGCCCCAGAGCCCCCTGCACCGATCTCCATAGCTGGCAGGCGTCACAGCAGGGGCCACCACCCCTGCTGCTGCCACCCCGCTGTGCCTGAACGCACGCAGGGTCACCCATGGCACGAGTTTTGCTTGTCCACAGCTTGAGAGGCAGTTCCCCCCCAAACCCCTGCAATGATCTTCTTGAAACTAGGCAGTTCTCATGCTCTCTGCAGAGGCTACCATCCCTGCAAGTTTAATTCAAATCGAACAAAAAACAAAGTTATAGATATTTCATTGATTCCCCATTATGTCCTATGGCCGGATCATAGAGGCGGCTCCAAAGCTTCAAAGCCGCTTCGCCCAGACTGAGGCGGAAACCAGGTCCGGAGCTTCGGATCAGATCATGGCTGGATCCAAAGCTGGATCAGATCGCTGCTGACTCTCACAGGCCTAATAATCATCCAGTACAGTACAACACTGGTCCCTGTGCCCAGTACACACTGGCACTTCTGTAATGTGATCCCAAAATGTAAGGGTCAAGAGTCTGCCCCATGTTTTGCTGCCAAGTTCTTCTAAATGCATTCATTTTGTTCCTGGCCCCCTAATTAGGTACATGTTACCATTGCCTTGTAATTGAATATAAATCCGAATAGTAGGCTGAGCTATATACAGGTCTAGAAACAGCTTGTGTGTGTAAGGATCTTAGACTCACTAGACATAAGTTGAAGGCAATGTTTGCTTTTGACCAAGTGATGTTTAAAAGATACAGTAGGAATCATAGCTCCATCTATAGGCGGGGAAAATAGTTTCTACTTATTCTCTTATTCCAGTGCACAAGAGCACCTCTTAGGCCTAACTGGTCTAGGCTGCTGACTTGCTGCAATTAAGTTCTTTTATCTCTGGTGTTACCGTCATCTCCCTACTTGTAGTCCTCCCTTAGAAAGAAAATTCCCTTATCCTTTAATTGAAGGCACAGAACAATTTATTTTTTTTCTTGATACCTTCAAATATTCAACATAGTTTTAGTAATATCTTCTGTATGTAGCATAGGCTTTCTCAGGGAACATAACCCTAAGGGGTTGTTTTTGACTGGTTTAGAAAATGTTTAGGAGGATCTTAGTTTGTATATTGTTCCTCCCTTGGATGTGCGAGGCAGTTTTGATTTCTTTTGTAAGTCCTTTAGCTTTAGCACTACCTTTTGAAAGTACTAATGCACAGTGAAGTAATCACCCCTACCACACTGCATGTGGCACATGGTTAGCTTTTGTCACAACCTTGCCTTAAAGCCGCACACAGTGCAGTACGGTGTGGTAAAACGGGGGAGTGCATCACTATGGCAAAGCAGCTGCCAATCATGTGCAGACTCACATGATTGCTACATTTGCCACAGCGTGCTGTACAGTGACATAGTGGATCACCATGGTGACATAGGGTGACATGTAGATGTGCCCTTAGTAAACTAAGGAAACAGGAAAAATGAAGAGTAAGTTTTAGGAAATAAGAGACCATGTTTTAATTACAAAGTAGGTGCTCATACAGCATGTATGCTGCTTTGGTTTGTAGCATTATGTGATCCATTTCCTATTTTCCATAGTCAACAGGAATTTATATTAGCTGAGCTAATGATTTAAATGTCTTTTTCATATGATTTAATTAGTCTATTAGTAATCCTATGGCTTTGTTTGTGGCTAGAGCTATCATTAAAAGAAGAGTGCATGGTGTTTTTGGATTATGTTGCTTCTAGGGGGCTTTTTTTATTTCTATCCGTGAAATACTACCCAATTTTTACTGACATATCAGGGGGAAGTGAGAAGCCTATATAACAGGAAGAAAGCTATATAAGTGTCACCCAATTTTAAAATCAAGATACATATATACAAATGTACAAACAGGTGGAAATGCTTCTGTGACTCAAACACTCAGTGGCACTGTGTTGTGCTTCTTGTCTTGACAACATTTGACAGGTCCTTAACATCATCATATGTTCTTTCTGGCAGGACCATTTTTGTAGACAGAGATAAGGCAAAATCCTGTGTCACTTTACCCACACGGCAGTTACCCAACCCTGTAAATGCTGTTTTATGTCATTTTTACCTGGCTTTCAATCCTATACTACATGTATAAGCACCCACACAGCTACTGATCATGGCAGAGCAGGTGCATTGTGCATGGCTCTGTATATGCAGGCAAGTGTAAATCCCAAAATTTCTTTTGGCAAATAAACATGATCACAGTTTTTTTCTACAGCACTGTGGTAGTAAGTCAGAGAGATACAAGTTCAACCTGCCCCCCTCTCCCCTACCCCCCAGGTGGTGAGGACTAGAACCTGACCTCCCATTTCCTTAGCCAGCTCAGCTAGTGGGTTGAAACATGAATGGCTCTCCTTACTTTTGCCTGGCCACAATTTTGAGACCTATGGACCTACATAATTTTGAGACTTATGGACCTACCTGCTTGTGCATGCTCTGTAGTTACTTGCACACTCATGCATCCACACTGTGTGGAACAAGATCACCAACTATGCATAAGTGCCAAATAGGGTTCTGCCTATGGTGGCTTCTTTTCTCAGTTTGGTACTCCATGTTCCAGTTTTCACTGATGCTCTCAACTTTTAAAGAATCCCAACAGCATTAGCCTGTGTTTCAACTCAGGATGGTTGATGAGAAGGCAGGAATTTTGGGATGCATGATGCTGCATTCCCACATTTCATGATGTGCTCAAAGTGTATAGTATAACTTTAACAGCAGCTGGCTCTTGCATAGCATTTTTCATTAGCAGATCTCAGAGCACCTGAAAAAAGAGGTATCAGCACCCCCATTTTACAGCTGGGGAAACTAAGGCACAGAGAGGTGAAATGATTAGCCTAAGGTACTCAAGAGATGTGGGGCAAAGGCAGAAATAGAACTGAGATCACTTCAGTCCCAGTTTAACACCATATCCATTAGACTACACTGCCTCCCTAAAGAACAGTATATTATAATATAGTGTAGTGCTCCATCTGTGAGACATGAGTCTGAAGAAACATGAGCAGTGCATAGGGAATCAATCTGTCCTTTCTTTGCTTGTCATATTTGTAATTACATGAATTGTAATTCAAAAAAAAATTTGGTAATAGTAAAGGCTCTCCAGAGAATTGTGTATACTTGCAAATGCCATTTTATGATTCATGGTCTAACAGAAAATGTTTGATTTAGTTTTGTTAAGTGGTTAACCAAAAGTTGCGTAACATCTTTGCTATGGATAAATCATAAAAGGTAACCAGATATGAAATACTGGTACATGTAAAATGTTCAACTAAGATGAACATTTCTTAAAAGGGACTGGGAGAAGTGATTAGCAAGTAGTTTCTTTGAATTCCCAAACTGGCTTTTTTTTAAAAATCGAAGTAAATTGTGTAGTTTCTTTTTGTTCCAGAAAAGGTATTTGTGAATAGAAACTCCAAATTCATTGTGCTGTGATTCACTGGATCATCATATTTGCCCTTGACTGCTGTTTCAAAAATATGAAACTTGTACTCAAGATGATGCTTAATTTTCAGTGCAAAAATGTTCATTCATTTAAAAATTCTTTACCATAAGTGTGTTGCTCATTTTTATTTACGTATATTATTTATAACGATCAGGTCAAAAAGCTCTCTTTTTAACTTTAGAGTGGGCACAGTCATCGGCTTTTATGTGTCAGAGCAGGTTGCAGAATGGCAAAATAATAGTTCTGTAAACAGGGGCTGCCCAATATTAATTGATTCCTTCATCTAAAATATCTAGAATAGCTCAGTGCTAGCCTTGGTTTTCCCTCTTGTTCACCACAGTCTTCATTTCTCCACTAACAGAAATATTTTGATGAGCATTCCAGAGACTCATATGTGTTATTTATAAATATAACTTCTAAAAGCTTATACATAAGATGCCTTAATGCTCTCAAAATGTTGAACTTTAAATATTTTGAATAATCTTTTGGGGGGGGGTTAATTCTGTTTTCTTACTACTTTTAAAAAATGGATTCTTCAGCGCATTCTCCTTTAGTTCTCCAGTGAAAACTGAAAAAAAGCAAAGTTGCTTTTGACTTGAAATTAATGCCAGAACATCCTGGTGTATACTTCATGGACTTTTTGAGTAATCGTTTCCATACAGTGCAGAGCTGAAATATTCTGCTTTGTAGTGTTATTGGTCCTTGTCTGACCTGGTTTATTGCAAATGTCCTTGTTCACTTAAAATTATGTAGACTTGTGCTCCTTGTTAGATGCCTGTGCTCCCCTTAGCCAACCTGTCAGACACATGGAAAGGAGAGAGCAGGGGGACACGGATGGCTTGCAAGAATCTTGGTTTTATAGTAGGATTGTGTTGTTACTCTATTCTGAGAAATAGCTGTAATGTACTAAGACCCCAGAGTAAAATATTGGCTTCACTTAAGTCAACTTCAAAACCCCTTTCAAGCTCAATGGAGTCAGGAAGTCATCCCCAGTCTATAGATAAGGTCCTTGAATATTACATAGAGAAACAGGTTGAAACAGGAGAGAGAAATAAGTGCTCTTTTATATTTATATTCTTCATAAAAATCCAAGCAAACACTATGCCTAAAAATAGCCAAGGGACTTTGGTTGTTTTACTCCATTTAAAGCTATTTTACAATAAATTTATTTGTAAACATTTGAAAACGATCCCACGTTTTGTATTATTAATTGGATAAGGACTTTTTCCTTTAAGATGATAGCAGAGAAGATCTTTTACCAAACTGCATTTTCCTTCCATATGTAAAGTGCTTGGCTTCTAATCACAGACAACTTTTTGTGTTTGACACTTCACATCTGGCAATAACTGCTTATAAAAGCCAGTCAGAATGGCCTTGGTTTTGCACTTGAACCAAAGCTGTTATACATTATACTTCACCTTTATTTCCCATGATCCTAGGACACACATATCTGCATATTTACATATACAAGTATGTTCCTTTTCCTTTCTATCAGGCTGTGCAGACACTTTAGAACTTTTTCAAAAGCTCTGCTGACAAATGGGAAGCAAGTCCATCCAGAAACTATAGGCACCTGGATAGAAGTCACTTAGGGTCACAAAGAATTGAGACTGCAAACTTTCTTCCTTCCATTTTGTTGTTAAAAAGTCTCTCCTTGGCATCCTTTCTCTCATACACAGACACACGTTCTTCTCAATCTTTTCCAGCCATTTTAGTGCCCCTTTACTCTTGGATCTTTATTAAATACTGGCCATGACCAGAATGTAAGCTCCACATTCAGTCAGGGAATTAAAACTTTTGGAAAACAGCAGCCTGAAGGCTCTCAACCAATATGATCTTTAAAACAGTAGGACATTTCTTGCTTGTAAGAAAAATAATATTATTTATTACCCTCAGGTAAACATAATGTTACATTAAATACCTGGTATAAAAGAAATATTCTTATACTCAGTGGGCTTCCACATACCCTTATATGTGCAAATAATCCAGAAGCAGTCTGCTCTCGAGTAAACTACTCTTAAACTACTCAAAAATAAACTCTCCTGGGCACATATCTACACGTGCAGAGATGCAGGAGCAGATTTGCTGCTCCTAGGAGCAGACATCTCCTGCTCCCTGTGGCCCTTCAACTGGTCCCCACAGCAGCCAGGGGAAGCTCTAAGCTTCCCTTGGGTGCTAGCCCAGGGGCTAAGAGACTGCTGTCTCCTGGCGGGGGAGTGGGGCTGGGAAATTGCTCCCTGCCCCCAGGAGCTGCCTGCTGCAGGGATGGGTTCTGCCACTGGATCCCAAGTGGGACACTGTCCCCGCTGCCCCAGAAGGAGGGAGCTCCCAGCCCCTGCTCCATGATCGCAGGGCCAAGGTTGGGAGATCCTTCTCTCCCAGCATCAGCTCCACAGCCATGGGGCCAGCACTGGAAGATAAGAATCTTGCAGCCCAAGGCCTGCAATCATGGAGTAAGGTCTGGCTGCTCCCTGCTTCTGGGGCAAGGGAACATTGTCCCCCACCCAGGCCTCACTAGGTAGCTCCTGGGGGCAGGGAGCAATGTCCCAACCATGGGGCTTGTGCTGGGAGATAAGGATCTCCCAGCACTGGCCCTGTGACCATGAAGCTGGTGGTGGGAGAGAAGGATCTCCTAGCCCAGGTTCTGCAATTGCAGGGCTCAGGCTGGCATATAAGGATCTCCCAGCCCCCACCCCATAACTGTGGAGCAGGGCCTGGGAAGCTCCCTTCTGCTGGGGCAGAGGGACATTGTTCGCACCTGGGCTCTGGTGACAGCATTTGCCCCAGCAGCAGGCAGCTCCCAGGGGCAGGGAGCAATCTCCCAAACCCTGCTGCCCAGCTGACTGGGAGCCGATTTGCTTCCAGTCAGCCAACTACATGTGTGCTACTGCAAACTAAGTAATTTTGAGAAAATTAGCTAGTTGCGTTTGTAGGTAACAAACTTAACTGCAATTAGAGTAAATTATTGCACAGTTAGTATCTGCACATGTAGACGCAGACACTTAGTGCGCAGTAATTGCTCTACTGCACAGTAAAGCATCTCATGTAGATGCACAATATATTTTAAGATCCTTGAAATCCAAACTTATTCATACAGGGTTTGTCTACATAAGACATTTTACTATGCAGTAGCATAGTTTTCTGCACAGCAAGCATGTGCGTCCACACATGCACCTGCTTACTGCCAAGTAAACCTCACTAATCGTAAGTAAATTTGCTACCTGCAAGTGCAACTAGGAAATTTAATTTCAATTAGTAACGGTGCAGTAGCATTTGGGTAGATGCCTGACTGAGAGTAAATCTGCTCCTGGTCAGCTGGCCGTCAGGGGGTGGGAGATTTACTCCCTGCCTCCAGGAGCTGCCTGCTTCCAGGTCTGCCTCTGCCACCAGAGCCTGAGTGGGGACTATGTCTACCTGCCTCAGCAGTTGGGAGCTCCAAGCCTCCCGCTCCAAGATTGTGATTGGAGAGTGGGGGATGGGAGATTCTCAACTCCCAGGCCCCACTTTGCCATCATAATCAAGGAGTGGGGGGTTGGGAGACCCTTATCACCCAGTGCCAGCTCCATGGTTGTAGAGTTGGCACTGCGAGTACCCTGCGGGGTGGGGCTGGGAAGCCTTTTCCCCACTCATCTCTGTAAGCACAGAGCTGGGTGGGGAGCAATTTGTTTCCCCCCCCCAACCTGTTCCCTACTCAGGACCATGCTCAGGGATCTGAGAGGGGAACAGGCTTCCTACCTGCAGGTATGGGATAGGTCCCAGCCCCCTATCTCAATCTGCCGGTGGGGCAGCTAGCAGTGAGCTAGCTGTTAGCTGCCCCACTGGCAGATCAGGGCAGGGGCTGGGACCTGCCCTTTCCCTGCAGCTCTTTCCAAGTTCCCTGCTTCTGATTGGGAAGGCTGGGCCAGGAGCTCCATGCTGCTGGGGCAAAGAGACGTTGTCCCCGCTCCGGCACAGCCGTCAGGGGCAGGTTGTAATGTCCCAGCCCCAGCCAGGAGACAACTGTCTCCTGGCCTGGTGCTCCCTGCCAATTCCTGGGCTGGCACCCAGGGGGAGCCTAGAGCTCCCCCTGATGGCGGCAGACGCCCATTGCAGGACCCCAGGAAGCAGGACCAGTTTGCTGCCATTAGCAGAAGATCTGCTCCTACTTCCCTGAATATGTAGACACCTGCCTAGGACCATTTACTTATATGTAATTTACTCATGAGTAAACTGATCCTGGATTAAATGCATGTGTAGGCACACCCACAGATAAGAAAAGACAGAAATGGCTAGGGTAATTCTGTTAGATCTGCCCAGTAAATCATAGTACCTTTAACCACAAGGTGGTGGCTCTGTCTGAATAGCCTGGTAGAAGAGCTAGAATTGTTCTTCACTAGCTCCATTCCTCTCCCTTAGAGACAACCCAGAGAGTAAGAGTGCACTCATTCACCTTATGGGCTCTGTCATGTAGTATATTCTTGGGATATGCTTTGCCAATCCTCTTCAATCTGTTCAATCAGTATTCTTAACCAGGGTGATGCAAGATACTTCAAAGGGTGCCACAAATATTAGCACTGTTGGGTGTGCGGACAGCTACATGTGATTCACAAGATCAACCCAGATATTTCAAATAGGAATTCATAGTAGCAAAAGCAGACTGCCCTGTTGAGTTCTTTCTGAGTTTTTAGTAACAGAAGAATTGCTGGCTAGGTTTCTACAGTTAAAAAAAACCATGCTGTGATAAATTTCTTGTTGAACCAAAGTATTGCTAAATTCAGAAAAGTTAGTGTGGGGTGCCTTGAGTGTGAAAAAAGGCAGTGTTGTAAATGAAGGTATTAAGGGGGAACAGGAGACAGCCTATGTTTGCTGATGATACTCAGTTCTTTATCTCTGTTTCTTTGGAATCAATAAGGTGTGATCACCTAGGCCCTTGGCACACATTCATTTAATTATACAATGAGATTTGATCCCCAGTCCCAGCAATCATGCTATCTGCCATGCCACACATGCATGGTAACATGCTCAATTTTAGGATCAGAGATTAGATCCCAATCATGTCCTTTCTACTTACTGGCACAGCAGGAGCCCGGGACCATGATCCAAGGCTCTTCCTGCACCAGAAAATTGAAAGCTGGGTCCTCAGCCCCATATGTGGGTTCAAGACCTGGGACTGTCCAGGGCAGGGATGACAGTCAGCTAATTGTTGACCTTGGCCCCAGACAGCCCTGGGGTATGAGGAAAATGCACAGTTTTTAGGTATCCAGGTATTTTTAGGATACCTAAAAACTGCTCCTGCAATCCAATTCCCTACAACTCCTTACCACTCAGCATTTTAAAATGATATGCCTTACTGCCTGTGGCAGGGGACTAGAAAGGCTGCTGGGCACAGGAGTCACCAATTGCATGGTGAGGAGAGCCCCTCAGCTGTTCTCCTACCAGGGATCATTGCAACCCACTCCCTCAGAAGCACATTTTTGGCATAAGGGAACAAATCAGCCCCCATCCCAGTGCCGATGCTGACAATTAGCTTACTGTCCACATCAGGATGGGGACAAGTTACACATTCAGTTTATGACACCATAGAAACAAGCTACAAATATGTTCTACATATTTTGTGGAATATATTTGTGACTGGTTTGGCACCATAGATCAGCTGCATGGGTATCCCTGTTGTTTTTTATGGCATAATTAACATGTGTAACATCTGCCAGGGGCTATAGTGTTCCCTGTGGTAATGGTTTGGGATACAACCTGAGGAATCAGCAAAAATGCTGTGACTGTTTGTGAGGATTTCATTAGCTTTTGTTGCAGAGGTTCACAGTGTAGATTCCATTGTTTTAAAAGCAGCAGCAGCTCATCTTCACTTGGATAGGACATTGTAACACTTCTTTTCCAGTCAGACTTTACTGTTATCTGTTCCTGCATCACTTGCTCCTAGCTGGATTTTTTTACCCATAGGACCAAATCATCCAATGCAGAATTCTGCTGCCAATGTACTCATCTGTGCGCCACACTGGCAACATGTTCCATCTGTGCACCAGAGGCTCTAAGAGCTGCAAATTCATTTCCAGATGTAGTTCAAGGGGTTGTTTTTGATCTTTAAAAGTCCTTTTTAGTTTTAAGTCCCAGGTAGCATACAGGCAATTTTATCCCAACAGTTAAGATCAACTGGGGCATGTAACAAATATTCCTTGGGTTTGTGGTTTTGAAGGTTGGGTGTACTCGGTGCAAAGACCTTGCTTCTTGAACTCACTTCCCCTTTGCACTGTCAGAGCTCATATTTGAATCTTCCTGTCTTTTTACAAGCCTTATCAATTTCTTAGTCAGTATATGTGGATCAAATAGCATTACAAGCTTTTTCAGTGTGTTTTCAGTGTGAAGTTGTATTTTTTTAAAGTTGATTTTCTTAGTTTTACAATATACTGGTAGATCTTACTTTGGTGTTTTCATTTTTTTCTCAGAGATCAGATCCATCAGAGGTTGCTATATGCAGACTGTACAAAGTACAAACAAAAATATTTAATGTAATAAGAGTAGTGGAATTCATTTATTTAATCTTCACTATTCTAAAAGAAGGAGGATTTTCTGGTTAAGACACTAGCACTCAGTGAAGCTATGCCAGGAGACTCATCCTGCAACCGTAAGCATCTATAAAGTGAAAATAGCAATGTTTCCCAGACAGGATACATGTATTCTTATTAGTGTGGCATTCAAATATATCCACAATGCAAGCAGTAGAAAAACTTGTATATTTGAGCCAAAAGCACTTTGATTTTTCTGAGTTGGAGGACATCTTTTTGGGCTGTAAGGTGAGAGAGAGTGAGAGACTGGAAAAACAAACAGTAGCAATTAACAGAGGTTCAGGAGTTAACGTGTTTGAGCTGCTCTGAAGTAATTGTCTGTGGGCACCTATACACATGCACTGAGCCTGCTCCAACATGCTGTAATTACAGCGCATTGGAGCAGACTGCAGCATCACATCTATCAGTATCCCAATGCTGAAAAAATGGCAGTGGGGTTGCTTTAACTAAAGTTCATTTGAGAAGCTTTAGTTAAAGTGCCCCCACCATCATTTTTCAGTACAGGGACGCTGAGACACATGATGCTCCAGGCACTTTATTTAGAGCAGCTCTTGAAACTGCTCTAATTAAAATGTCCCCTTCTCTCTCCCCCAACTCCCAGAGCATGTATATAAATGCCTTGTGTGCCCACTCTTACTCAGCAGTAAGCAAAAGTTTAACTGGAAGACCTTAGCCCTCAGTGAAATGGGACTAAGCTACTTTTTGTTTCACTTTGACTTACCATGTGATGAGAATGGCCACATGGGCATTTACTTTGGAGCACCTGATTGTACAGTAAGTTCTTGCCCCTGTTACTTCACAATCATTGCCTCATTTGGCTGTACCCAGAGACTAAGGACTCGCTTTTGACATGGATTAAATTGACGATACTTCAAATCCTCTTCATGAGGAAGCTGCGTAGGGACTGACCCCAGTCACAGTTGAGGGTTGTGTGTGAGATGAGAATTAGTCTAAATATAAAAACACATACTCTGCGGAATCAGGTGATACTTGTGACTCAGGGGGACTAGGCTCAGTCCTCTTCACCAATTAATTAATTAATTGCAATTGGGAGATATAATTGTAGCACAATAAGTTATATAAGTGCTAGCTGTAATCTACCTAGAGTAACAGTAGGCTTCCGTACAGGCTGTACAAATCAGCCAAGCACTTTGGGTAGATATTTGAGCACCCTGTTCAGATTTGCTGATGACACTAAGATATGGGGGGACGTGGGCACATTGGAAGGATGCGACAGGCTACAATCAGACCTAGACAGGTTACAAGGGTGGGCGGA
>NW_017728906.1:552589-568684 GCF_001723895.1 Crocodylus porosus | reverse complement strand
TTGGGATCCTGGTTTTCTCTGAATTAAAAATTCCCCAATTTTCAGTTAAAAAAAAAAAAAAAAAAAAAGTAACTCCAAATACACATTTTTCCATGATTTAAGTGAAATACCACTATGTTAGACCCCAACTCCATGCAGTGCCCAACAACTACGATTGTTCATGGATCCTGTTATACATTAGCCAGAGCAAGCAGGGAGCAAACATGAGCACACATTGCTCACAACAGCTCTATTCAGAATGGAGACAGCTTCAGGCCAGGTCCCAAAAAAACAACGAACTGGGGACCTGCCCTGAACATTAGTTCTTTCACATTTTATGCACCTTGGTTTATACTCATTAACATTCACTCCACCCTCACTCTCCTTTGGTTCCACCCATTTCTCCTCCCATCTCAAGCTCTGTCTCTGTTTACTACTTACTTCATTAACATGGAATTACCTATGCATTTCATTCATTTACATGCCTCTCTGGCCATTCACTCAGCTTCTCCCAGTCACTTGCTAGTTCTTTCTGGTTTCTTGCTGACTTCAGCAGCCTCTCCAAGGTTTTGCTTCTGCTTTATCTCCTGACGATAGTTGGTGGGCTGCATCTTGTTCTTCTTACACCATAAATTCTATACACTGTCCCATTGTTAGAAAACAACTTACCTAAGCACTTGCAAGGTTATTTTAATACATCATTCTGCCTTGTGGTCAGCAGCTTTTGCTGAGACCCAGATTAAAGCCTTGTCTCAGCTGCAAATCCAGGGCTTCCCAAAATCCAAATATTGTTACCCTAACACACTATACATACAATCACAGAAAAATGTGGATTTGGGGTTACTTTATTTTTAACCAAAAATTGGGGATTTTTTTAAATTGGAGAAAACCAGGATCCCTGGTCATAAGACAAACTAGCTCTCTTGAAACTGGGTTACGTATGTCTCTTTGCTTTGCATACATAACTTTAATCTCTTGGGGTATATTTGTGTGCACAATACAGTGCCAGGCAAAGACACCTGAGTTAGCTGTACTTATGCTCTCTCTAGTACTGGAAGCAATGTAGTTATGTTAATTTGTTGCTCTGCCTGAGCAAATTAGTCCTCCTGGAAAGGGTAGCTCATCCCCCCTAAGATGGATATGTTGCTTCTAGAATACATGCTAGCTTGTCTAGAGCAACTGTATGCCCTGAACTGTACCACATTGACTTACCCTCTGTTCTTCAGTTCCCCATCTGTTAAATAGAGATAGTAGGACCCCAACCCTCATGGGGATTTTGTGAGGATAAGTGTGTTGAAGATTGTGAAGCACTCAAGTGCTGCTGTAAACAGAAGGTAGAGAAGTGCTTAAAATAAATACAGTTTAATCTGAAGTCTGAGCTGAAGCTTAACCCAGAGCTGCATAGATTGTATATCCCTGGAGCTGGAAACAGCTTTAAACAGTCACTACATTCTGCATTTAATTACATTCTTTTTTAAGTCATCTGAAGTCAAAAAGTTTTGTCTTGCCATGTTTTAGGGACCTGGTTCTTTCGTGCATGACCCTCAAATCAGAGACTTGCAAATGTTGTAAACACTGGCGCCAATGGAAAGTGATTGTCTCTTCCCTCTAATTCTCCCACTGCGGCCTGAGGCTACTTGCGTGTGTTTTGCTGATTTGAGTTATGGCAAAAACAGTGGCCTTAATCAGAGAGAGCTGTTTCCCCAGCTACATGTACTAATTGTAACTAGTTTTTATTCTTTTCCAAGTTTAAATCATTTAATGATGTGCTCTTCTGACTTTAGAAATGTTTAAGTCCAGCCTCTCCTTGTACAACTGAGCTGAAGTTGTGGACTCTTGGCCCTGTGGGTTGTTCTGTCCTGGCCCTCATCCTGACAGAGCAGTCTTGGAGCTGCTTTAACTTCACTTACTTGCATATGGTTGCCATGGACTTTATGTGAAGGACCAGTGTTAGGGAAACCATGCTGCCTCACATCTCCACCCAAGAGTGAAGCAGAGGGCACCAGGCTCCTCAAACCCTTAATATTAATGTGTCAATAAAAATATATCTATATAATTTATAAAGAGAAAATGTGCAGATATGCAGACCATCTGGACAATGTTGTGATACAATATCATTCAATGTTTGCTGCAAAAACCACTGTGAGTAGGACATGCAGACACACTTCCATGAAAACTGGCAATAGCTTTTGGTAATGTTAGTTATTTACTGAAGCAATGTACTGATAAACATATGGCTTCATTAAAAAGTATTAAAAGTATGCAGTTATACTCGTTATACACTAGGTCAAGATTTTTTTGATTTTTTTTCCTTTTGCTTCTAGGGGGGAAAGATTCCAATTCGATGGACATCGCCAGAAGCCATTGCATACCGCAAATTCACGTCAGCAAGTGATGCGTGGAGCTATGGGATTGTTCTCTGGGAGGTGATGTCCTATGGAGAGAGGCCATACTGGGAAATGTCCAATCAGGATGTGAGTCTATTGTTGTCTGAGTTATGTTCTCAAATAAAGAATCAAGCTGTGAAAGGAAGTGGAGCATAATGAAACCAGGTGGCTCTGCATTTTTGACATTGACATTGATGAAGATGTAGAGAAGAAAGTTTCCAAGTCTCCCTGCTTGTGGAAATGGGTTAAATTTAACAGAAAATTATAGTTTTTCTAGAAAAAACACCTGAACTATTCCAGATTGCTAAAAAGAATGATGTGCCTGCAGCAGTGTTCTGTAAACAGTGTTAAAACAAACATTGTAATTTCTTTCAAGTTCCATAGATTTTTTTATGAACCCTGCCTACATTTCTGTTCAAATCCATAACATTCTATAGAATTTTTCCATGACCCTTGAATGCACAAAGTAAATTGCTGTTGGTGCCCATGAATTAAAATTGAAGCATTTGTACTATGGTTTTAATGAACCAAAAATACTTCTGCAACCAGGCAACAGATAAATTGGGAAAATAGTTAAATTAATTTAGGAAGATTTCCATGTGGGGTGGGAGGTCTAAGTAATTAATATCTATGCTAACATTTTTGGTTTTTAGAAATATAGCTTTTTCCAAACCAGGATTTAGAGAGGGGAAAGGAAAAGCCTTTCCTGCTATTTCTCTTGACTTGTGCTTAGATTTATTCCACATGAATCAACTATAGACAAAGCTTCTGGATAGAAATACAATTAACCTTCTATTACAGTGAGGCCCCCTCTACACATTATATCTATTGTGCAATTAACTTGTTACTTGCACAACAAATTTAGATTAGCTACATTTGCACATTAAAAAGGTCCAACCAGCTATGAAATTACTTAAAAATCTGTAATAACTTTATAGCTGGTTTCTATCCAGCTTTAATCTGTACGTGTAAGTAGTCTGTGGTAGGGAGAACGCAGCTGCTGTGATCTCCCAGCCATTGCAATCTCCCAGCCATGGGCACCCCCACAGGTAGGAGACTGCAGTCCCCACTGCCCCATGTCTGTGGGGGCTGAGAGTCCCACAGCTGATGGGCTTCTTGGTCCTGGCTGCATACCATGGACAGCCAGGCCTGAGACTCCCCACACTTGATGGGGGCTCTTGATCCCAGCTGCACATGGGACACAGCCAGGAACAAAAGCCTCCATCAGATGTTGGGATTCATGATCCCGACTATGCGTAGTCCCTGCATCTGGGAGCCCCATCAACAAAGGGGGCTCCCACCTACGGGAGTCTGCTTCTTGCAGATGCAGGGGAACACAGGATCGTGCTCCCCCCCCCCACACTAGGAATAAAGTACAATTGGATCTAATGTGTGATTCCACAGTCATGCCTCCTGCCATGTATGTGGTTGTATGGATCACTTATTAGATCCAATTGCACCTTTACCTACATCTGTACAGGGCACCTAAGGCATAGATTTTCAGGTGTTTTTCCCTGCCTTTTCCCTGCCCCTTTCTTAATACAGAACAAAGGAGCAATAGTGGTAACCAGAATTAGGCAACCAGGGTTTTCTTTACTGCTGTTCCTAAAAATGGTAATATAAAAACAAAAATACAAAGAAAAACCTTCCTTCCAAATAAGGACTACTGGCTGTATATTAATTCTTTACAGCAAGCTGTACCTTGTTTTTAAATAAATATGATAATTTGACTACTGTAGTACAGGATCAATTTAAGAGTGTTGCTTAGGCTAATATTTTAGTGGAATGCCTTCCTGTAACAGGCAGCCAGGGGGTTCCTGTTATTGAAGACAGTGCAGCAGGCTAAGCTGGCTGTGTGGGGCTGTGGCAACAGGAGCACAGGCTGGCCCTTAACTAAAAGGGTGAACTCCAGTGTGTGGCTGGAAAAAGCCACATGACAGAAGGGGGTGGGGCTTCAAGGCATATAAGACCAGGGCTTGAGCTAGAGCAGGCTGTCAGACCCTGTATGCTGGAGGGAGAGGAGCTCTCTGGGGAAGCTGACAGCAGAAACCAGGTCCATGGACACCCAAGCTACCCAAGGGAATGAGGGTGAGCCTATCACTGGGATGTATAGCTTATGGTAGGGTATTGTTCAGAGAGGGAATGAACTTTGAGGATGCAATTTCCTCATATTTCTGTTTTGCTGGAGTTTGTTTAGGACTAGAGGACCAGATTGTGGCTATGGGGGTGGTTTGGAGGCCACAGGGGATCCCTGAGGGATGCCCAGGAGAGAGTTCCCAGAGGCCCAGGGCCCAGAAGCATGAGGCAGGGGCCAGAGGCCCAAAAACATACGTGTACAAGATAGGGCTGGGGCCCAGAAGCTGAGGTCCAGGACAGTGGACCTTGGGCTAGGGGGCCCAGTGAGAGTAAAAGGGCTGAAGCCAGGAAGGCAGAAGCCCCAACAAAGGTTGAAGGTTTGAGGGGACAAGTGTAGAATCAGGGCCAAGGGCCCCTCCCTCCAAACACTGACTAACATATTCAAGGCACGGGCATGCCTATAGGGGTGGCTGTAGGTCACAATTATTGCTCCTAAGGCACAATTGGGGCTGCCTTAAAGGGGAAATCCACCCTGTGGAATTTGGGGCAGAGAAGCAGTGAGGGCTATATGCAGAGGAATGGCACCCAAGAAAAGGCTACCCCAGCCCCTGGAGGCAGCTTACCATAAGATCAAATCATGGCGGGCAAGAGACAGGAGGTAATAGGAGGTTGAGGAGCATAGAAAGGCAGATCTGACCACTAGGGGGTATCAGATACCAGTCAGATCGCCTGAACCTGTCACACTTCCATAATACCTACTTATAGTAAAATGAAACTCAGGAACAGGGTATGCCTGTATGATTTTTTGCTATGAGAGTGCTTAAACATAGAGTCGTTTCCTTACCATGTTCTATCTAGGACTCTAGGGCTACTTACAGATGTTAAACAACCCCCACCCCCCGCAAAAAAAACCAAAAAACAAACCTCCCCAGAGCTTTACTGGAAGAAGTAGCACATTAGATCGACCTGGCTTTGCAGCGCCTGTATAGATTGGGCATTTCAGCAGGGCTTTTTGGTGCTTTTATCTAATAGCTGATTCAACCAGGTATTACACAATTACCTGGTTAATTGTGCAATTAATTTAGACCAACTACATGTGCAAATTAACTATGGTGCCTTAAAAAGGTCCAACCAGTTATATAATTACTGATGGAAAATGTGTAGTAACTTTATAGCTGGTTTCTACCCAGCTTTAATTTGCATGTGTAGCCTGTGCCTCCACAGTTGGGAACCCCATCAGCTGACAGGGCGTCCAGTTGCAGGAGTGCTCCATGCACCCCCACAGCTGGTTGACTACAGCTGCTCCACCTCCCAGGTAAGGGGGTGCACCATGCATCCCTGCAGCTGGGAGACTGTAACAGCTTCCCCCCCTGCCCAGCTGTACATGGGGCACCCCTGAAGCTATCAGATCACAGCAGGTGGTATATGAGGTACTAGCCATGGGGGGTATATGAGGTACCCCCATAGCTGGGATCCTTGTCAGCTAAAGGGGCTTTCTTCTTGCTGGTGCAGAGGAAGCCTGGTGTGAAGCCCCTTCTTTGGCAATAAGGCATGATGGGATCTGATTTGCAATCCCACAGTCATGCCTCCTGCCATCGTACACTTGTGGAGGAGCACAGTAAGATCTGTTACAATGTAATGACTATGTGCTGCCCTCTATCTATAGAATATCTTTGGGAAGGTAGGCAAATTACCCATGATTTCAGTGGAAGTTAGATGTGGACAGTATATGACATTAAAGATGCATAAATAATGGGGTTGTTACCCTCTAAAGTATAAAGTATTGATCAAGCTTTTGGAATCAAGTATCGAGTGGTCAGATATGGAGTGGCATTCCTAGCAATACTAAACATAGGTTATTGGGAATGATCTGATTTTTTTTTTTTTGGTTTTGTGTGTGTTAGAGGGATGAGGACATGGGCATAATACAACTTACCATATTAAATGTACCATTTAACATAGACTTCACTAACATAATCACGTCAGTTTTAGAGAAGCTTGTTGAAACTGCATCTTCCTCAAAGTCACATGCTGTATCTTAATTTTCCTATAGCTCTTTCTGTATGTCATTTATTATCTGATTTACTATGTAGATAAACCAAGAGTGTTGTACCACAAGACAATTGGAGAATGAACACATTTGTTTAAACGTTAAATGTCCGTGATAATGTATTTTGCAGAACTGATAAAACAAGTTAATTTAATCACTTTTTTTCCCAAAACTTTTATCCTTGTGCAGGTAATTAAGGCTGTGGATGAAGGGTACCGCTTGCCACCTCCTATGGACTGCCCAGCTGCCTTGTATCAGCTGATGCTGGACTGTTGGCAAAAGGACAGAAACAACAGACCCAAGTTTGAGCAGATTGTCAGCATCCTGGATAAACTGATCCGTAATCCCAGCAGTCTGAAAATAATCACAAATGCAGCTGCAAGGTGACATATTCAATCTTACATTGCACATGCTGAAAATAAGTGTGTTTGCTTTCCCCACCTACAGTAATTAAAATATGTTTGCTTTGTCCACCCACTTCTTCAGTTTTAACCATAGTTATTTGCATTCTTGAAATCTGGAGAAAGCTTTCTGCAAGAGATTTTTTTTTTCTAATGCAAATATAGCAACTGTTTGGTTATGTGGTAAAACCCAGATAGCTGTGTGCTGAGATTGGAGACAAAAGAGATTTAGCTAAATGAATTTAAGAATTGCCAATTACCCTGTTTCTCACCCTGGGAGGGGCTGGGCCTTCACTCCATTTGATATACTCTGTCTCCAGAAACTTCTGGTTTTCATCTAGGGTAGAATACTAGAGTATATAGGTAGCCCTACTAAGTTGTATGCTTAAACTTATACATGCTTTCATACCTTTCTGAATTGTGGCCAGCAATGTCCCACTCTCATGCCCCAGTGTAGCAAATCATCTAAGGATGTGCTTAACTTATCTGAGTGTTCTGTCTGCCTTATAGCACATCCTTAAGCTTTTGCTAAATTCAGGGTCTTAATAATGACCTGAATTCCTATTCACAAACCGATATAAGATGCCCAGTTGTTTTGTAAAGAGTCATTCATCACTTCTTTTATCCATAATACTTTGGAAGCATCAGTAATATCCAGATAATTAGGAGGGAATAGAAGGTGATGAAGGTGTGAATGTCTGAGCAGATAATTGGGGCAGTTATCTGGGAGTACTGGTGAGGAAGGGTGCAGATTAATAGGCCTGTATCGCAAACAAAATGTTTGGCTTTTAATGGTCTCTAGGAATAAGCCAAATTGAATGCCATTTTGAGAGGCATTTTTCCTCCCTGATTTCAAATGTAAATGTTAAAGAATGGGAAAATAGCTTGGAGACCAAGGTCTCAGGCCTGCAGAACAGGGACATCATAGGCAGCAGCAGCAAGCTACTTGTCCAGTCTTTCTAATATATTACAGCCTGAGCCAAGGGAACTACCTCAGCAGGTAAAGGGCTCAACCAAGTGTATTACTAAATGTCTTTTAAAAATGAATCTCATTGTTTATTCTTATTAAACTGTTGTTTTTAAAACGTTGGGTCCCTTGTACCTGACCTTTACTAGATCCAAATTCTATCCCATTATAATGAGCCAATAGGAAGTCATTAAAGTGAAGGTGGGGTTTGAACTGAGAAAACTTGCTATGTGCTTCAGTCAGTTATGGCCATGAACAAGCCTTATGGTTCTTCCACGGGGGCTGCCATTCTCCTGGTAAAATCTAGGAACATACAACCATTCATTCATCTTCTCCTGGAGGAAGAATGCCCCCTCAGGTAGAATGATCATCCAGGCATCAGATCTCGCTTCTGAAGGTGAATCTTTTGCAAGAAAGAACATTTGTGCACTCTTCTCAGGAGGCAAGTGGGGCAAAGCCCCACATCCGTTTCTTGGACTGAGTAGGTTTCCCAGGTCTCTCCCTGGATTCTTCTGGGACGGAAGTGGAGCAGCTGCTCCACGGCCCCCCACCCCCTGCCTGCTCCCTAGACCCTACTCTAGGAAACAGGTAGGGTGGGTGTTGCCTGCTGCTCCCTGACTCTGCACAGACCAGAGGAGCAGTCTATCCTTTTTCCCTGCTTAGTCCCCAGACTTGGGACCCTGGTCTGTGAAACAGATGGGAGGAGTTAACCTGTTGTTCCATTCCCCTCTGCTCCATTTTCTTCAGGCACTGGGAGGAATGAAGCAGCTATTTCCTCCCTCCCAAACCAGGACTGCCACATGTTGTTTTCCATGCCTGGTGAAGAACTGGAAAGCAAAGAGGAGGCAGCTGCCAACTGAATATCTGTATACTCAGAAACAAATGTTCTCAAATGAAATTTCTCAGAAATTTCCCCTAGTGGAAATGAATGCCTGTGTAGGTGCAGACATAAGCGTAGCTCCTGGATCTAACTCATGGTGATTCATAGAAAGCACCATGAGTTATACCAATCATCCTGACCCAACAGACTTCAGCTGTTGGATTGGGAGGGTGGAGGATCAGCTTCAATTTGGAGCCAATCCAGGGAGAGAGACTGCCTATGCAGCTTCTCCCCCTAGCCCCACTCCCCCTCTCACAGCTCCACAACTGTCTCTGGATGGTAGGGGGAGAAGGCAGGAGAGGGAAGTCTGTCACCTGCTCCTCCCACTCCAGGGGGGCTGGGGAAACCCCAAAACAGACGTCCCTCCCCTGCCTTCTCCCCCTCCCATCCAGAGAGAACAGCCAGAGCAGACAGAAATTAATGAAGGCACTCTGCTTTGGAGTGTCTTCATTTGAACCCTCATACAATGACTGTCATACTATCAGAGCACTCTGCAGCCATGCTTTTCTGTTTTGACATGGCATTAGAGTGCTTTCAAGGGGCCCATCATGCCACAAATGTCATTTCTGTCTGTGTCCTTCATAGCCCATGTTGACCTGGCTCTTTTGTCCCTGACCTTTCAAGCTTGTGTTGTTTCCAACTTACTCATCTGATTACCTCCTACTGCCACTCTGGAGGTAGCCACCCCTTGTTATTGTTAACCCTTTATGTTATTCAAAATATATAATAATCTTAAAAGTTATTTGGTAAATACTCAACAAACCAAAATAAAATAAAAGCATTTACTAGAGTAGTTATGCTCTTTTAAATGTTAGTTGGCTGTTTTATAGCAAACTAGGTTTTAGCATTTAGCATTCATTTCTTGCCCAGTTAAATGAATAAGTTCTAAATGTATTTGACCCCATTTTTGTAAAGGACACAAACATGTTTAATATCAAGCTTAAATAAGGGTTTAGAAACCAGTTCCATTTTTTCATACTTGTTTCACATTTAAAACTAAACAAAATACACATTAGCTTCAAGCCTGTGATAAGAAACCCATGTACATCATTCCTCTATGACTTCTGTATTCCAAAGTGTTCCAAAATGAGTTCAGGGATGAGCTGCATCTATGATCGCTATTTCATGGTATGTCTAAATGGCAATCTAATAGTGGAGTTGCAGCTTGTGTAGAGACAAACCAGCTAGCTGAATAGAGACGAACCAGCTAGCTGAAGTACTGATACTAGTATAGACAGGGGAACAGTGGTCCTAGACAGATTTTTTAGCCTGCATTAAGATTTGTGCTGCCCTGGACAAGGCACTAGCCATGCTTCAATCAGCCAGTCTTAAGCCACTTCAGTATGTCTGCATAAGCTGCAGTTGCTTCTCTGATTCTTGTGTGGATATATAATCTATATTTCTCCATGATCGATTTTTTTTTTTTTTTCCCCCCCAAATGTCAAGCCTCTGGTGGTATCTCTAATAAAGAGAAAGCCTGCTTTTTTTGCCTCACACTAGACCTAGGTTACCAGTCTAAAACATCTACTATGTTTAGGTGCAGACCAAGGGTATGTTTACCAAGTGTATTTACTTTAGACAGCCTAATAGGGTATGGGTTTCACTATATAATTCTCTTTGGGATCTCATGACTAGGGTCTTACTCAAATTGCAATCACACAGATTTCACAGAAATCATGAAACCAGGTGATCTTCACAAAATTTGTGGAAAAATAAAACAACAACAAAATTACTAAAAATAAAATGCTGGCTCCCCCGTGGGAACCAGCAATCATCCTGGCCATGCAGCCTACCACAAAGGGGGCTCCTGGCATGAGGGCCAGCACACAAGATGGCTGCTGTCCCCACCCCTTGCTGAGATGGCTGCCACGGGGCCCTGCCCCTCTCCACCAATCAGCAGCAAGAGGTGGCAGCCTTCTCCATCAATTAGCAGTGGGGCCACCGGGTTTCCTCAGCCAATCAGAGGCTTGTGGGGAGGCACCACACTGAGCCCATGAAAGTGGGGGCCAGCCCCATAATCTGCCCAAAAAATCATCTGGCCACCTCCTGGAGTTGGGTAGACCCCTACTCACGACCATTTAGAAATTGCAGTGATGAAGGGCAATTCCTTCAAAAAGAAGCACAATGTCCTCTTTGAAAGTTAACAAGCAGAGGCATACAACTAAAGGAGTTTTAATAATAGTTAAAACTATTTTCATTGTGTGTCATCCAAATTTTTATCATTGTATCACCTGTACAAGTGAAGTCCTTTGTCCTTTTGTCATTTCTTTTATAGAAAAGTCACTACTTCTACATCAAAGTTTAACTTGAATTTGACTTCAGACCCTGTCTCTCAGCTTAGTCCTAAATAGTACCTGTACGTATGATGGATCTCTACTCCAGTACATGCTAATTAAAGTGCCCCCATGACAATTAGCATGTGTCAGAGCAGACTCAATTAACTGAATCTGCTGGAGTATGCTAATTAGTGCAGTCCAGCAGCCTCCACATCACGTATATTCAGTGTCCCTCTGTTTCAAAATGGTGGCAGGGGTGCTTTAACTAAACAAGCTTTAAAGCGCCCCCGTTGCCATTTTGAAACAGAAGGACACTGAATACATGTGACACTGCTGGTGCTTTAATTAGAGTGGCTCTCAGAGCCGCTTTAAGTAAAGCCCCTCCCTCTCCTCCCCCTCCCCGCATCCAAGAGCATGTGTGTGATGCCCTTGATTACCAGCAGAGGCTTAGTGCTTTGAAGGATTGGTCCTTGTTTCTGTTACTCTATGGTAGTCGACATTTGCTAGAATTTGCCTCTGGTGTTGATAAAACCCCCAACATAAAGCATGGAAACATGGATTTCATAAAAACAATCCAAGTAACTCCCATATTCATCATACTAATATACTTGCAAATTTTACTTGATTATCCATCAGCACAGGAGGAAGAGAAGTTTGCAATCAGAGTGAAGCATTATGGAGCAAACTATGCCTCCCTGGGATTGAGTGGAGGAATCCTCCCACAAGCTACTATAATGGTGTCCTTTGAGGATACTATAGTTTTTACTGCCTATATGCTCTCAAGCATATTGTTATGGATCCCTTAACTCCCTCCTTTATCATTCATTTTCATCTAGCTTCCAAACCCCAGTTGTTGAAAGCATGCTTAAAACTTCCCCATGACATATGCACACAAGTGGTCAAAACCAATTCATATGGGAAATTTTTCAGCCAGATGACATCTCTCAAATGAGGTATATAAGACATGTATTTCTTTGATAGCTTTTTATCCTCAACTGCTTAAACCTGGTAATCAGCTGTTATTTACTTAAAGCAGTAATTTTGTTGTAGTACCCAAACAAAATGCATGCTACTGCAAGTGTAGAATATAACTAGTGCTCATCTTGCATTCCTTTCCTTCTTGTATGAAGCCTCACTTTAGCAAACCACTTAAATGACTCCAAGTAATATATATGCACAAGTGCTTTGCTGAACTTGGGGCATGCTGAATTCATACAGTTTGTTTTATACTAAATCTTCATAGAACTTTGGGAGAAGGGGTACAAAATGAATGCATTCTTCAATTGTTTATTTCATTTTCATTTTTCTATTCCTCCCATGAACTGTAGGATACCTTGATACCTGCCAGGGTGTTTTTAGTCACAGCTGCTTCATTTTTTTTTTTATGAAATTAAGCAAAAATAAATGTTTTAAGATATGTCTTCTGAAGGACCTGGACTCTAAATTCTACAACCACTTCCTTTTCCTGGTATTTCTGCTGCTGTAAAACACAGCAACATTCACTAGCAATTTTCGTTTAGTCAATTGGGGTGGTTTCTGTTTAAAATCTCTGTACTTCAATTTTGTAATCTATATAAGGACTCTTTTACTAGGCTATATAAGCTCAGATGTTTGTAACCTTTATGCCTCCTTGAATAGGTGTAAAGTTCTGTAAAGTGATGTTGAAATTGGGTACAGTACGAGTCAGTAAAGCATAGCATAACCTCCGAATATTTTCTTTTGATTTGTGACCTGCTGTTCTCTCCTGGTATCTGAGCATTATGTTGGATTTCATAATTGAATTTCTGAGTTGTTTGGCTATTTTTACAATGGAAGTTATTTCATAGTTCTCCTTGTCCCATTATTTTTATCCATGGGCTTATTATTAGTCCACTGTGTATTACTTCATGTCTGTGAATGTTTCACTGAGTTACAGAGCATATGGTAAACTTTCCAAACTTTAATAGGTGAGCCAGAAATTCTTCATAAAATGTTGGTGTAGCTATAATCTAAAAAGGTTTCTTGGTTCTTGGTTCATTTTTGACAAAATGTAGGAACCAAAATCCATATAATTGAAAATATTTCTCAAGCAATCAAAATCTAAAAAAATCCTGGCACCTAATTTTTTTAATAAAAAATTAAATCCAATTAGAAATTTATGTTTTTCTTCATGGTGCATTGACCCAATTTTATTGTGGCTAGATTTCAAGCAAACATTTTTTTCCTATTTCAAATGCAATTTCTAAAACTTTGTGTTATCATCACAGACATCAACGCTTTATTTTTCTCACCCCCCCCACACACACTTTAAAATACAAACATATATTTAAAATATAGTAGAAGTACTGCATTAACCCAAAATGGGTAATGTTAATTTAAAGTAGTGTGGTCTAAATATTACAAAGTACTGACCTTGGAGTTGAGTGATACGAGTATTATTTCCACTAATTCATGCAGTAGTTAGGGACAAAATTACTTATTATCTCTGTGTTTCACCCCGTTTCTGTAAAAATAAAATAAAATAAAACAAAATAAAATACCCCTACCCAAAACATAAATATAAAAAAAATGAACAGAAACTTGGAAAACCATATTTTTTAAAAATTGCTGATATTAAAATTTTGAAACTGTAAACTTCAAACATTTTCAAAGTTGCAGAATTTCACAAAATTGGCAGGGTATTCCACCAAAAAAAATCATGACGTTTCCTTTTTTATTCGTTTGCTTTGAATTTTTTCATTAGAAATGTTTTTCTCATCCTGACCAACTTCTTGGTAAATCGAAAGCACTTCGTAATTTCCAGGGTATATCATCAGCAGGAAGAAGTGAAAAATAAACATAGTGGAGGCAGAGGAAGAAAGCACTGAAAAAAATAGTATATTTGCTCTGAATCTCTTGTAACCCACAAACTAAGTGCAAATATATAATTTGACATCTGTAAATATATTTTGGTGTACACCAGTTCTTGTAGAAGGATAAATGCATTTGCTTGCTATTTTGTGTTTCACCTGTTAAACCAAGTAGCAGAAAAAGGATAGGCTTTCTTGTAAAGAAATTATAGTACTGTGAGTTGCTTGATCTTCATGGCTGCCAATGAGAGAGGTGGTGCTCTCACCTTCCCTGGAAATCTTCAAGACAAGACTGGTTAGGCACCTGGCCGGGGTCTTATGACCCCTGCCACTCCCAGTGCTCCTTCCTGCCCATGGCAGGGGGTTGGACTAGATGATCTGTCAAGGTCCCTTCCCACTCATTGATGTGATGTTGTTTATGTAGTATGTTCTTCATTGAAAATTGCCACAGTTTTATTCAAAATTTGTGGAGGGATTGAGATTTTTATTAATGAGACACAGAAACTATAATATCTGTGTGCCCCCATTTAAAACTAACCAAAGGACCTTTTGAGTGAAAATCATTACCAGCTTACCATCTTTTATTTTGGTAGTTTTCTGATATTAACTTGTGACTTCAGTCCAGCTCATAGTGAAACCATAACAGTAATTAGTAGACCTGATTCACCAGTCTTCCGTTTGGAAACGAAGTGCCTTCCAAATCAAAACACTTTGAGAAATTATATCTATTCTGTTTCACAGGTAAAAGGGAGAAAGTTCAAACAGCTCCAGAACATCCAATTTGACATTTTTCAAGACAAAAAAAATAAATTTGTCCATTGTAAATTGTATTTGATTTCAAATATGTATTTTGTATTGCATACGAAATAATATTTTTAAAGTCAAAATCAAATAGAAGCACTTTGGTTAAAGTGAAAATTGCTTTATGGAACCTACTTCCATGGAGAATTCTGAAATGTTCAGATTAATTACAAGTAAGAACCAAAACACATTTTGTGATTTGTAAATTCTATACAAAACTCAACAGTTATCCTTCAAGTTCTAGTAATTTACAGGCCACCACCATAAATTTCCACGAAAGGGACCAAAAAGTAAATGGCTAGAATGGAGATTGAACTTGTCAAGAACAAAAGTTGAGGTTTATTTGTGTAGCAGCATGTGGAAGATTTTATGCTGCAACTGCCTGTGATATAGGAACCAGATAAATAGATTACCTCAGTGAGAGAGAGATGGTACCATTTGTGGGATGAGCAACAATACCAGGAGGCAATAGCTTTTCAGTGATGACCCTGACTCTTACATAAAGGTCATCCTCTAATTGTCTCAGTGGTGGCTTAATAAGTTAGCATTTGCAAGTTGTTTTGAAGATGAGACATGTCATATGCAGGCTAAATAGCTACTAGGATTCATTTTCCACTTCTGCAAATATAGCTGTTTTCACAGCATTACATTCATAACAAAATGAATTGTTAGAAATTGTTCTATAAAGCCAGTGGGCTTTAGTAAAACCATTTGGTTTTATAAATGCATACCAAACTGAGGATGACCTTTTTTCCCTTGCCTTGTAGATTTCTCCCACTCTACCACTCCTCCTTATTATATCAGCAAAAGTTTCTAATTCACAGTCACTCCTTGCCATAAGGAGATTTTTACAGAAAAAAGGACAGAAAAACTAAGTTCCTGCTTCCAAAATCTTATGAAATAATACTTTGTTTGTGTTCTTTTAAGCAATTATAGAATCATAGAAAAAATAGGGTTGGAAGGGACCTTAGAAGGTTATCTAGTCCAATCCCCTACTCAAAGCAGGACCATCCCCAACTAGATCATCCCAGCAGAAACTTTGTGTAGCTGGGTCTTAAACTTCAAAGGATGGACCTTCCACCACCTCACTGGGTAACCTGGTCCAGTGTTTTACTACCCTCCTAGTGAGAATTTTTTCCCTAATATCTAACCTAAACTTCCCTTGCTAGAACTTGAGATCATTGCTCTTTGTTCTGTCATGTGCCACCACTGAGAACAGTCTAACTCCATCTTCTCTCAACCCCCACTTCAGGTAGTTGAAGGGTGCTATTAAAACCCCTCTGTCCCCTCTTTTCTCAACTAAATAAGCCCAGTTCCCCCAATCTTTCCTCATAAGTCATATCCTCAAGCCTCCTCACCACTTTTGTGTCCTCTGCTGGAATCTCTCCAATTTGTCCACATCCTTTCTAGAGAGCGTGTGTGGGTGTGTGTGTGGGGGAGGTGGGGGGGT
>NW_017728906.1:497489-552433 GCF_001723895.1 Crocodylus porosus | reverse complement strand
GGGGGCATATTGATCCTTCCAGTAGTCTGTCCTTGCTACACTAAGCAACCTAACATGTTTTAAACAGGAAAACTAACATGGTCAGTGCTTATTTTCAGTTTATTAATGGCTTTCTGAAAAGTCACATAACTAAGAAAGCAGCTTCTAAGATAGAAAACATTTTTTTTTATGATAGTGTTTATCCATTTAAAAAGACATTTAAAATTATATTCCTCCCCACCCCCCTAAACACAGACCATTATCCTAGTTAACTAATCCAGTTCTTATTTGGTAGAACATTAATAACATTTTGATCTAAATCTCATTCTTGAGAATACAGGCATAAATCCATAGAAACTCCATGAGATTAATTTAATCTTCATATGTAATAATGGATATGGGAGCAGAACCTCGCCTCTTATATGTATTCCTCTATGCAGTAAAGATTAGGATACAAAACAATTCAGAATATTAGTTGATTATATTGTGAAGGTGGAACTCTGTATCTGTCATCCCATAATTACATTGATTTCACTAGGACTCCTGCAAGAAAGGAATCTGCCAACAAATTGTACTTAGGCCAGAATTTGTACAATTCATACTACTATACAAATTTCAATATAAATCAGTTAACTTACTAACTTTGGTCTTGTGACAAAGGCTGAGCAGTGCACATCTTATTATTTAATTTAAAATAAGTTTGTTTGTTTTTTAAACATGGCTTTAACTCCTAACCCAATATTATTATTACTATTATTTTTTAAATTTGTAATCATGACCCTATCTCCAAAATACGTTGCGGAATTCCAAATAAGTTTGTGTCTAGTAGTTCTCTGTTTAAAATGTTATGCCAGCTGCTAGAAAAATATCCTTTTGAAATCTGCACATGTTAGTATGGTCTGTTAGAACAACAAAAAAAGTGAAAAATGTACTTATTTTCAGGAAAAGTATGCTTTGATCCAGCTTAATAAAATCCAGCAGCTTACAAGTTCAAGGGGTTGGAAACAATTCTCTCCATGATGAAACTGAGAATCTAGTTGGAAAGTTATGTAAATAATTCATAATGTGTACTTTTTCAGATGGAAAACTGTGATTTTTAGACTGCAATATTTTCAAGATTAGTTTCTTCGAATACCTCCAGCTCTGTAAATTATTTGAAGCATCTTAATGCAGTTGTTTGGTACTGACGTGCACTGATTTCTGGACTTATTGGTCTCACAGTATCGTTTCAGTTCCTTTGTTGTTTAAGCATAACCAATGAAGTATCAAGTCCCCAAAGCAGTTACTCACATTTTCAAACTCAAAGTTACCTTCCCACAAATAGCAGTAGCAAAACTTGGAGGGGGGGTGGACTTTGGGGGCGAAAGCAATGACCAGGACACCAGCCCCTGGCATCAGTTCAGAGGAGAGTGCCAGAATGGCATTCTTGGGGAGCTTGCACGACTGCCATAGCACATGTTGGGCGAGGTTGTGCTGAGGCAGCAACAGCCCATGCCACCACAACCTGCTTGAGGAAATAAGACCTCTCTGCCCCCCCCCACCTTTGCCACCTCAGGAACCAAAATTGAAGTTACTCCTCTGATAAATACTATCTAGAATTAATTTAAAATGTGAAACTCAGAAGTGACAGTTGTCACATGATCATCCCCTTGAAAGTGCTCTACAGCCATGCCCTGACAGAAGTGCATGGCTGCAGAGTGCTTTAAAAGTGCCCAATTGCATGCTATATTAACCCTCACTTAATGAGAGTTCAGATGAAGGCTCTCCAAAGCTGAGCACCTTTATTAACTCCTGTTTCTCCCTGTGTGAGAGCAGGACTGGGCTGATGCCCAAGGTTGGGGGTTCCAATCCAGCTGCTCCCCCCGCCCCCTTCAGTGCAGGTTGGAGCTCAGAGCTCCCTCCCCTTCCCAATCCCCTCTCCCATCTTGCAGGCAGCACTGGAGCTGGGAGGGGGCGGGGCAGGGCAGGGCTGGGAGAGAGAAGCTGCAGACATGTAGCCTTTCTCCCCTGAATCAGCTCCAAAATGTAACTCAATTCCACCTCCCCCCCCCCCACCAGCCAACCAAACAATGAACATCTGTTGTCTGTTGGGTTAGGGGCAGGGGGAGTCACTGTAACTCATAGTGCTTTCTGTGAAGTGCCATGAGTTCAGTGGGGAGCCACAAGTCTGTCAGCATCCTATAGTTTGCTGAAACCTAACTCAATTGAAACAGTGAACAAGTTAGAGTAAAAATTCAAGAGAATATTCAAGAACAATATATTTTTATCTTTCACCCATTTCTGGTTGTCAAACAGCTTTGTAACACATCAACTATTTGTAGTGCTGGAATAGCTTGTTGAAACGCTGCCTTATTTATGACCATTGCAGAATGGTTAGGAGTCTTGAAACCCAATCTAACATGCTCTAAATAATGGTTACTTGCTTATCAGAGGGATTTTTAAATGGACGGGTTTCGTAATAAAGCTGCAAACTGACTTGAAGCATTTCAGTCAGTGCCAATTATACTGTTGTGTTTCCTCATTATATGCTTGTCTTGGTACACATCACGGTTTCTTAGTTTGGCAGAATACCATGCAATGAGACCATAAGTGTGAGTTTATGTCCTCCTTCAGAAGCTGCTAAAAATGTAATCCATATCTTGGTACAGACCATCTGGTTTAAAAGGCTCCATGTAACAGATGCTTAATATTTTACCTCCTTGTTAAGTTTTGTTATTCTGTTCAAATATCACGGGGGTAAAATCTGAATCGCTAATGCTAATGAAACAGGCAACGGTAAAGGATATGCTCTGTTATTGAAACATCTGCAGTTAAGGAGTAAGACAAAAGTGATTGCTGGCCTGTTTAGCTAGTCAGGATTAACTCTCTTCTATGAAGTTTGTAGACACATCATGCCAGTAGTGTAACAAGTAGTGGGTGACTGGGGCACCAGCCCTTGTTGCCTACTAAGAAAGAGCCCAAAAGCAGCACTTCTTATAGCTGACCTGGCAACTCCTGCTGCTTGTACCCGGGGTGCAAACCCTTGCTGTTACACCTCCTGGTGATGCATTTACTTCAGCACATTCCCAACTTAGTCTACAACAAAAGTACAGCAGACACATGGTAATAAGCTTTTACTCCAGAGAAACTGTTGTTCTCCTTTGTAAAGTTACTTCTGAAAATCAAAAGTAAATTCAGAGAAAATTAGTCTCATGTACATGGGGTGTGCCATTCTTACTTCCACTTCGGGGTAGCCATGTACTTAATGTAAATGAACCCCACCACATACACACACCTCAGGCAAGCAGCTTGGGAAAACTGGTCATGTGTCCCTTCTTACTATAGAGTAAATTTGTAACAGTAAAATCTGGGGTAAATTTATCCAGAGCAAATGTGTTGTATGTCTGCATCCTTAGAGAAATAAAAGAACCCCTTGCCATGGTACTCTTTCCAACAGTCCTGATAACAGAAATAACCCCTTTTTCTATGGAAATGCAAAATAATTAGGACTTACGGTTAATGTATAATTAATACAACATATTCTACTATTTTGTGCTTTGGATTTGGCTGTGCTGATGAGACTCAAAGAATAAATAAATTTCAGATTGATTTATACAGTTTAGAATTGTCCACAGTAGCCCAGAAACAGATCAGAACGTGACCTTGTTTTCATTGCTTGCTGTTTACTGTGATTCTAAAAGGGTATATTCTGTTCTCAACAAAATGTTCAGGGCTTTAATGGTGTAGCCCTCATTAGTGTTAATGGGAATTCTAAGCTGGAAGTTCTGGAAAGCAAACTGAGTAGGGCTCTTGCCCTCTGTAGCAAGCATTAAGCCTGTACAAATTCACAGTACAGTCAAATGTGGTGCCTCTACAAGGCAAGTTACATGCACAAAAAAGAAGAGACAGGGAGGCAGCATACCACTTTGAAAGCTCTCTAAAAGCTTTTTTTTCCCCCTTAAATCTTTTTAAAAGGCTATAGATTATTTTAGCAATCATGGGTGGCTGATAATAATGGGCTCTCTCTCAGCCAGTCCTGAATCCCCAGGAATATTTTTGCACTCGGACTGTTGTTAATATTACATATACATAACAAATTGAAGCTATATTTCTGCAACACAGCAGTAAATTTTACCTGCAACACCACCCTCACTTTTAAGCTGTGTTGGTCTTGCTGGGAAAGAGTATAGTGAGCTATGTTGTTAAAAATATCACGTGGCTCATTACATCAGTTGGAATATGGTGGGGACTGGAAGTGGATCATTGAGAGAAGAACTGGTGTGTGTGGTGACTAACTGAAAGAGGAACTTTAGAAGTCTGATGAGAAGATTAGCTTTCTTTGATAATAAAGCCACTCAGAGGGTGAGTACACATAGGTTATGGAGCATGTCTTCAGAATAAGTTGGATATGTTGTCAATACATTAAGAAAAATACTCTTAAAGTAGAGCTATAAAATAGGTAGGTTTGAAAAAAGCTGTTTAAAAATAGGGTCATATCATAGAAAATGAGTGTGGGAAGGGACCTCAGCAAGTCATCTAGTCCAACACCCTGCTCAAAGTGTGATGATCCCCAACTAGATCATCCCAGCCAAAACTTTGTTTAGGCAGATCTTTAAAACCTTCAAGGACGGAGAGTCCACCACCTCTCTGGGTAACCTGTTCAAGTGCTTACTACCCTCCTACTGAGAATTTTTTTTTCTAATATCTAACCTAAACTTCCCTTGCCATAACCTGAGATCATTGCTCCCTGTTCCTTCATCTGTCACCACTGAGAAGAGTCTAGCTCCATACTCCTTTGAACCCCGCTTTAGGTAGTTGAAGGCTGCTTTTAAATCCCCTTTCAGTCTCCTCTTCTCTAGACTAAACAAGCCCAGTTCCCTCTGTCTTCCCTCATAAGTCATGTCCCCCAGCACCTTCACCATTTTTGTTGCCCTCTGCTGGACTCTCTCCAATTTGTCCACATCCTTTTAGTAGTGGGGGGGCCCAAAACTGAACACAGATGCGGCATCACTAGAGCTGATTAGAAGGGAATAATCAGGACTAGGAGGTCTTGATGCATGTCTTTATCACAACAGCAGCATACAAACAGACTGCTCAAACATTTTAAGACAGTGCAATGCTAACAGTGCAGTTCAACTTCTTCCCCATCCAGAAGGTACCAGATGATGATCTATAGATCTTTCCCATCACCTTTCAGCTAGTGGACATATGGATTTTGGGATATGTCCTTTAGTAGCCATTCACCCATTTGTGGGTCAAGAATTCCTAAACTATTTGGTTCAGTTTTTTCTTTTAGCAATAGAAGCAGAAATTACAGAGCAAGATGCTCTGCTCATCTCCTAGATTTCTTGGACATTTTGGTAGAAAACTATCACCAAATTTTTTGAGCTTAGCTGCTGAATGAATAAGTGATATATTTAACTAACTAGAGTAATGAACCTGAAGTGAAGTGATGGACCTAATTATTTTAGAGCAGTTCGTTGGATAAGGTGCAGGCTGTGATGTGTCTGCAGCACGTATGTCAGTTGGCAGCAGGCCACCTTTCCTCGAGCTGAATACATTGTCATGGTGGTAGATTTGGTGCTGACCTGAAGGCTGTGGGGCTGCAAAAAGAATTGCTCAGATTTAAAATGGAGGTTCCTGGAAGACTCCACAGGAACATATAAAAATGCCTTTTGTACAGTCACTAGTGGAGAGCTGCTAACACTTCCTGTATATTATTTTGCCTATGGGCAACTGAGAGCTGACCAGTGAAGATGTGTGACCTAGCAAGATATATGAATCTTCTAAAGAGAAAACCAGAAAAGGACACTTGTCCAAACATTAGAGAGAACCCACTAGCTGCTCCTATAATCTGTTTTTTGTTTGTTTGTTTGTTGTGCTTTTTGTAATTGGGGGATCATATAAGCAGGAAAAAAGTGCCTGCCTTTATTTCTCAAACCCACTTTTGACCTCAGAGACAAAAAGTAGCAACAATACGGTTGACTCTCAAACTGAGCAAACTTGATATGAAACCTGGGGGAAACAAATATTCCAATCATAGAGGTGAACTTTATTTTAAGAGCCAAATCACTAATTTTACCACAGGGACCGTATAAACGAGACATAAATAGCTGTAAGTGCAAAGAGTCTAGTCCTCAAGGACCAGGCATAATTAAAGTAAACACAGTGACTTAACATCTCCTCAGTATGTCATTTATTTACTAAGCTCCTGTTGGGAAGCACGCACACTCATGAATTCATTTGCTGTTGAAGATAACCCTAAAATTAGTTCACATGCACTCCATTTTTACAAAGTTGGAGATAACTGTGTTGGCCTTATCATTAGTCCAGGATTTCAATGTTTGAGGTTACTTGAATCATAAAGAGATTTTTCATTCAAGTCTGTATGGTGAGGGCCCCAGTTACTCCCCTGCTTTTTAGGAAATGCTTACATCTACAAAGTCCAGCCATAATATCTAAAACTTATTATGTGAAATAACTTTTTTTGTTAAACTTTGCTCCTTTTATAAACCCATGCTTCAACAAGCATATGTAATTTCTTTTAAAGGATATTTTACAGATATAAGGAATTAGATTGCACTGATAGGAAGAGAGAACATGAAATCCAGGATGTAAAGTACAGGATTCCTCTATTCAGCAGCACAATACTGCCTTTTATTCAGAGGTAATGCCTGGGCATTATCCCCCTGGTGGTCTTGGTAGCTGAATATTACAAATTAAGTTATCTCCTTCCCAGTGGACAGCTGGCACACCCCGAGTAGAGGTTTGTATCAGCAGGGGTGAAGTTCTATTGCTCATTATATTTCTTTCTAGACATGATGGGCTGTGACAGGAAAGTTCCTTGCTTCATGACAAAATCTATCTTAATGACAGTAAACTGTAGTTCTCCTTGCTTATGTGCACAACATAAAAGTTCATTCCAGCTGTTAACATAATGGGCCTGTCCACAAAAAGCTCATTGCAGCAGGGCATTTTATAGAGAGGCACTCAAGCATCTTGCTGCAGAATTTGTCACTATATTTAAATTGATATAAACATATATAGATTTGGAGTGCCACACATCAGCAAATATGGCCCTCCAGCCACACAGAACTATACAGATGAATAGCCCTGAAAATATTCTCCATGACAATAGATGGATAAGAACTTGCAAACGTGGGGGTTGGGGGTAGGGGAGCAAAATACAGAATTGGGGGGGAAGGGGAAGGGGAAAAAAAGCAGGAAATGTTCTATTTTACTTCCCCTGAGCAAACATGTAATTTCCATGATTTCTTTTTAATGACTCTGTTCTGAAGCTAGTAGGTACTGATTTATGAAAAGCTGTAAAAGATCAGGTGGAACCCTGCAGGACATCGTTTACAGCTGCACGGATTGCAACCCATCTAATTTGTCTAGTAAAGTGTGAGCTCATGGCGCACATCACCCAGCCCATAAATTTCATGTTCAGACCTGCTGTCTAGGGGCTGGGTCAGAGGGAAAAAAAAATTGCCGACGTGTGCAGATGCTCTGGAAGCCCAGCATTCCCTTGATGCATGTGAGGAGACATCACAGACTCTTCACAGTGAGAGACAAATTCCTCTCCATTGATAAACTGTCCAGATGTCCTCTCTGAGGAGGAAAGTAACTAATTTTTGCTTGGAATCCTACAAGGAGAAAAATGATACTTTACAGTGCTGGTTATGCTGAGGTCACTTACATTAAAATTAGGTCATATTTTTTGGTTCTGGTGATACTTTGATCCAAGTAATAAACATAAAAGCTCTGCTGGGCCACTCTAATTCCTAATCCCAGTGTCCTGTTCTATTTCAACTTGTTTATACTTTTTTTTTAAATATTATTTTTCATTTTGTAAGGGGATTGTTGAGCTAGGCTCTGCTGAATGGGAGTTAAGTTTAAAAGCAAAGCTAAGTTGAACAAAGGGGAGTGGGGAGCTTCTCCCTACTTTATCATGAAGCACACTTCATAAATAGTCTTAAGAACTGTCTTGGGATTTCAGACTTTATACCCAGAAAACTATAAATAAAAACATGACTCTTCCTGGAACAAGCAGTAGTTAGCTAGAGGCCAACTGGGTTACTACTGGCCATGCCTGGATTTGATTGTCAAATAGGGCATCTAATGCTGAAGAATGTTACCTGAACGCCTTACACCTGTTTTTGACATGAAAAATGCCAATGATGTAGGCACCTAGCATTAAAGGGCCATGTATGAAAATTGCTTCCTATAGACCTCTCTTTGTTTCCCTTAGTATTACTTCTCAGTCCCTCCATGTCTATTGTACTGTTTTTTCATTGTCATCTTTTATTTCCTTAATCCATCATCATGGTCACTCCCACTGTCCAGACATTTCTTTCATTTCTAGCTAGGAGAGTTCTCAGAGGGGCAGCTTTGCAGCCAGTATAAAACATTATGTTGTGGTAGAATCACAATGATTTACACCCGCTGAGGACCTGGCCCCAGCTGTCTCCCAAGTCACTAGGCTTTTGGACTGGATGGCTTCCAAAGAGGGGAAGGCCAGGCAAAATGGATTATCCAAGTTTAAAAAGACATACACCAGTTTTTCATTAGGCGGGTTGCTGATTTGAACCTAGCAAGAACTGTGTATGAGGCTGAAGCATCTTATGAGGAAAACAATCCTGTCCATTATGAGTCCTGGGATCAGTGATTTGTACCAAACCCAAACAGTCATGAACCGAAGGAGTTATGCTGTTCTGTTCTACACTATACTATTCTGTAGTAGCGTTTTAGTTATACTATTCTACATTATACTACAGAATGAGTTATACATTTTACATTTGTGATATCTGGATTTTTCTGTGGTGATCAAACACTCACCCACAGCTTCTAAGGCCTATGTTCTTAAGAGGTCTTTTAAGAGGTAATTGATTCATAAGAAAAATCTCACTGGTAAAACACACAGTTTGAGTCAGAGTTGCTTATCTGAATTTAAGTCATGATTCTGCAATCTAAAAATTAAGTTCAAAATTGCATGAATAAGAAATCTGATATTTCTTAGTTCCTAACTGGAGCAGAAGTTTGCAGTAAGATTTGCTGTTATAGAACCTGATTTTGATGCTACATTAAGAAGGCAAAGCAGTATAGGCTAGTATTTTCAAAATTAGCTTAAAGGAGTTTGGCACATGTCTTCTGGTGAAATTCCATGCTGAACTCTTGGTAGAGGTGATATATTTTATTAGACCAACTAAACAGTTGCAAAAAAATCTTTATTTGCAACTATTTAGTTGATCTAATAAAATATATCACCTATCCCAAGAATTCTACATATTTTTTGCCTGTAGAGCAACATAGCTAAAACCTGTATCAGTGATATTCCATGGAATTTGAACACTGGGTTCCCCTGGAAATCTTTACAAAGTTTTCTTTAAAACTTGTTCTAGTCTTTGGACTTTCTTCAGGTTTTGTCTGAAGAATGCTAGAGGGTGATGGTAGTGATTCATTTCCATCCAGATAATAATAAAAAAATCTATGTAACAAGTACTGCATAATCATTATCTTTAAATTGGATCACTTCACCTGTGTGGAGCAGATTAATTAAGCTTTTCTATGCAGGGGAAATATGATGGGGGAATGGGGAAGTGAAATCTACCAAAAGTAGGGACTGAAGCCAGAGCAAAGCTCCAACAGCTTTGATAGAGCTAGCCATGTGAATGCAGATGGTGTGGCTTGTCTGGCCCATCCTCTGTTCCTGTCTTCAGTGGACTTGGAATGGGTGAAGCAAATCCCTCTATAGCATGTAGCGGGTCTGAGCATTCTGATGGCAGGCGCAACATGTGGTTGCAGTCCTGCAGCTGGCTCCCCCCGGCGAGCTGCACTAGATTTAAAGATACACAAAGGAGGCAGCTGGCCACCCTAATGGGAACTTATAGGCAGCAAGAAAAGCAAATCTGCAATGTTATTCACTAGAAATAATTGTTTTCTGTTAACATTGACAGTGTTGTCGAACCTGCAGCAAAGAACAAAAGTAGCACTTTCTGTTTGGATGGATTAGTTTGTTCTTGGTTGCTTAGACATTCCTAGGTTAATGTTCCGTTGTGCATGCTAGTGTAGCTAGTGGTCTTCAGTGATTGTGTAAATTTTCACACCACAACTGAAAACATTAGTAACAATCTCTTACAACAAAGGAACTGAAGGCGGGGCAGAGTGACGCCTTATAGATCAGGGGTACTCAACCACTTGGCCCAAAGCCTGGTCCTAGCCTGTTGAACCATGTCATCCAGTCCACAGGGCCCACCATGAGTCTGAAAATTTGCGGTTGGGGAGCAGTGGAGATTCCAGTGGGTGGATAGTATGGCTCTGCATGCTAAATGGGGCATACAAGATCTGATCCAAGTGGTGTGGGGCTGGATTCAGGTGGTGCAGTGACAAATACGGGCACGTGGCACCTGACGTGCTAACTGCATGCAGGTTCCAGCCCTGTGCTACTCATCCAACCCACAGGGGCAAAAGGTTGAGCACCTCTATTATGGATTAACTCAGAGAGGCATAAGCTTTTGTAAGCAACAGTTTATTACCTCACACCACTCTTTAAAACTAGGCTTTGCAGTGCTACATTCTCTGAGACAGGTTCTCTGGTGACTTCTAAAACTGAGATCAGGTTACATGTGTCCCCTATTCTCCAGACAGTTGCACCATAATGCTTTGAAAAATCACTTGAGCACATGGTTCACTTTAAGGACATAGTTGCACTTTGAGGCTACTCATGTGCTTTGTTGAATTAGTACTATAAAGCTGTCCATCAGCATTATCTGTGTGGCTGTCAAATTAAAAACAAAGGATAGTAATTCATATTCTCTCAAGGTAACCAATTTGGGGAGGAAGCTGTTATTGCACATTGAGAAATCAAAATAATTATCATGGGTTAAAATGGTGGGGGCCAACCTTTTTGGCAAGTGTACCACAAATTAGCCCCACATCCTCCCAAGTGCCACTGCCAACTCTTTCTCTTACCCAATCTGCTGCTCTGCTTTCTACTCCCTGCTCTGATCTGTCACTCTGCTGCCTGTCCCTTCCCCAACCTGCTGTCTGCCACACAGACACTGTTCATGCCACTTATGGCACCCATGCCACATGTTGGCCACCCATACGCTAAGATATCTTGCAACAAGAAGGAAAATTGTGACTCCATGGCTGTTCAGAGGCCTTTCAGCAATGTTGAGAAGAAACTGCTAGAACTATTGGCCATCTCTCCACATCTATGTACTGAAGTAAGACATTACAGTGTATTAGCAAAGTAGGAACCCCATCACAAAGTATATCTGAACTGCCGGATCAGCATGGGAGCAGAAACATTAGCCACCATGCAACACTGGCAGATGCAGCTAGAAGAGTCATCCAATTCTCCTCCTTGATGTGGAAAACACACTTTGGAGCTAAATATTATTTTCAAAAGCACATTTACTTCCTAATTGTAGTTCACCCAGTCACAGCCTCCTGTTAGGAGCTACACAGATTGAAATATGGTTAAAATAAACCAAGCAAAATATAAACAAGCTCTTTCCATCTTTATGAAGTGTAAGGTGAGGAGGAACAAGAACACTGTGTGAAAACGTTTGGCTCACTAAAACGTGTAGTTTCAAATCAAATGAAAGCATTCACAATCTCAGGTTGAATCTGGTAATTAGTTTGTGTTGAAAATATGGAAAAATACGTTTTACTTCAATATTTCAAAACAAAACATTTCAATCTTCCATTTTAAAAATAATCTTTTAAAGACCAAATTTGCTTAAATTAATTCAGGTTTTTAAAAAAATAAGACCCCTCAAAACTGAAACATAGTGTTTTGTTTTGAATAAAATAAAAGCTTTCATTCAGCCCAAGACAGTTGGAGGAGAAGGGAGGGAGGCAGAGTACAATGCACGGTTAGTTTTGTAGAGAAAAAAGAAAACATATTCATTACAGATCATGCCCCAGTTTGTTGTTGTTATTTTTGTTTGACTCATTAAAGTCATTGAAAAAATCAGCTCAGGATCCAGTTAGATCACACACTAACAGTTATATTTGTTGCATATCCTATTAAAACAGACTGCCTTTCTGAATTACCAATTGTATTAGATGCATGCTGGAGAGGATGCTGTTCTCCCCTTTACTCTAATTCCTGCTCATCATAGTTCAGTGGCTTGCTTATGTAATACAGAACCCTTTGCTCACTAATGATTTTACTCATGTTTGGTGTGAGCGACTTTTAGTACCTGTCATTACCAGTCTTTGCTTGAACATTAACCACAATGAAGCAAATTAGTGGTCTCAAGTCTGATTCATAAAGACCAATTTGTACCGTACAACAGGGGAAGGAATGAGAGTTTGAAGACTGACATAGTGTCTCATCATTACAGCAGAGTCCCAATAGGACTGGACTAAGGTACCTAGGGAGTGCAGTGAAAGGGAGAAAGTCTGTGTGGCTGATGTTCTTGTCCTTTGTTTCATGGATGAAGGGAAGATTTGGTCAACCTACCATTTGTGAGCACTAAGGTGAAAGAAAAATGAGTGTTAACTTAAAAGCAATTTCTGGGTTGTATTACTATGTTGCAAAATCCTTTCGTTGGTATGGTACTTGCTCCACTAGTTGATTTTCTGATTTTGAGCCTTAATGGAACTTGCAGTTTCTTCCCAATGCTCTCTGCAGTTATCTATGCTTCCCCCCAAATGCCACCATCTAGAATAATCCCATAAAACTGCAGCGTTGCAATGATGAGTATCTAGTAGTTAGACTCAGTTAAATTTTGTAATTGTTTAAATAACGTAATGATAATGTAAAAATATTTATCATGAATCAGGAATGTTTCAGGGATTTAAACCACAGGCTTGAGGTGAGTAGTTTGGAGCCCATAAACAAGATGATTACACAGAGTTTCTTAAAGCTGCCAGCTGGAGCAAATGAGACCTCAGTGGGTGCATCTACACAAGACATTTGGTGCAGAGCTGCCTAATTAGTTCCACAGTAAATGTGTCTGTATCTACACATGCTCCTATTAGGGCTCACAAAACTAATAAATTCTGGAGCAGGCTAATACTTGTATTTACTTACTAACTTATAGACACTAAGCATTGGAATGCTGCAGCCTTATGGGATAATTCTAAATGGTGGCATTTGGGGGGGAAATCGCAAATAATTGCAGAGAGCAGTGGGAAAAATCATGAATGCTGCATGCCCCCAGAGGCTGACGGGGGCAGAGTGAGCTCCTGCAGGTGGTGACAGCACTGTCAATGGTGGCAGCATGGCGGCAGCAAGCAGGCAGCTCCCACAGGTGGCTGCGGCATTGGCGGCAGCAGGGAAGGGGTAACAAGCACTGACCAGTGGTCAGTGAACACCTGCCAACATCGCTGGTGGTGGTGGCCAGCAGTGATCACAGACTGCCCGCAGATGCCACTGGTAGTGTCGGTGGCAAGGAAGGGGAGTGGTGAGCAGCAAATGCCTGCAGGTGCCGCTGGCAGTGTCAGCAGCATCTTTTTGCAGGGGGTGCACCACCAAGTTCAGGGGGTTCACATGCACCCACGTGCACCCCCTACGTGTTGCCAGTGAGTTCTATTAAGGCTCAAAATTTACAAGTACTAGCCTGCTCTAGAGTTTTCTGATGTGCAGCAGCACACATGTAAATGCTGCCTGGCTGGCTAGAGCATGAGGGTGCTTCAGTGCAAGTGATGCCTGCCAGCTAGCCCTACTCTGAAGCACCCTTGTGCCCGAGCCAGCTCCTCCACAATACATTGAGCCCAGTTGGATCAGCCCTGGGCTGTTGCCAGCTGGAGCTGCTCCTATTGAGCTAACTGTGCTGTACATATCAACTCCAAAGCAATGTATTCCAGAGTTTTTTGCTCCTAGGTGCACATTCAAACAGTGAACCCTGCAGCAAAACATGCAAAGCAATAAGCTCTGGCCTTTATTTGTGTACATTAATTGCATGTGTAGATGTGCCCAGTGGTAGACAAATTTCAGACATGGACAGGAAAGCCACATGTCATCTGGAAGTCCCTGATGATGCCAGTGTTAAGTGTAGACATGAGGGGTATGTTTGCTTACCCTAGTTCTCATGCTTTTGCTGTCTTGTTATTTCAGGCCATCAAATCTACTACTGGACCAAAGCAACCTTGATATATCCGCCTTCCGCACAGCAGGTGATTGGCTCAATGGTATTCGGGCAGGACACTGCAAGGACATTTTCACGGGTGTGGAGTACAGTTCATGTGACACAATAGCCAAGATTTCCACAGAGTAAGTTAAAGCCATTGGTATAATGATGTATCCCAGGACCTGTGACAATTTTTTGTGTGTGTACACATAAATGCGCGCACACACACCCCCACACACACATATATATACACACACACATTAGCCGTGTGTAGACGAAATGAGAGGTGTGTGTGCACAACACTTTAAAGTGAGCTAAATGCTTTTGCACTGCTTTAATGGTGTCAGTGTTTGCACGCCTCAGTGTCATATTGCACATTAATTCCAGCCACTGTATGAAATTCAGCGGCATAATGCACTTTAAATGACTTGGGGTGCAGGAAACTCCTATGAGGAGTTTTAGTTTGCTGCCCCATCAGCCGTGGAGTTAAGCTCAACAGGCTCTGTGGAGCTCCGTGGCTCTGCAGGAAGCCCTGCAGGCAGCCTGATAGCAGCCCAGGAAAGCAGCTCCACCTAACCAAAGTGGTGAGCTTAATCCTCCTTCCCCACCCAGAGCCTGCCTACCTGCCTGCCCTGCGCAGTGGCCCGATGCTTCCCTCCTTGGCTGTGGTACACTCTGGGACCGCCCAAGCTGGGTGCCTGCGGGCAGGTGCCACCTAGAGTGGGGCCACAGCTGCCACAGAGGGAAGCACCAGCCCTCAACTCCCCAGACTGCAGCCCAGGGATTGCTCTGCCCACCGGCAGCTCGCCCTCCCCTCCCAACCAGAGAGGCAGATAAGATAGCACGGTGCGTGCATGGCATGGTGGTTTAATCAGCCCTAAATTGAAGTGGTGTTTTTTAAAGCCCACTGCTTCATTTTAGGGCCCCTGTTTCATCTATACATGCTCATAGATAACACACTCTCTCTCTCTCTTTCTCTCTCACACACACATACACATATAGATATCTATCTGTCTGTATATAGATATATACTCACAGACACACATACACCATCTTTGCTCAAATATAAGACAAGGTTTTTCCCCCCAGTCAGCATGGGGGGTGGGGGGAGGGGAGGGAAATCTCTTCATCTTAAATTTGCATATAAGGAAAAATCATTAAATATACTGTCTATTATTAAACTGCTGCCAAAAGCAGCATATACTCAGTATTGGAAAGCAACTATGAAGTTGATTAAATCCAGCCAGCCAACACTGAACGTGACTGGAAAATACTTGTCCTATATTGAGCAAATGTACTACCACAAGACTAGGTTAGTACAGCTCATCTGAATAATGATAATAATAATAATGATAATGCCCACTGCATACAGTCCCCCTGAACACCAACTCTTTTTTAAGTCATGGTGAGCCACTACACTGAATACATTTCAACTTCTTCTTCATTCCCACAGATGAGCTTTCTTTCCCATTTCCAATTATTCCTGTTCTTTTACCAGCATTGAATGTCTTTCAAACATCACCAAGCATGGCCCTGAACTGTTCATACAGAATCCCTTTGTCACCCCCTCTCTCAGCCTGTTGCATATGATTAGTGTGGCCCCCACCTTCAATGAAGTGGAGCTGAACAAGGTTGCCCTGAGCCTTGTTTGCATATGACTTTTGGTACATCCCAGGACTTGTGACAAAAACACCCGGTTCCAGTCATGAGTGGAGGGCTAATTAGCACATGGATCCTTCGTGGGGGTTATCTGGAATACACACACATACTGAGCAGTACTGAGCTGGGTTCACCGTAGCTTGAAATGCTGACTCTGCTGGGGTCTAGCCCAATGAACTATGTGGTAAATTATGAACCTTTTGTCTTTGAACTAATATTATGCATAGTTTCTACTTTCTATAAGTAGATACAAAGGTGTTGTTTAAAAGTGTGTTTATGGAGTACCTTTGCTAAAACTTGCAGCAGTTTCCAAAGAAAGGTAAAATTCATCAATTCTGGATGAACTAAGGCTATAAGCACCCAACAGGCATGTTTATTTCAAAATCAGTGTTTTTAAATTTGCTTCCATGTGCTCAGGGAGAGCAGAGTCTGACAGTAAGCAGCTAGAAAAGGGCTGCAGGGAGAAGAAGTTTTAGGGGGCAGAGAGAAAGGGGCCCACCTGACCCCCTACCCCAAATTTACTTTCCCTGTTATAGCAGTGGGACCAGAGATGACTGTAGCAGGGTGAGGGGCCCGAGGTAAATCAGCCTAGGTGGGGCCCAGACGCAGCAGGGGGTGGCGAGCAGCCAGATGTGAAGCCAGCCCAGCTCAATGGAGCTCCCCAAAACATGGGGCCCAGGGCAGTTGCCTCAATTCCCTCCCTCTCCCCAGGATGGCCCTGACTCTGAACACCTTCAAGAGCAAATTGGATGCTTATCTTGCTGGTATCCTATGACCCCAGCTGACTTCCTGCCCTTCGGGCAGGGGGCTGGACTCGATGATCTTCCAAGGTCCCTTCCAGCCCTAATGTCTATGAAAGTCTATGAAAGAGTGGAAGGGGGATAAATTCAAGGCAAACCTCCAATAATTAGATACTGTACAGGGAAAAGTATAGCATAAATTTTTCCATATATAGAATCTGATTATTGGGTGGTCATATTCTAATCAGGGTCATCTTCTATTTGAGTAAATGTGTGTGCAAACATATGTACTTTAACACGCATCAGATATTACAATTTTGATTGTGATTATAACATGATTTCTGCTGAAAATACTTTTGTATTTAAAGGCCTCTTTTAAATGTAAATTCACAATCTATTTATTATATACCTGGAAAAAACTACTATTGTTCTGTGTATGGTGTAGAGGTGCCTACTATAGCAGAATCCCACAACTTCCTCTCTGCAAGCAGGTTCCTGTGCTCACACGGAGTCCAAATGAAGTCAGTAGAGGCCTTCCCATGGGATGCTAGCTGCAAGTTCAGAGTTTTCATATGTGATTAACTTCTGAGAAGTCACTAGTGCAGCTTTAATGACTGCAGAGATTGCTCAGCAACTCTGAAAATTAAACCACTTCTGTTGAAGAACCTGACTTTAGGCACCTAGCTTTGAACAGCTCTGACATCGACAAACTTCTGTTATGGTTTTAAAAGTTTCCATGGATTTTAAAGTTCAGTTTTGTTCAGATAGTTTGCTGGGAGCAAAGTACCAATACCAATTATTACTAGAGCTCAGTGAGAGCTATTCTAGCAAACAGTTTCTCCACTGAATGTATCAGTTCACCAAACTGCCTTTGAGGAGAGATCACTCGAAGCACTGCTTTTATTCTTTTGGTCCTTTCAAGCCATGAATATTTTGTGTAAATATATTTCTGCCCATGAATTGTTCCCTATTACATTTAGAGATAACAGGGATCAAAGCCTGTTTTACTAAGTACTGTACAGCCAAACAGCACAGGCAACAACTGCCCTGAAACTGCAATTCAGACAGCGCATGGGAATAATTGCTTATAGAAATCCAATGATTTATTGCAGCACAACAGAAAATAATTCCAGCATACCCAAGCAGAGCTTAACATCCTCCTCTCCCAGCCTGGAGAAGAAGCAACAAAATAGTTTAAAAGATGAGCATTTAACCCTAAAGTGAAGATACAGCATAGCATCTTGGGCCATGCGTAGATGAAACGAGGGGTGTGTGCGCATGACACTTTAAAGCGGGCTAAATGCTTTTGCACCACTTTAATGTTGCTGGTGTTTGCACACCTCAGCGGTGCATTGCACATTAATTTCAGCCACTGTAGGAAAGTCAGCAGCGTAATGTGCCTTATATGACTTGGGGCACAGCAAACTAAAACTCCTAGTAGTTTTAGTTTGCTGCCCCTACAGCTGGGGAGTGAAGCACTGGGCTACATGCAGCTCTGTGGCTATGCAGGAAGCCCTGCAGGCAACCTGGCAGCAGCCTGGGAAAACACGGTCCCCCCCAAGAAAAGCAGCAAGCCTGATCTTCCCCTCTCCACCCCCCGAACCCTGGAGCCTGCCTGCCCGAGCTCCATGGGGGCCCGGTGCTTTCCTCCATGGCTGCAGTGCCCCCTGGGACCACCCGAACCAGGTGCCTGGAGGCAGGTGCCGCCTGGGGGGTGGCCTGCCACTGCCGACGAGGAAAGTACCAGCCTCTCCCTGGTGCCCAAGGGCTGTGCCACCCAGCAGCAGCTCGCCCTCCCCTCCACACTGCCAGAGATGCGGGTAAGTTGGGTGTGTGCACAACGTGGGGATTTAATTGGCCCTAAACTGAAGTGATGTTTTTAAAAATCCACCACTTCAGTTTAAGGCCCGTTTCATCTACACACACCCTTGGGGGTAGGTTTTCACAGATTATTCCACCTTCCAGCATGCATTTTGCTTCCCTTTCCCCTTATTCCAGGGGAATCCAAGATTGGTGCTGTCTCTCAATATGTACTCCCTGGTTTAAACAGAATCCAGGGTCAGATTAGATCATATCTCCTGGGTTATATCTCTGAAGATACTTATTATTCTTCAAGAACTCAGTACCATACCACAAGAGGAACTCTTCTAGTTACTTCATTTCTTTGGTCTCTGAAGGTACCTTTCTCAGGTCATCTCTCAAGCTCTTTACCGGACTGAGCTGCTTCCCAGGTCTTGACATCTGCCTTTGTGACAGACTTGGGGACATCACTATGTTGCACACCATCCTCATGTTCTGATTTTACACTAACTGCACTTCCTCATCAATTGTATTAATTGCCCAGACCCAGAACACATTCTTTGGTCGAGACTGAAAGAAAATTCTGATACCCAGCAACTTTAACTGGGTATTTGTAGTCTCAAAAACTCTTCACTGTTTACTACATCAACTCATTATCTTTAGAGGCACTGCTGCATGTTTACCTCTTCTCATCACAACTTTAATCTGAGCCAACAGGGGGAACATTTCACTATCACCACTTTGTTTCATGGCACCTCTAGGGACTCAAGTGTTGCCTACATGGTTTACACTTGCTCTTGCTCATATGAAGCAGCAGTATCTGAATATGGCCTACAAACAGTTTATTCTATTAACTTCCCAGGAGTTTTTGTGATGCCCTTCAGGAGATCTATTTTCTTTCTAACAACAATGGAGATACTGGTCCATTTAATGTGAGAGTCCCCAAGTTCAGTAGGATTAATATAACTCCTGCAAATTTTCTTCCCCTTCTTCAGCAGAACAGACGTATTTCAGAATATGATTTGAATAGCATTGTTTGTCTAGCCCCCAGTGTGTCTGACTCACACAACAAATATCTTGATACCTCTTCAAGTTGCTGATAATGGTTCTAAAGCATCAGAAACTCTTTTTTTTTTTTTTTTTGGAGTGGCTTCCTCTGCTTGGAAATTTTGTTTCCGGTGTTTCTGTGTCCCCATTGCCTGCAAATGGCATGTGCCCAGGCCCACTCAACAAACAGTCTCTGGCTGTGAACAGATGAAACAATTACAGTGCTTTTATGTTATTCCACTTATACTATTATAAATTACTTTTATATTGGTGGGTGGGAGGCGAGGAGGCCTTAACATGCAAAGGCATGTCAGCTGCTCCATGTATTCACTTCTAATGAAGGACCTGCTAAAACACCATGGTTTAGCTACTGCTTACTGTGAGATGGAGTGTACACATGAAACAGTGAGACTGGATCAGTTTAAAACACCCTCTCCATGTTTCATCTGGTTCACAATGTTGTTTCTGTTCCCTGATTAAATGATTACAAATTTAAAAAGGGAAGAGCAGTGTGCAGACATGATGCAGGATTACATTCTCCAAGGGAGTGAGTAAAAACATTGAAAACTGAGGTAGGATAGATAAACAGGCTGAAGGATTTTTTTTTTAAACTGTAATCCAGTTCTTCATCATCCTGTCTCCAATCCAACCTTTCTATGTGGTCTGTTCCCAATATTCTGCACAGGCCACTGCTTCTGGTTGATGTTGCCAGATCTTGTGGGGTGCATTGTGATGTTACAGGGCATCTCAGAAGGTCATCAGGTTTATATCTGCTCACCTTGCGAGCCTATCCAGGTCAGCCTGAATACCCAGTCTATCCTTCAGAGTAGCTGCACTTCCCCATAGTTTGCTGTCATCGGCAAACTTAGCCAGTCAGCTTCTGACACCTGAATCCAGATCATTAGTGAATATATTAAAGAGTACTGGTCTGAATACTGAACCCTGAGGGATGCCACTGGTCACCAGACACTATGCTGACTCAGTGCCATCCACTATCTCTCTCTGGGTCCCATCACAGAGCCAGTTCCCCAGCCATCAGAACGTCAGGTCGTCAAGGCTGCAGTTCCCCAGTTTTGCAAAGAGAACATCATGAAAGATCAACTCAAAGGCTTATTTGAAATCCAAGTAAATGGCATCAACCTTCCCCCCTCCCCCTCATCCAGGTGGTGCGTCACCTGATCATAGAAGATGAGGTTAGTCAGACATGACCTACCCATAACAAAGCCACGTTGGCTGTCTCTCAGAATGGCATCTTCTGTCAGCCTGTTGTTGATGGATTCTTTGATCATTTGTTCCACAGTCTTCCCAGGGATTGAGGTCAAGCTGATTGGCCTGTAGTTCCCTGGACCCAGCTTTTTCCTGGGTGTCGGTTGTCAGCTGCCCCATTTGATTCAGCAGGGGTCCAATGTTGCCCTTATGTTTCTTTTGACTTCCTACGTATCTGAAGAAGGACTTTTTATCTTATAGCCAGCTTGAGCTTGGTATTGGCCTTAGCTTTTCTGGTCCACTCCCTACAGGTGCAGGCCAGTGATGCATAATCCTCCTGCAATTCTCCACATCATACCTATAGGCTCAGCAGTGCCTCACGCACTAGCACTATATCTAGAAGAGACTTGGGAGTCATGACTGACCACAAGGTGAATATAAACCAGCAATGCAATGCCGCAGCCAACAAAGCAAATCTACTTGGCTTGCATCTACCAACACATTTCATGCAAGACCGAAGATGTCATTCTCCTGCTTTATTTGGCCTTGGTGAGGCCACAGCTGGAGTACTTCATCCAGTTCTGGGCTCCACACTTTTGCTCAAGAGAGTCCAGAGGAAAGCCACATGCATGATCAGAGGCCAAGAGAGCAGGCCTTATGGGGAGAGGCCGAGAGGCACAGGATTCTTCAGCTTGGAAAAGCATAGACTCAGGGGGGGACTTGGTGGCAGCCTATAAGTATATCAGGTGTGTACATCAAGATCTGGGAGAACATCTGTTCACCAGGGCTTCCCTTAGAAAACAAGGTCCAATGGTCACAAACTGCTGGAAGACCATTTTAAAATGGACATAAGGAAGAACTTCTTTACTGTCCAAGTCTCCACAGTCTGGAATAGACTCTCCAAAACTGGTGCAACCACTTACTCTGGGCAGTTTCAAGATGCATTTGGATGATTATCTTTTTGCAGCCATTTGACCCCAGCTGACTTCCTGCCCTCTGGGAAGAAGGCTAGACCAGATGATCTTGCAAGGTCCCTTCCAGCCCTAATGTCTATGAAGTCTATGAAATCTATGAAATGATTCACGGTTTACTTCTCCTGACAAATACATTGGTCAATTGCATAGAGGCCCCATGATTTAATTAGAAAGTTATACCTTTTGAGACCCACTCTCAATCTGTTCAGGCACTGCCACATGTGCCATTTGTAATTGGAGCAGGATGCTAACTCTTCACTGGGGGTAATTCCTCGCCAGCTCCATTCAATGGCTTTGTAATCTAGTTCTCCAGGAACAAACACTGAGATCCCAATTAAGGATCCAATGAAGTAAATGGAGACAGGTTTGGAATCTTAATTTTCACACCGTACTTTTTGTACTTAGGGAAATGAGAAGGAGAAATATCAATTTTTAAATCCTTTTGCAAATAATCTTCCCATAGCTTTGTCATCCTCTGTTAAAAATCTGATGTATATTCCTAATTCTCATTAACACTCATGGGACATAGATACATAAGTGAAAAAGAAAATATAGAAGAGAATATTCTCCACTAGGCCTAAATCATGACAAGTACTACAGTCCTCCTAATCTACTTTAATTTCTACTGTTTTTTAAAGATAGTTGTGACCAACCTTTCTGAGCTGTGGGCTGGATGAGTGGTACAGGGTCAGTCCAATGGGTTAGATCTGGTGCATGGGATCAATTTGTACAGGGTGGATCCATTTTTTTCCCCAAAGAGGGGTGCAGGAGCAACAACCCATACTGCAGTGGTGGCTGTGCTCCCTGCTTCCAGCCTCCTCTCCTCCCACCAATGCAGGCAGACCACCCTTGGGAGCCTTCAGGGACTTTTCAGAGAACCTAAACTGATGAAAAAATCCCTCCCTTCCTTTCCCTTCTCTCCCACCCAGCCCCTCCCCCAGCCACTGTTGCTTTCCCTGCTGTCCTGGGGGTAGGGAGAGCACCAGAGCTGTTCCTTCCCCACTGCTGTCAGGGCTGGGTTCAGCTGGGGAGTGGGGCAATGGCCACAGCATGGCAGGAGATTAGCTCTTCCTCCCTGCCTGGTTCTCTTACAGCAGGCACAGGAAAGGTGATTTCCCCCCCACGCAACCTTCGTGTCCTTAGCTGAGCCCAGCCCATGGGGAAAGCAACAGAGGCAACTAGGAAAGAAAGGAAGGCAGGATTTTCATTTGCTTTAGGGACTTAAATTAGTCCCCAGAGGCCCCTGTGGTGCAATCCAATCCAAAAGGGGGCACAGTCACACCACTGCACCCTTTCTAGGCCACTCCTGGGTCTGCAGACCAGATTCAGTGTAGGGTTGACATGTGGCATATGTGCCATATCCCTCTGTCCTGGACCTGTACGTGCCAGATTGGGCCTGCTGCCCAGATCCCAGCCCCTCAAGCACTGGATCAGGCCTCCTGCCCCCACCCTCTGCATGACAGATTGAGCCATCTGCCACAGCCCCAAACCCCTGGTGCCATGCACACCAGATCAGGCCTGACACCCTAGTTCCATCTCTGTGCATGCTGGATTGGGCCCCAGATCCATGCATTGACCCTATCTGGCATACGGGGCCATGTCATTGAGCCTGTGGAACCTGGAAGTTGGTGGTGGGGTGGTGACAGTGTTGACTGCCATCACACAACTGGTGCCAAATTTTTGGACGTAGGGAGAGCTCATGAGCCAGATGACATGGCTCCACAGGCTGGAGGTTGAGCACCACTGTTTAAAGGAGAAAAAAGTCTTGCTCAGATTGGTAGTTCATCTGAGTCTTCTGCTGCTGGCATTTTAAGGAAAGAGTTGATATACTTAATACCAAGGGTTCATGCTTCCCATTGAAAAATGAATTTGTTTATTAAAATTTAAATCTGACCCATCTTTATCCTTTTGGTAAAGACTGGTATAGTAGTGTCTCTGCACCTGATGAGGTATTGGATAATTACAAATATACTGTAATAAAAAATCTTGAATCCTCATTGCTGTAAATTGGTTACAGATACGTGACAGAGAATAAGTAACCAATAGCTGCAGTAAAAAGAGTAAAACACATTGATACAGTCAATTAGTACGTTATTGCAACTGTAAAAAAAAGGTTGATAATGTCTTATTATGGCAATTAGCCTTGGGAGACATTGCAAAAACTCTCAGGTAATGGCCAATTTCCTGTGGACTAATGGTTAATTAGCTACAGCAGAAGTGTGAAACCACATTTCCAGTACACCCAATAAAGAGAGTGGACTGTCTGGAGAAACAGAACGTGAAAACACAGGAGACCCTGCAAGTATGACCACTTCGCTATTGTTTCAGTGCCGGTGCCAAAGTTATGAAAGGGTAACTGTTAAGAGCCTGCTACGTAATGCAAGATGGCAGGGTCAGTCCAGGGGAAAGAAATCAGGCTGACTGGGGTAAATGAAGTATGAAAGAAGCTTGATGACTTCTCCAAAGTCAGAGCACGATTTACTGGTACAGAAGTAAAAAATAAAAATCCAAGTGGTCCCAGTTCCCTGATAGCCTGCTTCTATCAGTGCTTCTACACTGTGCTGTTTTTCTGTCTTTACTTTCTGGTGATCTTTTTCTGGTGTTCAATATAGGAGAACAAGTTAAGTGACAACTCGTCTTCTTCCAAACATTGGGAGACGGTAGTCTTTTTGCTTTATTCTATGAGAGTGGTTCTCATTTCTTTCCAACCCGAATACCTGTCTCGGTTCAATTTTAGAAACTTATCCTGAAAGAGTCTTCCAATTTAGCAACCTAGAAAGGGCAGGGTGATCACTATCCATTGATATCTGTTCCTGACTTTCAGTTTTGAAAGCTTTTGTGATATGAAATACAGAGGTAATGTGTCATGTACTCACTGAGCCTGTGTTCTCTTTCTTTTAGTGACATGAAGAAGGTTGGTGTTACAGTTGTTGGGCCTCAAAAGAAGATTATTAGCAGTATTAAAACTCTAGAAATTCATACAAAGAACAACCCAGTTCCTGTGTAAGGTACCAAAATGATGTTGCTCAGGACAGAAACAGAGAGAAGTTGCTTCAAAGGGCAAATGGTGATGGCTGAAGAAACTGCAGGATTTAAAGGCGTTATCACAACAGTGCTGGGAATATTGGTGGAAATTTCTAGCCCACTAAGACACTCAAATATTGAGTACAAATGCCTTAAAAATAGGAGCGAACTTTTTTTTCTATTAGTCCTAAAGGGTAGGTGCTTTTCTTCCCCTATGATAATTGACTGTTAATCCATATAATAAATTTGAAAAGGAAAAAAAATATGTAAAATTCTTTCCAAGTAAAACAGTGAAACTAAAACCTGGAGCCATTTGAACATTAACTGACTGAATACCATGAAGAACCATAAACACACAGGCTCTGTGTTTGATCAACAGCAGCAACAAGAAAATAAAAAATAAAAAAACACTTGCAGTATTTTTATACACAGAAGAGATCTGTAGCAGGTACTTTATTTCTTTAAAATCAAGCAAAATAGAGGATTATACCTCAGACTTATCTGGCCATACTTACAATATTATCCTTGTAATACTCTATTTCAACTGGAATACAGAAGCAGTAATCACTTTAGAGTCAGTTCACAAATGATTTTTGCCATTATGTTAACTCTCCTCATTGTGTTCTCTTTCCAAACAAAAGAGGCTTAATTTTTGTTAATGTATATTTCTTTTCCCCAGTATTGTTAACAATTATGGTGAAATATCTTAGATTTCTTATTGCCAAGTGCCAAATCTTGTAAAACTTCATTGGTTTAAGCTGAAAAATTGTTTGATGGTGTGTTACTTACCAGATTTTTTTGTATAACATTTTAAATACAAAAGAAAAAGTCTTTTTCCAGCTCTTGTTCTAAATGATCTGTCTGGAGTTGCTGCATTCCATCCATTTACAGTAAACAGCTGCGTTACACTTTTAACCTAGGGTAATATACTGGCAGAAATGTATGTGGACAACATGCATGTTGTTCTCTAAATCAACAGCAAGCAAGTTTCTTTCTTTGACTTCCCAAAGGACAGATTTGCCATCAATATAAATGATTGGTTTCAGTAGTGTGATTTGCAGAGAAAGTTGTGACATCTCAAGCTAAGTGGGGCAGAATTGTTTCTTCGCTTGTTGGAGCTCCATCATAAGTTTGCTTGAGAAAGGTCTATTTCTGGAGCAGAAGGTCCAAGCTTGCTGTATGTGCATGATTAGCTGGCAGTGAAGGGCTGTGCATGTATACAGGCCTGGTCATTATACTAGCATGGTGATGCAGGGGCAGATCTTTAAAAAGGGACTTTAGTGCCTACAGTCACACTTGTGTGAAATTTAGGCAGCCTTGTCCCAAACTTCCATCCTGAACACCCCTGCAAGCTACTGCGTAACCCTGTAATCATCCAAATCCCATAGGCACTTTACCTTTTGCTTTTGGGTTTCCCAGGCTCTAGAGCTGTGCCTCTGCGCATGTTCAGAATCTCCCCAAATTCGCTGAGCAGCTCAGTGCCTTGCTCACATGTCGGCATGTTAAGAAGCCTTATTGGTGGCCAGAGCTCAATCCAGTAGGCATTTCTAGAGAACACTGAACACAAGCTGACAGAATTGGGCTCTGCCCAACAGAAGTTGCAACTGCAATTTTTCTTTTAAAACTCGTCTGGAGCAGGATGAGGAAAAGGCAGTTGTCATGTTTTTTAAAGAAAGGAGTGATCCCTGCTAAGTATTTTGATAGGGAGTGCCTTTCTTTAGGAAAGGGCTCAGAGCTATGGGTCCTGGGCGGGACAGAGCTGCATCCCTGAATAAGGATTCCTGAAGGAAAGGATTGACAACTCCCCTCTGTCCTACCCTTGCCCTCTTGGCTCACTCAAGACAGCTGCATGCTAGATGTTCTACCCTGTGGGGGCTCCATGTTCAGTGTCCTTGCCATTTTGAACCAAATTCTTATGCACCAAGCCCTCTCCCTGATTGGAGGCACGTAGCATGTGGTTTTGGACTCCATTCAGGAGCAAGGGGATGATACAAAAGTTGCCTGAGGTTCTACTTAGGTTCTACTTAGGCATCTAAACTCCAAGTGAAGTCAATGACCTAAATATTATGCCAATATTTAGGGTCCTACATACTTTTTGGGGAGGGTTTGGATCCAAGGTACCTAAAAGATGGTGCCTGTGTTTTATTAGAACTGACCCTTTGTGTTAGCAATGACTTGAATGTTGCACTCTTCACACCACCACCAGTCCTACATTAGATTGTCCCAAATAACACTGAGTTCTTGTAAACACAAACAGAAAGAACACAAAAAGAATCTTAAAGAGGAAGGACTGTATACGACACAAATTACTGTGTGCTCTGCTAGGTCAGCTATCAGATGTACATTTGGTTTTCTTGAAGTGCACAGCCATGTGAGGGATATGGACAAAGGCAAGGCTGAGCTTTTACAATGCACTAGGCTGAATCAGCTTCTCAACTCAAGATTCAAACCTTGAACAGTGTAAAGAAAATACACTGATCACTTGTTGCTAAATAAAGACATACATTATAACTTGCCTTTCCAGCAAATCCTGACAGTAAGCCTGCTCAGAAGAATCTGTTTTGAAATGTTGCTCACTGGATAATATATTTGGAAAGAACAGTGAAGTGGTTTCAACTTAATTTGACCTAAAAACAGAGAAAAAGGCAGACAATAAAAACAAAGCACTTATGTACCATTTGTTATGCCTTTTGTAGCTTAAGTGGTGTGTGGTGAAATAGCAGGATCAGAAAGCGCAAATGCCAAGTTCAGCTTGCTTAAGTATGTTCGAAATCTTTCTTCCACTTGGATTTGAGAATGAGATCCCAGTTCAGACATTGTTCTTAGTGAACATAATCCACTTAAATCCTGTTTGGTCACATGTGTACAAAATATCTTTTTTATGTTTTCACATAGTATTTCTATAGCTATTTCTCCTCCACCTCATTCAGGGAGGAATGTTTTAGATGATTTCAAAAACAAGACAACTGTTCTTTAATGACATTTTTGACTGAGACTTAAAACCTTGCACCACTTGCATACTGTCCGTGTACTGTCATCCTCTTGCACATCATTCTGAACATGCCCACTCTTTGCAATTAATACCACTTGTTCTTGGGAAGAAGGAAATCCATTTTTGCTTTTCTTTGCAGTTATAAATAGAGAATTTATAAACCAACTTAGCTTTTTCTCCCTTTCAAAATGTTATTTGTACTATAAGTAAGTGGCCTCTATTGCAAATATCCCACACTCCCCTTACCCCCTGTACATATGTAAACATAACCGTGTACAATTCTTAAATGTGGAGTAGAGGTACTAGGATTCTTGTGGCCATCCTCCTATACAGGACGTGCATTGGTTATTTACATCAAACAAAATGCAACTATTCACAAAATTATGTACCATATTATTGGTTTCTGTATCTTTAAATATAGTTTACATATATTATTTATTTCTGTTAACATATATAGTTTTGTGCTGTTACTTAGCATTCAATAAGCAATGTATAGATGTGATTTGATTGGCAATATGTATTTACTTTAACTTGTATTTCAAAACATTACTTACTCATTTAGTTTATATGTTGTGCAATTGTAGATGGCCTCTTACTAATGTAAAATGATTTGTAGTGGAAACATTTATATTTTTATAATAAACATAATGAAAGTATTTTTTACATATTAGAATACTGGGGTGATTGCTTTGAGGTGATGTTTGATGAAAAATGTTTGATGAAACTGACATTAAACATAATTAATTACAAGTGGCTATGCATTAAATTGTAAAGCACAGCTTTGGGGCTAAGCTGTAGTTATGATCAACTATTTGATAAGTCAATAGCAGATGTTTAAAGAAGATAGATTGGCCATTTGAGCGATGTCAGATTCCACCAGCTGAAGATTTGACTCACTCTGTGTGCACTACGAAGGCTGTTTTAGTCGCGGGCTGCATGTAGGATATTGAGAAAAGTTTTGTTTATATTAGTTAAACCACGTAACTCCAAACTTCTGTTTTTGTTTCAAGGACTGGACCTCCTCTGGTCTTGTCAAAATGCCTGAGTACAGCATGTTATGTACTTTTCAAAAGGATAAGAAAAAGGCCATCGCTTACTCTAATTTTCCCTGTATGATCATTTATGTCTCTGAGGCAGTGTTTCTTCCTGCTCACTATACCAAAAAAAAGTTTTGTTTCTATACGCTTCACTGAAGCATAGATCATTTGAAAATACCAATGTACAATCTAGCTTTCCATCCTGAGAGCTATCTTCCTAGAAGAATGAGAATGCTTAAGAATGTTCTGCTCCACCAGTTAAAATTACTTCAGGATGAGTAAAAAATTGGTATCCTTTTGTGCTATAAATGAGAAGCACGTGCTTGCGTACATTTTAATTCACTCAGTTTCTGACTGTACGAAGCAGCGGATTCCATACCTATTCTGTAGTGTATGTGAGTAAACATGACAAGCTTTATCTGCTCAATAATATTATGTGACATTTAATCTTGGTGATGCTAATTGAAAGGAGAACCACTGAAAAGAACAGAATAAAGACACAGAGACAAGACTTTGACTTAACTCCAGATGACAACATCTGGAGCAAAATCTATTGCCTCTTCATAACACCCATGGGCTATTTCGTATGAGTAGTGTGTGCATATGGTACAAAGTTAACTCCTAACAAGAAACTTGAAACATATACTTGAATGGTGAGGAAGCTACTCAGTCTGTCTAACCTGTACTGTCTGCAAGCTGTTTACTTTTGAACAAATTGTCCTTCACCAGTAATAGTTCCAATGAATGATTTGCCTTGTGGTCTTTACTGTCACATTTCAGTTATTTTCTTGAGGGTGATTTGAATAATAACCCTTAACAGCAGTTTTATTTATTGTAAAATAATATTTGGGTCTGTGAAAGGTTCTAGATGGACAGACGTGACAGTGGAATAGATATTATATGAACAGAAACAAAGAAATCAAACGTCTTCCTACTGATCCCTGCACCTCAGTTCAAATCTACAGGAATAATTGGTAATAGTCAGTTCAGTATCCACTTGTTCTTAAAAGCACCTACAAGTACATTTTTACCTAACGTCTTGTTTTCAAACCTGGTTTGAAATCGTAAGTCTTGTTGAAAAACTGTGAAATGTAGGCTCCTAGGTTACATTTAGAAATGTAAACATGCACTCCGGTGAGTTCAAACCACTTGCATACTTTTAAAAACTAACTGTCTTGGAGTCTCTGTTTCTCAGTCTGTTATTGAAATGTTCAGGGGTGGTGTACCAATCAGTGCTAGTGAATAAGGTGCTTTAAATATCAGTCTGCAAGGAACAAGTCTGGGAACACCTCTCCATTTAACATGTAATTTGCTATTAAGAAACCTTTGGAATTGCTTAATGCAGCCAGTAGTCGAAAATATCTACTATGGTCACACAAGTTTCTTTTATCTGAAAGAGCCTACTTGTTTCCTAGCTATTACTTGTACCAATGCTGGGGAATACTGCTGGAACAGGTGATGTCTCTTAAAACAAAACAAAATCATGAAGTAGGGCCACTCAGTGGATCTCCACCGAACCATTATACAAGAGATCTTGAATTTTGAAAACGTTAGATTTCCTTGGGTGGGCACACCCAAGTTGCATGTGCAAAATGGTTATTTTACATGGCAGCTGTATTTGTGTGTAGACACACAAATATGGTCCTAAACCCCCATGTTCTCACGAGTGCAACATTCCCGATATGAAAAGGAATTCCCTGAACAAAGACTACACTATTTTAAAACAACTTCCCAAGAAAATATCTATTTGACCTTACTTGCAAAAAGGTCAAAGTAGATTGCAAAACACTATCGTTTCATAGTTTCATAGTTTCTAGGTTCGGAAGGGACCTGAGTAGATCATCTAGTCCGACCCCCTGCCATGGCAGGAAATAATACATTTCATTATAATACATTTCATTTCGATGTCCATTTCACCGTTTCATAGGAACAGTGTTTCGTTTTGTCATTTTGTTTCATTTCGAAGCACTGTACCATTTTGTTTCATTGAACATTTCACCCATAGACTGTAATGGGGAATCACGAAAATGCCTAAAACATTGTCATTTGTTGCCTGATTCAGATGCAAATTGCAGGGATAGTAACCCCTTCTGAGAGCATGATGCCTGCCTCGTTTCAAGGAGATAGCTGCAGAGGTTACTCAGAAACTGCACCTCAAAGTCTTGAAAACAAAATTTGCCAGCAACGGCAGCCTCCTGTCATCCAGCAAGCAGATCCAGGGGTCGCACCCCCGGGAGGGCTGCGGGGCTGTGCTGGATTCATCCCAGGGGTATGGACCTTGGATCTGTGCCAGATGACAGGAGGCTGCTGCTGCCACCTGGAACCGGCACTGAGCACAGCACACACCCAGCGCCAGAGAAGACAGGTGCTGCTGCTGGCCACAGGCAGCAATGGCAGTCTCCTGTCATTCAGGTGCAGATCCAGGGGCCTGCACCCCCGGGAGGGCTGCAGGGCTGTGCTGGACTGCTCCCAGGGGTGTGGGCCTCCGGATCTGCACCCAGATGAGAGGAGGCTGCCCTGTCACCTGGGACCGAGAAAATTGCTGCTGCCACCTGTTCCAGGCACCAGCAGCAGCCTCCCCTCATCTGGCACACAGATCTGGGGGCCCACACCCCCAGGAGGAGTCCATCACAGCCCAGGTGCAGGTCCCCAGATCTGCACCCCAGATAAGAGGAGGCTGAAGCTGCAGCAGCAGCAATCTTGTCCAGTGCTGGGCATAGCCTGCACCCAGCACCTGTCCCAGGTGGGAGAGGCAGCTGTGGCACTGATTGCGGACCCCCAGATCTGCGCCAGATGACAGGGACCGGCGCTGGGCTCCATAGAGCTCAGCCCACTGGTGGGAGGTGGACAGAGCTGGTGCTGCACTCTGATCAGCTCCACCAGCCCCACGGAGCGCAGTCTGGCAGTGAGAGGCAGACAGAGCCGATGCAGTGCTCTGCCTCTTGCTGCTGGGCTAAGCTCCATTGGGCTGGCAGAGCTGATCAGGGTGCAGCCCGGTGGCAAGAAGCAGGCAGAGCCAGCACTGCCCTCCAATCAGCTCCACCAGCCCCATGGAGCACAATCCAGCGGTGGGAAAGGGGGGAGAGCCAGGGTTGTGCTCCCCACCAGGCTGAGCTACATGGAACTGGCAGAGCCGATTGAAGGGCAGCCCCAACTCTCCCCTGCCTCCCACCACCGGGCTGCTTCAAAACTCAAAGCATTTTGAACCTTGCGAAATGTTTCAAGTGCCCTCATTTTGTTTCAAAGCTGTTTCAATGCTTTTTGTTTCATTTCAATTTCACTGTTTCAAGCTCAAAATGTGTTGTAATATCTTCAAAATGAAACAGTGAAATTTCACACAGCCCTATTAAATACTGTCAAATTCCCATGCTTCTGAAGGCCTTCCTCAAGCTCTCTAAGTTGTAATAAGACTAACAGTGTTAAGCTAGCCCTTCAGATGTCATCGTCACCAATTTCTGGAAGAGAGAAAACACAGAGAAAAGGTATTCCAGATGCTCCCCCTACAAATCTGAATAGTTAAACTCTACTCATTCAAACTTTCATCTGAAATAATCTTTAAAAAATGCTGCAAAATAGACAGATAGATAGATATTGATGCTTACCAAGTGGCATTAAAAAAAGCCAACCCAGAAGCAGGGCCAAATGAGCTACTTCCAAATTATTGGAAATAGTAAATATCTCTGTACTTGTTTCAAAGATGTAGTTTGAGGTCCCAAACCCTATTCTGGGCCTTTAAGTCAAGCAGTAGTGCCAGAGTGGCCCACAGCTGAGTTCTTCTTGGAACTGGCTCACTCATCACTATTCCATGTGTACAGCACAGGTGAGTTCAAAGCGATGAACCATAGTTTCAGAAAAGCTGGCTTATAAAAGCCATGATTCCTAACATGTCAGGCCTGGTTGGATGTTGCCTCACTATACGTGCAGTTAGTTAATATGGATTGCTGTTGTTGTAATTATGTATGGTTCATAAAAGCGACTGCCTTATTGAACACAGACGGACTGTGTTCCTCTGTCTGCAACCTGAATATGCACTAAGATCACTGTCTGGTGTGAAGAAGATGTATCATAAAGAATGTAGACTGGGTGAAATTCTCCACAAGGTTAATGTGGTTCTGCTTAAACCCTGAAGTGCTGCAAAGCCCCTGGGCTTGGTCCTCTGTGCAAGGGTAACTTCATTGCCTTGAACACAGCTCATAAGAAAGGTAACCAGACACTTGAATCCTCTGGCGCAGATGCAAGTATGCAGCATAACATTTGAATTTAAAGGACATTGAACAGAAATGAAGGCAGAATGAAGCCATACACTAAAAATGATTTGTTTGAATGAAAAAATGAAGGTATAGTGCCTGTGTGTTGAGTGCTGTGATGGGGGGGGAAGTACCCTTCAGGTTAGCCCCCAACCTCCACCTCCAGCTGCAGAACGTGGACCCCTGAGCACAGAGCGGACATCTTGAAATGATTTGTTTTCGCAAGGCAGTTGAGTCTTTTCTGAGCGCCCTTTCATGACTCTCCAAGCTCCCATTTTCTTTTGCACAGTTAGGTAGTTCGAGTAGTCCCCTGAACTTGGGTTCAAACTGTAAACGTTTAACAAGTGAAACACCCCTTCATCTCTCTGCTTTCCTTGTAACTTAGCTTTCACCTTTCTTTCCCAGTCTTTTGAAAAACTCCTTTGAATATTTCTAAAAACCAGGAAAATAAAGTGCAGCAGCTATATGTGTGAGAGTGGAGTGTAATCCAGAAATAGGTGCTGGATATTAAGATGCATGGAAAGGAACATTTTTCAGCCACTATAGTTTTACTGGTAAGTTGGAATCCATTGGTATATACAAGGAGGTCTATTTCCCTGGCTCTCACTCAGGCTAATATAGGCTCCCTACACCTGGTAAGAGCTCCTTATATCCTGTCAGATACACTTGTACCTACTTATACTTATTTAAATGATGTGTGAGAGCCAAGAGGAGACTGAATTCCTGGAGCTTGCAGGCTAAAGAACCAGAAGAAAATGGAGCTGTAATGAGTTGGAGCTGCTGTAAATTACAACATACAGGGTGCATCTACACTTTCACTTTAATGCACATTAACCTATTTTAATGCTTATTAAAGCATCACAAAAAAGCCCATGCGCTCCTGCTAACGCACATTAAAATAAGCTAATGTGCCTTTTTCTACTACCTCACACTGGAGGTACTAAATTTAACTCACATTAGCAAAAGCGCATTAATGAACATATAGATGCACCCAATTGTCCTGTTTGGTGCTACTTTCCTCCTTTCTGATCTCTTGGGCACGTCTACAAGAGATGGTTAATATGCAGTAGACTGACTGATTGCATATTACAGCAACATGGCAAAAACTGTGGTATTAGGTTAATATCCAGCAGTATTGGTCTCCTGCAGGTATTGTCAACTGGGGGCACTTGTACCTGTGGGGATACCTAGGAAGGCCCTAGGGGATATGCACAAGCAGGGACGGAGTACCAGCAGCCTGTGCTGCCACCTCCCAGAAGCAGGGCCAGGGGGGAGGCAAGGGCAGCCATACCGCTCTGTGTCACTCAGCTGGCTGGATGCAGGTGGGGGAAGCTCGCATGAGGCAGCTGCTACTGACACCCACCACCCTGTGTTGCTGCCACTCTGCTGCTGGCTGCATACCACCCTGTCTCCTCCATCCCCCTCCACTCCTCATCTGGCCGCCTGGGGTACACTTAGTAGAAAAGGTTGAAAACCCCTGGTCTACTTCACATTAACTGTCACAAAAAGGTGTGCAATTGTGCTAATATGCAGTAGGGCAGCCTACTGTGCATTTATTTTTCAAGTGCTAAATTTAATGCATGGTAGGGACTGCGCATTAATGACTGTGTAGATGCGCCCTTTGCCATGCAAGGTGCACCAGTATAGATTCCTGTTAGAATATTAGCCTGGTCTCTGAAGTTGTCTCCTAAGTTATGCAATATATAGTTTTTTCCATTCAGTTGTATTTTCAGTTAGCAGAAATCGTAGGACAGAAACAAGTTTCTACATTGTTACACAGATTTGCTGTTTTTTTCATCAAAAGTCTATGTGAGAAAATCTTGATAAGAATAGATGCATCCGTAGGCCTTTGTAGGCATGTAATTTAGGCTGTGTTGAATTAACATCCATACAGACTAATGCCAAATATCCAGTAATTCTGCATGTCCTAGTTGTCTGGCATCTGCATGGTTTGCTGATTAGTTGGATATTTACTAGCATTCTTGGTTACTGATGGAACATAAGAGTCTCTCTGCAGGCTAACTGTTGGCAAACTGACACTAATGATTCCCTGCTTTTGGGTTTCTTCTGTAAAACTGACATATTTTATTTCAAAATCTTCCCTTCCCTCCTAAAGTACTTATTTGGGGGTTTGGTGGAGGAATCATACTTAAAATTGCATATAATTTTAAAAATCTATGTCTCATTAACTGAGTTAATAAATGCTTAATTGTAGCAATAAAGCAATAAAATCCAGTCTCTGTGACAGTGTGATTTTGTAACTCCCCTCCTCTAACTGATGGAGCTATGGGATATCTGCCAGGGAATTGCAATGAAACCTAGGAAGTAATATGAACAAATAAAATTTCTAATTTAAAAGTTAGGTCTATTATTGCTTGCTTTCTTTGCCTTCTCTCTCCTTATGTCATTACTTTATTCCCCCATCTCTTTTTCTTTCTTGCCAACTTTTAGTCTATCCTTTTTTGGATTTCCTTTCTTGTTGTGTATTCAGTTTGGATGCTTTTTTTCTTTATATTCATAATACTTAAATTGTATAAAGCAATTCCATCACGCACACCAGAAAAATGTATCTTGAAAAAAAATTATTCAGTAGCCTTTAAAAAAAATTTCGAACATGTTCATATAAGTAGGGACCTACCGAATTCACAGAGGAAGTGGGCTGCATAGCAGCTCCTTTATTCTTGCAGGTTTTCCAGCCCACCCCACCCTAGTTCTCCTGCCCAGCATTGGCTGCTTGTTGCTGACAGTCCAGGAAGCAAAAACAGTGCCATATTTAAAGCCACAATGTTTGCCTCCCTGATGATAAGGCACTAGTGGTGGGGCCCCTCTGCCAATCAGCACAGGGATGGTGGGCAAGGGCACAGGGAACCTGTAAGATTAAAGGAGCTGCCGCACAGTCCACTTCTGCTATGAATTCAGTAGGTCTGTACACATAAGAAACTAAATCAGTGCAAAACATTAAAGGCCAAACTCTGACCAAAAGTCATTATGCTTGGGACACTACATGTGAACTGAAACTAAACAAGGTCTCTTTCCCTAATTAGAGCATTTAACATTTTCATTTCAAATTTATCAAAAATTCCACAGAAATCCCCAATACATAGAATACAGAACCAGAGAGGAGCTTCCTCCAACATATTTCCTAAAACTCCCCCCCGCTCCAATTGATAAATGTAAAAGTTATCACAATATGTTTCTATGCAAAAATATTTAATAGTGCATGCTCTTGTATATAACACTGACTCTTAACCTTTCATTGACACCTGAGGTGTAATACAGTCTCCCATCTTTCAGCATCTAGTTAGTTTTCCTAACCCAAACATAGAAGAATGATGAAATATTACATTGGCTATAAGCTCGTGGTCCATTTTAGGATGTCACTTACCAAGTAGGGTTCTATGCCTGCATTATACTATGAAAAATCATAGGTATCAAAGAAATCTATGGTTTCTCTGATTGGCACCACAATCATAATTGCACTATATTTCATCTTCGTAGGACTCCTGTTCTAAAGTGAATTGTAGGCCAATCACTAAAAAGCAGACTTGGGTTTTATTTCCAACTGCAATCAATATATCACCAATAGAACCTCATCACCAAGAAGCACCTTCCTCAATGACTTTCATATCTAAAATTCTTGGGTGCAGAGCTGTCCTTTATAGGAACCTCTTCTTAGTACAGATTTCTTGGCCTGGCACTTCAAAGAGCCAATCACTGCCAGCTCTCCAGTAGCTATTTTATAACCAGGAATTCTTGGCCGTCTTCCTTTCTTTTTTACGTACTGGTAAATACCTCGTAAAAGAATTTTTACTATTACTACTAAGACCATGGAATATTTAGTGTCATTATATATATTAAGGGAGGGTGTGTGGATATGTGTGTAAATGGCTTCTGTATAGAAATATCTCTTGAGAAACAAGAGAACCAAACATATTTAAAAGGCAATTACCTTGGCCTAGAAGTGCCAACCTGTCTAAACTTGATGAAGGAGGAATCTGAAACACAGACAAGATAACCTTTTTAGTTTGCACTCTTCTCTTTGAAGTGCTGCCTGGCTGAAAGAGGTCAACAGTAGTGAAAGATAGTTGGTTCTCTGTAACCTACCTCAACAGAAACTGTTGTGGTTGTAGCACTTTATCCTTAAATTTGGAAGGTACAAGAACTAATGGCGCTATGGGAAGTGAAACTAGGAATTCTGGCACCCTGGGCAGGGACACTAGAGATCAGGGCAGAGAGAGGATGAGGAAGATGGGGGAGTCTTATCTAACCACATGGTGCGAGCTGTCTGCATACCACAGTTCAGACTCCCCAGGGGCTGCCATCCTAGCATCCCCTCTGCACTGGCACCCAGAGTGGTTCCCCACCTACCCACCCACCCACCACTAGTTATGCTAATGAAAAACAATGGAAAATACACTAAGGTTTGTATGCTCTTCTAGTGTTTTTCATGAGCTAGTGGTCTATGTTTGCACTTTTAGCATTAAAATAGCATTGAAAATACAGGTTTTTCTTTTTTATGTCCCATAAAAATGACACTGGCTTTGAAAACAGGTATAAGAAATATAGCTTGATGTAATATTTCTCCTAAAATGCTCTCTTCTGATAGTATCCCCCAAAAGCTTTGGGGAAAGGTTGCCACTAGTATGCACAGAGCACTTAATATTTTCCAGCGTAAAAAATTCTGCAAGACTCAGGAGACTTGTCAAAAATTTCACCCACACTTTGTGCAGAATTGATTAATTCTCTAGTGGCAGGAAAGAAAAAAATATATATGGTTTTTACCTGAAATACCAAGCTCAGTAAAATCAAGAGGCAGGGTAAAGTCTCCGGGGGAGCATTCTTGTTTCCTCCATTTAGCCTTAGCAGAGTACGGACACAAAGCTAAAGTTACCTTGTTCTCCAGAGGTATTGTGTAAGATATGGCATGCAGAATGAAGGGGGTTTGTTGTAAATCTTTTTGTAGAGCATAACATAAAAAATGCAGGGCTGGCGGGGGGACAAAACTATGTCATGTAAAGATTGCTGCATTCATAACTTCACAGTAGTGGTCTAAACACTTCATATTCACAAGTACAGATAGTGAAAACTTCTTACATGTGGTTCTGTATATCTTGAAAGTGAAGCCAAGAATTGAGGAAATGCTTAGGTAATTTACTCCAATAGCAATAAACTGTGGTTAATAGATACACCTCTTTCTCTTTACAGAATGCATAATTTCCCCACTGTCTTTTAAAAGGTGGCTTTTCATTGTTGTTTTGACCTTTAAAGGCCCAAAGCCTGATCATCTCATCAATTTAGCTTGGTGATAGATGTACTGCATATAGTTGCTTGGTATTCTAGATTCATAGTCAAAGGGCTCTCTGTCATTGTGCGACTGAATGTCTTGGATATTTTGAGCTTCTGTCTGAAAGCTAAGCTTTCAGCACCAGGACTGGAAATTTTCAGACTTATGCCACACTTGCATGTAGGGTTTTTTCCCCACTTTAAAGCTGGAGCAAAAACAGTTCTACTTCCTGAATGAAATGAAAAAGTACATGTTTGAGAACTGTTTTCTTTATTAAAACATGCCCAATTTGAGCTCCAGAGCTGAAAGGGCTGGGATCTGTCAGGAAGAGAGGCTGTCTGAGAAATGACTGAATGCTGAAGGCAAAAATTGGGTTTGATTATATTTTCTGATAGTCCATTAAAAGTTGGTAACTCTTCTGCTGGACAGTACCTTATACAGTGTTTCTGTGTGTAAGGTTCCCAGGTAAAAAAAACATGGGAGGAGGTGAGGGTGAAGGGATACAGCTAGGCACCAAAGATGGTAGTACAGATGAACGCATGGTCTGTTGCTACAAACGTTAAGTACCTTTCAGGTTTTGTTCTAGGATTTTTCTCTGTCTTGTGTTTTTTTAAGAACGCATTTCATGACAGTGAGTCCTGACCTTCACTCCAGATTAAAGAGGCTCAGTCTCCCATAGTTTAGAATTGCAAATTACTCTCTTAGGTAGTCTGCCTCTCTTGAAAGTGCTCCTGCTTGTTCTCAAAAAGAGAACCCTAATATTTCGGCTTCCCTAATGAATAGATCAACAAACAAGAATACACATATAGGAGATCTGTTGCTAAAAGACAGGACCTCTTCAGGTACTGCTTTTATTCTAAAGTCGTTTTCATGTAAGTGTCTGCTAAAGAGCACAGACACAGAATTTCTCTGTCAGCGGGCCCCTTGGCATCCAGAGCAAAGCAGTAACGCTTCTCATGCATATTTTAGCAAAGGGCACAGGAGGGAAGGTGCACTCCCTAGGGTGCAGGACAATGGAAGTTCTCCCCTCTGAACTTCAGAAGGTCCTCCGGAGGTAGCCAGCTGCACCCTTTCTGTTGAGGTTTGTACACATAATTGTATCTGAGCGCATGGTGATCAGCTGGAACATGGGTGAGTGTTGCGAGTGGGGGAAAGTGGTGTCTGCAATGTAAGGACAGCACTGGAATGCAACAGGAGACGTGTAAAAAATCAGCAGGCCCTAGTCCAGAGGGATTAATAAAAAAGACAAGATCACAAGAAATACCTTTCCACATCAGTCTACCATCTGCATTATGTCAGATACAGGTAACCATTCATAAGCAGCCCTATAGCTGCAGTGTCAAGCTGGAACAGAACCATAATTTTACAGAATGCTTCTGTACCCAAAATCCTTTGCAGGGAAGAGACACCTGTCCTCTGCTTTCTGGGTGACTGGCAGTCCAACCATCCAATTCAATTCTCCTATCCTTGCCAAGCCTCCAGAAAGGGGTTCTGCAGAGCATGGGGAGGAGGTGAGGGTGCAGTGCAGCAGTACAAGGCAGCAGTGGCTGTAAGGGCTTTCAGCTAGATTGTAAACTTAGAAGAGGAGTGACAGTATTTCATTTCCTGCGGATATTCAACACCTGGCTGAGCAAGTCTCCAGCTCTGTCTGGGGCATCTGGGAGTGGAGGCAATGCAAATGGTAAATAATAATGTCATACTTTACTATGAGATTTGAGAATGCTCACCAGGTGGGTTGAAATTATTTTCAATCTTCAGAGAAATACATGTGTTTGAATACCTCAGCAATATAAGGCGAGCCAACAAAGCTAAATCATGTACAATTAATATGTTGTATGTGCATCTTTAGCAGCCTCTCCTTATTTTCAGTATCTCATCACCTTCTCAATATCGATGCTCACACACCTCACCTTTATTATTACTTCTTAATGGAACAGCTGTAATTTGCCTTGCTACACTTCTGAGTGCAAATTGGCCTTTCTATGTCTCCATCACACATCAGCTTCATACAGAAGTTAGCGGTGTTCCTGTTGCATCACAATGGAAATGACGAGACTAGCCAATTGCTAGTATCTTTTTTCCCACTAGCGTATTCAATATTTTTCAAAAAGTTTCTTCTTAAAGGCTAAGTACAGAGGTTCAAAAACCCCAAAGCAAAATGGATTGAATCTTTGCAGGTTTTTTCTAAACTACGTAGATTGAACCAATAACAGACTGAACAGATATTCAGTGTCTGGGTGGCCAAGACAGGCAGAAGCCTGCACTGGCCCAGGCCAGGAGCCTTGAGGCGCTCACGTACACCACCCCTCACGGCCAGGCTGCCTAAGGCTGCTCAGCTCAACTCAGTGGCAGCCCAGGACTAATTGGCAACAGGGAGGGGGGAAGCTCCCACCAGCCCCACCCCTTACCCAGCTGTCCGGCTCCGAGAGATGGGGGGTGCAAGGGTGGGAACACAGCCCCCTTGCCTGGCACTGCCCTCCTCCCTCCCACAGCTGGGGTCTGTCCAGAGCAAGTGGAAGAGCAGGGGGAGCGGTTTTCACGTCCCCGCTGATCAAGTGGGGCTGGGATCGCAGCAGCCCCACCCCTTCCCCAGCCATCCACCTCCAAAAGGAATGAAGGCAGAAGGGGGGAACACACTGCCCCCCTGAAACACCCCCAGCTTTGGTCTGCCCGACATGGTGGAGAAAGCACCTACTGGGGGTCTTTTCACCCCTTGCAGGCAGAGCTGGGTTGGGATTGCCCTAACCCCACTCCTTCCCCAGCCATCTGCCTCTGAGAAGAGCTGGGGGTGGAGGGGGACAGCTTATGGGAACACACTGCCCCCTGCACTGGCCCTCCCAGCCAAGGTCTGCTGGAAGTGGGGAAAAAGTTTGTACCAGGGAGGCTTTTTCGACCCTCTTCCCTCCCTGCAGCTCCAGCCTGGCTGGGATCACTGCAGCCCCACTCCTTCCCAAGCCATCTGCCTCTGAGAGGGGTGGGTGGGCACAGTGTGAAAACGTGCCACCTCCCTCCCTGCACTTCCCCCCACCCCAGCTGAGGTCTGCCTAGAGCAGGGAGGAAAGCACCCACCAGAAGGCTTGTTGCCCCCCCATGCAACAGGTGGGACACGGGCTAGGATCCCCCCAGCCCCACCCTCTCTTCAGTCATCTGCTCAGAGGTGAATGGCTGGGAAAGGAGTGGAGCTGAGTTAATAGCAGCCCAGCTGTGAGCTGCAGGGAGGCAAAAACCCCTCCCCGCCATGGTGCTTCCCCCCTAATTCTAGGCAGACCTCACTAGGGGAGTGCCGCAACAGGCATGTGCTTGCTTACTCCAACTTGTTTTGTTCCCAGTGTCCCTCCCTCTTGCAGCATCTCGAAGCAGTTTGAGATGCCGCAAGAGGGACACTGGGAACAAAAAAATCTTCCCTGCACTGCATATTTGTGGCATGGACTCTAAATGTGATATTGGGAAATCCCGGCTATTTGAGCTGCTGCAAGCCTACATGTCTGGATGTGCCCCTAGGCCACATCCAGATGAGCGCAGACATGTGGCTCCCCAGGGAGCGCCACTCATACTTTGGCGCTCGACAAGTTACCCCAGGGGTGGTAGGGAGGCTGGCCCCAGCACCCTTACCTGGGGTTCTGGGGGCCTCCCAGGGTTGCAGCTGCAGTGATCCTGCAGCATGGAGCCTGCCCAGCAGTGAAGCACAGCTTCAGGTAGCGCAGCTCTGCTTTTCAGTCACACATGGTGCCTGCATGTCCACTGCTCTGGGGTTTTTTCCACCATTTTTTTTGATCCCTGCATATCCAAAAACCCAAGGTAAAAAAAAAAGGAGCAGCACTCACACAAGTAATGTGCCTTTGCTGCATGGACCACAGCTGACTGCGGTATGTGGCGCTGCAGACATGTTTGTGGCACCACATACCGCATGGCTGTGCTCATCTGGACGTGCCTCTACTGTCCATTGATCTACACTGCTTCTCTCCATTCTTTTCAGGCCTCAAGCACTAGCAGTCTAGTAATGAGAAAACAGCCTATGAAATCTGCTTAGTGAGAGAACAGCTCATCTGAGCACAGTTTCTTCTTCTCTGTTGTTGAATATAACTTCCCTGGGGTAGGTGAAAATTTTGGCAGTGTACAAGAAAGCTCACAGAGAGAAGCAGAAGCCATAATAGAGCTGTTATGACTTGACAGCCCCATTTTGTAATGCCAGGGGGAATTTTATTACAAGTTAGTTGAAGCTTTAAGAAGTTTAAAGGTATGGCCTCTACTTGTACAATATGTTGGGTTTTTTTAATGTTTAATATATGAAATTACAGTAGATTTAAACACAGAGAATAAAGCTGTAGCTGTTATGGATAACTTAATAAAAACCAAAATCAGTCAAACAGCTTTATTTTACTGCCAGCTTTTAGACCTATAAGTAGAAGTGAGTGCGTCTGCAGCTGTAATAATTTCACACACATTTTTTCAGGTACTGGAGAAACACTGCATTTTAATGGTGCATCAATTCTTGCTAAAGTAGTGGTTAATAAAAATCTTGTCAGAGTAAAAATTACTTTAACGTAGCTTCCAAGGACCAGTGTCATTTACAATGCATAACAATAATAACTGGAAGCCAAAAAAAACCCACACTGTCAGCTCTACAACTAAGGAAAAGATACTTTCTGGAAATTAGCCTTTTCTCTTTTTTTACACGAACAATGCCTGGCAAAGCTTTTGCAGTTCTAATTTTGAGTATTTTTGGTATAAATAACAGATAAAGGGGGCAGTTAAATGGGAAATGGTAGTTACTCTATCATTCTAACCCTTTGATCAAGATGGGATGTATTCCTACTGGCGAAGAACTAGCTCAAACAGAATTTATGAAACTGGGTCAGGAATCACTGGCAGAGGTTTTACAGCCTGTCTCATTTTGTAAAACAGATTAGAAGGTTGTCATGAATCGTTGAGGCTTCAAATCTATTAATTCTTATAGTAGGGATTTCCATTAGGATCCAAAAGGAGCCTAACTCCTAAATCCATAGACATTCACATCCCTAAATATATTTATAGCGAAACCAACCTTAAATTACCACTTTCATAAGTAGTATGTGGGAGGAGTGCTGTTTTCCTAGACACTGCCACATATTCTTCTTTTTCATTTTCTTCTTTGCTCACTTGTTTTAGTCCATTGCCTTTGGGAATTCTCCCACTGAAGCTACAAGGAATATGTTTAGGAATAAAATTACACACGTGCATAAAAATATTGCAGGATCACAGGTTAAGTCACCATTACGCTATCCACTTTCAGCCCTTCCATAGCTCGTGTTTCATCTTAAGACACTAGTAGTTATATTTGCTGAGGTATATTGTGAAGCTTGGAACCAGGAACAGGGAAAATTCAATGTTCTCTTAACAGCTAATTCTACACTGGTTGTTTTAACATGTGCTCAGATAAAGCCAGTTCCTCTAGTCTGTATTAGAAGCCAAGTATAAATGGTTATCAAATGCTTTTATAGACTTTTGACAAAATAGTTCTGTAAATTAAAAAAAAAATGCCTTGTTGTAAGTGTTCAGATCAGTCTAATCCATTTTTCAAACAAATTTCTCAGCTAGTGCCTGAAATGTCAGAGTAGATTTATATGCTAATTTGGGCATCTAAATGATAATGCAGACAGTTCAAAATGAAGGATCCATTCTGTGTTTCATAGCAGGAAGTGGGACATCTCTCTGGAGTAATAATCCCCTGCAAGCTACATGATGTCTCAGCCTCCCTGGCATTTGCTGTTGATGAAGGTTAGGTGCATTTAATGGCTGGCATAGAGTCATTAGATATAGTTTCAAATTCTTTACACATAATGGTTTTCCACTAGTTTCGGGTAGCTGAACTACAATATTTCAGTATCTGGCAATTGAAATTTCAATGAGCAAACTCTTCCACCTCTCTCATAGATAGATATAAAACCCGTGGTATGCACACTACCCACAGCCACGTCCAGATGTTCAGGACCTGGGGTGCCAGGTAGCTTTACCCCTGCACACACAGGCTCCCTGAGATGAGGAGCTCCCTTTTACAATGAAGAGACCTTGCAGACCCAGGAGTAACTATTTACAGAATGTAATTACATTACAGAAAAGAATTGCTATATGCAAGTGAATCTTAAATACTATCAAAAGTTTGCCAAACTCTACTCAGAATACACAAGGATGAGTTTATACAAAAATAACAGTTGATAACTGGTTACACTTAAGGGGTGATCAAGATAATGAATACAAATCCAATAACTTATGCACTATGTTAAATACTCATTGAATTATGAGGATGGCAACTGTTGATCATGGTGTATTCAGGAGGACCACCCAGACCTTTGATGCGTATGCCTAGGCAGGAATTTTTTGAAGGAGTGGAGGCTGCCCAGACCCTCCATCCTCCCATTAGGTCACTGAGAGAGAATCCAGAGACCAGACTGAGTCCAGATGTTTGGTGCCTCCGTGGCTGTAATTGTATAAGTCTCTAAGAATTGAACCTAGGTCTCCTGTTGGTAGCCAAGGATCCTACCACTGAACCACAGAGGACTCCTTCATTGTATTAATCCCCTAATTAATTATTTACAACTAACAGCCAGTCAGTCCGAACATTGCCCAACAGATGGAGGGAGGGGCAGTCCCTCACTCCTCTCATCCTGCATTTTGTGGGCTTCAGCTGTCTCAAGTTAGCCCACGCAGCCCAGGTGTCTCTCAGTCTGCAGAGACTGTTTCTACTCTAGATCTCTCCAAAACACAACTTCTTCCCCATGCTTCTGCATGCACATTTCTCTGCCTAGGCACAGCCTCCCCAAGCCCACAGAGCTGTTCATGCATTTAAACTCGGTGGGAGAGCAAACTGCTGTTGGCAGGCCAGGCAGCACTTCTGGACTTACTTTTCCTTTAGGCTCTCAGGCATACCCCAGTTTCCCCGGGTCTCAGTCCACACAGGTGCCCTGGGACCTTTCTCTAGCTGATGTCTCTTTCCACCAAGCTGACCCAATCCTGCCACAGTCCTCTCCCTGACCACTTGCATGGAGGGGCAGGTTATCACACTCTTAGCAAACCCCCAAAGTCTCCAAGCCCAGTGGAGAATCACCTTCCTGCTCTCTAGGGGCTTTCCAGGGCTATGTCCCCACCCTAAGGAATTTGTTAAGCTTGCTCACAAACTCAGCATGTTCGCTGTAGGGGTCTGCTCTCTCCTGCTCAACCCTTGAGGCACTCCACTGGCCCCTGGCCCACTCAGGAAGGGTCCAGCAGGCACCCCCGGGGACTACGCTGCAGGCTCTTCCCAGCCCTTTTCATGCAGCATGCACCTCTCTCTTTCCAATCTGGGGAGACACCTGGTCTTAAGGGGAGCTGTCCAGACAATCCCTGGGCTGCAATTTTCCCAAGCTCCCTAGCTGCTTTTTTAATCGTGCATCCCCTTGCTAGGGATAATACCGAACTACAATTATGGTGTCCCTGTTGGGACAGTCTCCCTCAAGCACTCAGACAGAGCCCGATGTAGGACACTTGGAAAGTAAGTGCCCCTTAAACTGCCTGTTAATATACATTTTCCTTTGACTTAAGACCAAATTTTTAACCTGTATCAGCATAAAACTGTTGCAACCCTGTGAACATCAATGGAGTTACGGTGGTTTAAACACTGTGGATTTGAAGGGAACTGGAGGCTCCATACCTGAATGATCTCATCCAAGAAAAGGGTAATTTTATTTATGCTGTAATATGCATAGCATGTGTTATGGCCTCAAGCCAGGAAACTACAAGAGAACACTGGATCCTAACAGATGTACTCATGTTTCAGTAGCAGCAGGACTGACGCATGTCCTGACCAAGCCTGGTCTACAGACCAAGGTATATATGGTGCCATCTGGACATAAAGACTAGTGCAGGCAAAAAAGACCTCAAGTGCATAGTCTTTGGCAAAAGAGAAGAACCAAATAACAATCTTGAAACAGATAAACTAGGAAACAAATTAGGTAAAGCAGCCAATATACTCCTTGGGGCACCAACTTCTCAGTACTAGTCTTGGCTGCTACACAAGCATGAATATGCAGATAATGCAGTCATTATATAGTAACTCCGCTAAATGACTGGTATTTTTCTTGTCTAATGCCTAACACAGATAAGTCTCACTTCAGATGCAATTTTAAAAGGTAATATGCATATTAATAATTAAGAAAAGATAAATTGAGCATATTATTTGTATATAAAACAGTGTGTATAAATTGTATATGTACCTATATGTGAACATATTTATTTGTATAGAATATAATATACACACACACAAACACAGATCCTTTTTTCTGGCAGCTATCCTGTCCCATGTTATGCAGAATCTCATCATCATCATTGCTGCCCTCCCTTAAATGCCTGTGATCTCCTGCTGCAAATCCTCCTGGATCTTAAGAAGAAAAAGTCACTTTACCTGCATTGCTTCCAGACAATCCTTGCTTCTTGGTCAAACACCAGAATTCTTGTGTCAAACTAGATGATTCAGTCACACGGGTAAAATTCAGGGGTATAGGACATCCACAGAGAGTGAGGATAGGAACAGAACTACAGGAAAGATCCCCTTCTATGCCTTATTAGGTTCCATGGCCTGAGACTAAGGGTTGGAATCCCACTCTATTGGAAAGCTTGACATCTCCAAAACAGGCTTTATTTTGAAGCAAAAAGGTAATTCCAAAAAGAAAATATATATATAAATATATAGGGAGGGTGTGTGTGTGTGTTTTGGAAAATCCAAACCCTTTCTGGCTGACTTTTTAAAAATGAAATAGAACAGCCACTTCCTGCAGACTTCCCTCTGAGCTGCCTCTGCCTGATAGATACCCCCGGCTCCCAGCACTGCCAAGGTCCCTACCATTGAGAGGACTGACTCTCCAGAATGCCAGATAATTGGGGCTCCGAGATCACGGGGCTACCAGCTATGTAGAAGAACTGACAGCCCAAACCATATTAGCTATGGACCCTGGAGTACCATGAGTGTATGCTTATGCAGCATTTATGTTTACTCTGAGGATTTTCCTCCATTAGTCTTAGTTACACAAGCTAAGACTATATAAATCTATATAATCTATATAAAACTATCTATATATTACTTTGCAGGCACTGCACATTGTGCTTCTTGTAAGCAAAGCCCTTCTAGGAACTAGTCTGTCTACTACTTGTCTCTCCTTCTGTGAATTGCTCTAATTACAGGCAATGGAGCAGGAAAGTGAGATGCAGAAGGGCCAGAAGTAAGGAATGGGGAGTTATGAGACTGCTGTTGGCAGAGTTCCTGGAGTTTACAGGTGGTGTTCCCAGCAGATTGCAAGAAAGGACAGATTAGAAGGGAGGTTATTTCAGTACCTGGAGGTCTGCAAAGCTTGCAGGCTTGGCATAGACTCTCATTCAGAGTCAGGTTTAGGGGGTTTTTAATGAGGTAGTTGTTAAACCTGGGCCTGAGAACACCCTAAGTCACTCAGAGCAGCAAGGAGATCCCAGATCAGTCAAAAACATAGTGCTCTCTCTCACAGCTGCAGCCCCAAGAGGACTGGTCTCCACAGCAGCCCCAATAGAAACCTGCCTAGGTTTTGGCATATTTGTATTTTGAAACCGAACCACTTTTTTGAAATATTTTGGTTTTAACAAATTGGGAACAGGCCTAAACAGGCTTGTGTGCAGAAGTGCTTGGTCCTTGACTGAGGAACTCAGCTGAAGCTGGTCAGTGGATAGTAATCTGCCTGGCTGGGAGGCTAGGGGCCAGCCAGGACTGATTACCAGCTATTGAGGATGGAGCCAGCAGGAAGCTTAAGAACTCCAAGAGGGACAGCTAGAGCAGGTCTCCTCTTCTGATGCCGGAAGTAAGTTTGGGAGTAGGGGGTCATTTGTTCAAGGGCCCTTCATTCAGTTTGTTGTGGAGGCAAGATCATTCTGTGCAGAATAAAGTGGTCTGAAAAACTGAAACCAGAACAGACTCATCTATTTAAAGCAGCAGGGTAAGTGGCCCACTTACAGCTTACCAGAAACCTTCTGATCTAATACAACTAGGGACTTAAGAAGTAATAAGAGCAAAATGCTTTAGAACACAAGTGGAGTGCCCCAGGGGTTGGTCTTGGGGCCAGTTCAATGCCTTCATCAACAATCTGGAAAATGGCACAGAGTGCACCTGCAGCAAGTTTGCTGATGACACCAAGCTGGGGGCAGTAGTAGCTATGCTGGTGGGTAGAGCTAGGATTCACAGTGACTTAGACAAATTGGAGTATTGGGCCAAAAGAAAGCTCATGAAGTTCAATAAGGACAAGCATAGAGTCCTGCACTTAGGACAGAACAATCCCATGCACCAGTACAGGGTGGGGGCTAACTGGCTGGGCAGCAGCTCTGCAGAGAAGGACCTAGGGGTAACAGTGGACAGTAAGATGGATATGAACCAGCAATGTGACCTTGTTCCCAAGAAGGCTAATGGCATTTTATCTTGGTAGGTGTGTTGCCAGTATGTCAAGAGAAGTAATTATTCCCCTCTATTCTGCACTGATGAGGACACATCTGGAGCGCTATGTCCAGTTTTGCCCTTCTGCCACCTGCAGAAAGGATGTGGACAAATTGAAGAGAGTCCAGCAGAAGACAACAAAAATGGTGAGGGGGCTGGAGGACATGGCTTATGAGGAAAAACTGTGGGAAATGGGCTTATTTAGTCGAGAGATGAGGAGAGTAGCCTTCAACTACCTGCAGGGGGGTTTGAAAAAGGATAGAGCTGGACTGTTCTCAGTTGTGATAGATGACAGAATAAGGAGCAATGGTCTCAAGCTGCAGCAAGGGAAGTTTAGTTTAGATATTAGGAAGAATTTTCTTACTAGGAGGGTAGTAAAACACTGGAACAGGTCACCCAGAGAGGTGGTGGAAGCTCCATCCTTGGAGGTTTTTAAGACCTAGCTAGATGCAACTTTGGCTGGGATGATCTAGTTGGGTCTGGCCCTGTTTTGAGCAGGGGGTTGGACTAGATGACCTCCTGAGGTCCCTTCTACCCCTAACTTTCTATAATTCTGTGATCTCTTGATTTCAGGGAATGTCCTGAGTTGGTGTATAACTTGAAGAAAGTCTGATTCTGACAGCTTTAGCTAAATAAACACTTATATGCTAGCAGAGAGAAATAGCACAGTAACAGAGCTACTATTTTTAATATTCCTTCTCCGTAATGAACGCAAGGAAGAAAGCGATGCATTTGTTAAATGTGACGGCTCTAGGTTGATGAAGGAACCCTGGGGACGTTATCTTGAAGTCTGACACTATAGTCAACTTTTATACCATTTCTGTACACGCAATTCTGTGCGTACAAGCAACGGAAGACCTAAATATAAGCAAAACATCTAATGCGTACACTTGAATTGTTTTGCCAGATCCAGGTTCATTACAATCTTTGTGCAATGAAAGTACAACCGTCCTTTCTTTTACCGTGCAGCTGTTTGGAGTGAAAAGCAACCTCTAAATGGATGTATGGAAGCCTACCAAAAATACTGCTACATCTTGCCCAGTGTGCTGATATTTGCACATGCATTCCAGATGGTGTTGTTAACTAGACGCATTAGGCCTCTTGTGCTATCATACATTACTTTCTGTTCCTCCTCTACAATCATCAGAGTGTGGCACTTGTCCTTTACAATGTGGTGCATCACACCGAGCTGGAGAGTACTGCCTAATGACAGCAAAAAAGGAAAACACAAGCTTCTATTTAATAACTGAGTGATACCACATGTACAATCTCTGGATGTTTACAAAACTGTGTGGGTGGGTTCATCAAACACACTGGGCCTTCCCTTCAGTTTAATTCCTGTTTACAGATGAGGATGAGGGGGGGAAAGCCCTCCTTGGGCTAGAGCCAAACAACAAAATAAAAGATGACCAAGTTGGACTCCATTTGTATCATGTTTTTCAAGGATTACCCAGTTCCAAGATTGTCTGTTCTTTTTCTTGATTATCAAGCCTTGGAATGAACACTACCTTCCGATTTGGCACAGGCTGAGTTCCACGTTCTCTCAAGATGCATAATATGTTGCAGATTTATTCCAAGGTGGTTATGGGACTTATCTTTTTTTTTTTAAGAAAAAAATTGAGACGGAAAGATTCAGCATGAAGAACAGCAAATGCATGCCCTGACCTGTAGAAATGAAAAGTCGCATGCCAAGGGCCCTTGAACACAGCTCCTAAATAGCTAAATGGATACTCTGGGGTGTGTAGACATTAGGAATGCTTTGGCACATACTGTTTGGTCTTAAGGGAGACATTTGGAGATCTGTGTAACCAGACATTTGTCAATTGTCATGGGAATGTCTGTTTCTGTTGTTTTAAGACAGAAGATGGATTTGGCCAAGAGTTCTGCAAGCTTTGTCTCAGGGAAAGGCCTTACATTTGACATATGAGTTAGCTTTGCTTTCTGTGCTGCTGCAGGTCAGAAAATACAAACTCAAGGCAAACAACTAAAAAGAAAGCTTTTCAAATTAGTAGGCCTGGCAACCTTGTGTCACATGTAGCTCTTCTGGCATATTCGGGAGTACACTACACTACCACGTCAGAAATGGTAGCTTTTTTGCATAGGCATAAATACAAGCCATTGGAAGGCATGCAAGTAGGGCTGGATTGCACTTGGGTGAGCCCTGGCTGCATAATGGACCCTTGGGGGCTATTGTAGCATGATTTTTTTTTTCATAGATTTCATAGACATTAGGGCTGGAAGGGACCTTGGAAAATCATCGGGTCCAACCCTCTACTCAGAGGGCAGGAAGTCAGCTGGGGTCATAGGCAAGATAAGCATCCAATTTGCTCTTGAAGGTGTTCAATGTAGGTGCAATTCAAGTAGCCCAGAGGCTGTTCTAACTGCATCCCCAGGAGCAGGGGAGCTCATGACTGGCTGAAAGTGAATCCTCAGAAGAAAAGTTGAGAGATGATGTCTTGTTCTTTCAGAATGCAAAACATCCCATGTTGTATCTGTATGTCTGTGCACTTACCAAGCTGGACCTCAGTTTTGATTGTACTCACTCTTAACACTCTGTGACTATGATATGCATCCACTTTTACAAAGATCCTTCATCCTCTTAACAACGTAGCAATTTGTTTTATTCCAAAGAAGGAAAAATCAATAATTCTTCATCAGAGGTAACAAACTCATCCAGCCCTGCAGGGTCCAGTCCATGGTACCTGCTGGATGCAGCACCCATGCCAGACCAGCACTGTATGCTGGTTCTGATATGTGGTTCCTGTCAGTGGGCCTGATCCAGACTGGCTCTGGATCCAGTATACAGGGATGGTTCCACATGCTGGCTTCCTCCAGCATGCTCCCTGGACCAGCCTCATGCAGCACATGCAGTGGGTGCCCTAGACTGGTCCCATGTACTGCATGTGCTGACCAGGGCTTGTCTGAGACCCACAGGCAGCATAGTGAGCCAGATGATTGGGCTCCATGAGATGCACCCAGCCTGCAGGCCATATCTTTGACACCCCTGTACTAAGCAATAGCCTAATCATTTGTAACACTCCATATTTAAAAAAAATGTCAGGCACACTTGGTGTTACCCAGTGGACTGGAACTGACATATAAATTACACTCTCTCATGCTGAGAGAGTGCATTTTGAACTTCCCAGCACTGCATTGCCCAGGCCCCAATTTTGACCGACACAGACCCTTTGATTTTCTGTTAAGAGTTTGGTCATATTGCAGAACAGTCAATAAAATCCTGTTCTGTTTTTTCTACTAAGGCAGCTTAAAGTGCCCTGATCTTTGAGCTGCTTGTGATTTCCTGTTGAGTAGAACATGGAGTTGTAGGAGTGTATTTGGTGTTTGACTTAAAATATGAAGCTATTTCAAACCAAAGTAGGGGTTTTTTTTGTCATTTTCCTTCCCTCGTTTTGTCTGCAATCAACTCCCTCCTTTCCCATGGGCTTTTTGTGCCCATTTATGATAGCACCTCTCCTCCTCTCGGCTAGGATTTTCATTAGCAAATGCAGAGCAACATGGTACCGGCCACCATGTGAACCAGAGAGCAACCAAATGTGTTCGAAAAGCCTCCAATTGTGGAGTGAGGTAGAACAGTTGCTCTGTTACATTTTTCCTTCGTTGTCCACATCCTACAGATGTCTGGGCTCCGTGGCTGTGGGAGAGGGAGAAGCAGAGGAACGTGCAGACACACATTGCAGAACATTCCTCTCAGCTCTGGGAGTATTTCCAAGAAGCTGGAAGTGCTTTCTTTTTTCTCTTTCTGTCTCTTCTCCTTGTTTCGCTGGTTGTTTTGGCCTTTCCCCTCCTTTTATTATTATCATTATTTAAATTTTTGCACCAGTTCTTTTGTTCAGCCACAAGAAAAACCTTAAATATCAGATTTCCTCAGAGGTATTGGAGCTCAGCCTTGAACCTCAGAACAAGCTGAACCTTGGCTGTCTACCTAGACCCAAGATTTTATAAACCCACTGGATTTTTTAGATTTCTCTGATGCCAACGGCATTTGCAACACGGTACATTCTGACTGTTTGGATGACACATTTGGCGTGCCACTGGACATAGGTGGTAAAAATTCCTATTGACCTTACTGTAGTGGAAATGCTTAGGTAATGCTCAGTCCTGGACCAGGACCCTGTGGCGCTAGGTGGTTTTCAAGCATAGAGAAATAAGATGGCTCTTGTCTCAAAGATTTTGCAATCTATGCAGAAGAAAAGAAACAACAGGTGGGTACAGGCAGACAAATGCAGGGACCCCAAAGGAAACAATGAAACAAATGTTGGTCAGCTCAGAGGGCAGTGGTCACAGCACACCAGCTGCCTAGTGGTTGTCAGTCTTCAATGGGATTAAGTTTTGGCATTATGTGAATTTGTATGGTGATTACTTCACCCTCTGAAAGATAAAGGATTGTAGTAGGAAAGCTGGAAGACTTTCGATTCCAGTGACATATGTCATTCCTTTAATGGACTGCTTAACCCTCAAATTCTACCATTATCAGGAAAAGCGTTTTACACCAATCGCCATGTATAAAACAGGATTATGAACAGTGCATGTGACAAAAAGACAAAGGGAAAAGATCTCAGAGCAAGTTAAGTCAGAGAGGGAGCTCACTTCCCTAGAAAATAAAATGCATTCTTTATGGAGGGTGTGGGGAATAATCCCTTTGCTGCACGCTTTTGGCATGTCAGCTTTCTGATCCACAGAAAGCACTAATGCAAACTGTTGTAAGAACACTGAATTGAATTAAATTCCAGGCTTGCAACTCAACCTCCCACCTTGACAAATCGTCTGTTAGCTAAACATGATTTGAATCACTCTAGTGCAGTTCCATTAGTGTCACTCCTTGTTGGTCTATTAATAGGATGTGTTAGCGTCAAACAGATTGGTGAAATGGTAAATATTACACAGCACATGGTCATATTGTTCGTTTGACTGTAAATTGATTCTGAATAATGCTATGATAGTAAAGAGAATCTGCTTAGTGTAAGGCATGAATTAGACAAAATCTCTCTCTCTCTCTTCCCCCAGCTTCTTTCCTTCCTTTCCCATTCCAGAGCTCAAATATCACAAGTACTTATTTTCTTTGCCCTAATTAGACATAATCAGTAATACAGTCAGTGACTAGTATCAATTCCCAAGCCACAGAACCACAATATCTACCTTTTTAAAAAGTTAATCCTCCTCATTAGCTGATTAGTTTAGTTCATTTGTAGTGTCCCATGGTGATTATAAACTAAATAAAAGAGAGAATCTGTCTAATGTCTTTTCATATAACTGCATGTGCTTGTTTGTGTGTATGCAATACATAAACACATATGCCAGTTTTTTAAGAGGAGCTGAAGAACTGTAGCTTATTTGGTACTGCAAATTAGGTAGAACATTTTTTCTGTATTCAGTTAGAAGACTCCTTTTTTCCAGGTTGTCTGTGGAATGAAAATGAACATTACATTAAAGCAAACAAACAAACATAAAACTTGTCATTCTTTCTTCTGGGTTTCCAAGTACATCCTGGGCACATCTACACCTACCATTAGGGGGCAGCAATAAACTCCCAGAGGTTTATTGCTCCTGGGAAACTCCTGCATGCACAGTTTACATGTGCGCCTGGAACACCACACATTGAGCTGATGGTGAACACCACACCTGGCTGACAAGGAGCCTGGGGGGTCAGCTTGCCAGCCTGGGGCTGCTCCAACTGGGCTTAATGTGCTGCAGAGGGGGTGGCTGGGGCATGGGGGTGCTTTAGTGCAGGGCTAGTTGGCAAGCACCTCCGCACTGAAGCACCCTTGTGCCCAAGCCAGCCAGCTCAGTGTCTACACATGCGCTTCTGTGCACAAAAAGACTCTGCAGCAGGTAAGACTGTATTTATAAGTCCTACCTTGCTGTGGAGTTTATTAGTTTTGTGCACCCTAATAGGGGCACACGTGTAGATGCTGAGATATTTACTATGAAGTTAATTAGTCAACTGTGCAGTAAATGACTTGTGAGGATATGCCCCCTGAGTCTTTAATACTTAAGGCTGAAATTGTTCCCTTTATAGTGCTGAGCATGCAGTCTGCAGCTACATGATAAAATAATGCATATCAACAACACGGAGCAGTCAAAAGTGTGAAAGTAAATCTCATATTTGAATATTTCACTGCATTCTGCTCCGACCAAGTGCTGTTATCATGGAATTAAAATGGCTACTAGTAGCAAGTATTCACTTCGGATTTGGCTGATTTGGAGGGACACTGATTTGATTCAGTGATTCGAATCACTGTCCCGACTCAATTCAGCCAATTCAGATCTGAAGATTCAGCACCAATTCAGAGATTTGGCCATAGACTACACAGGCAGCAGTCCTTGAGGATGATGGACACAGCTGCCTCCAGCTAGTATGTCTGTTGTAGTGGACGGAGAGAGGGGGTAAGGGGGAGGGAAGGGGGGC
>NW_017728906.1:471767-497389 GCF_001723895.1 Crocodylus porosus | reverse complement strand
TGCGGGGGCGGGCTCCTGCTACTGCGTGCCAACATGCTCTGCCAGTCCAGGAGGGTATGGGAGTGGGCGTGTGCCCCTGGATCTGTGCGGGGCAGGCTGGACTGGGCTGCACTCTGGGAAGCTAACCCCAGCCAGACCCAATCCAGGTGCATGCGCCCACCTCTATGCCCTGCTGCTGCTCACCCAGTTGGGTCAAAGCCATGGCTTATCCAGGAGGCACAGAGAGGCTGGGTGAGCAGTGAGAGAGCATAGCCCCCACTCCCAGTGCTTTCTGCTACCTGTCCAGAGCACAGCCTGGCCCAGCCCACCCTGCACAGATCCGGAAGCAAACACCCGCTTCCATGCCCTCGTGGATCAGCAGCATGCAGTGGTCAGAGCCCCCCTCCCCACGTCCCACACCCAGGGCTGTCCCTGGGGAGGGCGAATCAGAGCAACTGCCCCAGGCCCCGTGATTTGGGGGCACTACGGACAGTCCCATACAGGCCCTGCTGCAGCCACCACACACCGCCGCTGCTGAGCACTGTCGGCTCTACTGCTCACCAGCTCCAGCAGATCCTCTAGCCACTTGCCACCCCTCCCCTCCCCAGGCCCCGCACGCCCCTAGGGACAGCTCTGCCTGCACACACACCGCCCCTTCTCCCCCCGGCTTGTCCCAGCCCCAATCCCTCCCTTGCTGTGGGGGTGTTAATCTGCCTCCCCCACACCTCTTCCCTCCCCAATCCGCCCACCACTACAAACTTACCAGCTGGAGGCAGCTGTGCCAGCATCCTCGAGGACTGCTGCCTGTTTAATCTATGGCTGAATCTCTGAATCAGGCCAAATCTTTTCTGAATCAATTCGGAGGCGTCCAATTCATTTCAGAGCTTTTAATTAGTTTCCTGATTCAGAGATTTGGCCACTGAATTGGGCTGAATCTCCTCCAAGTCGAATCAGCTACCAAGGCATCGCACAGCCCTAATGGCTACACCGCTTCTGGTTTGGGATGTTGTATGTATTGAGTGCTGTGTTTTGCTCAGCTACTCTGCCTGGCCTGGTCAGCTGGAGATGAAGACCTGCCTGGTTGTTTCATATGTTTTGTAAGACTGGTAAAACTTGTTTATGTTGCTCATTGCAAATGGTTTCTTCTGTAGAGCTAAAGAAACCAGAGCAGTTAGATCTGATTATGGCACAGAATGTGCTAAAATTTTATCCAATTTAAAGTCAGGTCATGGTCAGTCAGATTTAAAATATAAAATAGAATGTTTGTTTGTAGGGGTCTGTGGAGAAGAAAGATACTTTCCCTACAAATATGTACCCTGGTCAGACCTTTTCTCATTAAGGCCCTTGAAACTCAGACCAGCAAAGTGAACCTTTTCAGAAGTGGTCACTGATACCACATGGCCTGTTTTTGGGTGCCCAGATTGAAATATCTAAAACCTCATTTTCAGTAGTGCTGGGGACCAGCTATTTTCATTGACTGCTGTATTAATCTTTATGCCTTCAAACAGACTGCAACAGCACTTTCAGAGATGGCATTTTTCATTCTGAGACAGGTGGGTGGCGATGATAATCTGATCTGGTTCAAAAGGAACTGTTAAGATAGCAGGTAACAGAGACTTGTAATAGTAAAATTATTAAAGTGTCAAGTTATTCCTCTTTTGTATTTTACACAGACTAAAAGATTGACTCAGGGTGATTTATCTTCTACTAGTGTCAGCTGACAGTGAACAAGACTGTAACCAATTTGCCTCTAGCAAAGAAACTAAGAATAAATACTGAAGGACTAAAAGCAAAGGAAAAGCATAAATTAAATGTTGCTTCAAAGACTCCGGCCAATATTGTTAATCTTATCCCATCTAACATTTGTTTCTAATCTCCTAGAATTTGCATTGTGGGATACCAGCTAATCACATCTTTATTGTTACCTGACCACAAGTTAAAACAATTAATAGTGTGATAAACCAAGGAATAAGCCACAAAGTTATTACACAGAAAATGGGAACCCTCTGGCCTGTCCTATCCTGTGAAACCTGCAGCCAGGTATTCAGTCGTTCACCCTCCCTGCCACTGCTGGCTTCATGTCTATCCATTTACTAGCCGCCTCCCCACTGCTGATGCCAGCTTCACATGTATCCACTTTCCACGCCGCCGCCCGGCTTCTTTGGCTGTTTGCCGTCACCCCCACCAACACTGGCTTCTTTGCATCAGGGAGCCCCAAAACTATATCTTGCAGAGGGCCCCAAAAATTGTGGGTTTGCCCTGGGAGCCCTGGAACTTGCTACTTGCCAGTGCAGGGGTACCCAGGATTCTGAACCCAAGTTCCCCCTGCACTGAAAATAAGGCCCCCTTTACACGTACAGATAAAGGTGTGATTGGATCTAATGTGCGATCTAAACAATTGCATATTCTGCCATTCTCCATGTGCATCACAGGGGGCAAAATTGTGGGATCACACATTATATCCAATCACATCATATTGCTGGTGCAGGGGGAACCCAATCCTGGGCTGCTGGCAAGAAGCAGGCTCCCAAGGCTGGGAGCCCCCTTTGCTGAGAGGGCTCCTAGCCATGACATCCACATGCAGCTGGGATCAAGAGAACCCCACAAGTGATGGGGCTCCCAGTACCAGCTTGCATGTGAGGCACAGCTGGGACTGGCAGTCCTGTCAGTTGCAAGGTTTCATAGTTTCATAGTTTCTAGGGTCGGAAGGGACCTGAGCAGACCATCTAGTCCGACCCCCTGCCATGGCAGGAAAGAGTACTGGGGTCAAACGACCCCAGCAAGGTGTACATCTAGCCTCCTCTTAAAAACCCCCAGGGTAGGAGCCTGCACCACTTCTCTTGGAAGTTGGTTCCAGATCCTAGCCGCCCTGACCATGAAGTAGTGCCTCCTGATATCAAGCCTAAAGTTATTCAGTCCCAGTTACAAGTAAGGTGTTGCCAGAGCTGAAATCCACATCAGTTATGAGGTCTCTTGGTCTCCGCTGCCAGTGAGGAGCCAGACAAAGCCCTTGGTGGGCTGTGGGTTTAACACCTCCCCCCACTGCCAGACCTTAGGAATCACAATAGGTGTGATCCCCAGGGCTTGGGATTTTCACAGTGGGCATGGGCCATCACTATGACTAGGAGCCCTTTCAGCTGATGGGGCTTCCAGTCACAGTGAAGGCCCCACTACATGTGCAAATTAAAGCTGGATAGCAACCAGCCATACAGTTAGTACACATTGTTGAGGTCTAACTTTATAACAGGTTGGAGCTTTTATCATGATAGCTACTTTGCACATGTAGCTGATCTCCAGGGCTAGGAACAGAAATTACACATAAACTGGCATAAGCGATCAGAAATCAGTTCAAATCTGTAACATAACAAAACTCCAGTGCACATAAACCATTTTCAACAGACCAAAATGGTTTAAGATAAACCTGGATGGCTGTGATATCAGACTTAACTAATTTAGGTTAAATCAGTTTATTGAATTCTGCCCCAGATCCCAGTTAACTTACAGTCCCCCAGAATCCCAGGATGCTTTGCAGGGTGGGTGGACTAGCATGGGTCTAAGCTGTCTGCTCCAGCTCAGGCCAGCACCCCCTGGCTTCTGGCCTGGGCCACTGTAGGCATGTGGCTGCATTTCCAGAATCAAAAATGAATGTTTGTTCATTTGCTTATCAGTTCAATCTATGCAGCTTAGACTAACCTGTGAAGATTGAATCAATTCAGCCTCAGGCTTTTTCCACTGTGTGCACTTAACCAGTTAATTGTACAATACCTGTCATGTGTAGAGGAGGCCCAAGGCATGATGGGATTGAATGCTGGATCCCACAATCATACTTCCAACTATGCATGTACAGCATGTGTCAAGGGGGCAATCAGTCAAAAGAGCCCCAGACCGCACACTGGGGACCCCTAGAGTGGGGACCATACACAAAAGAAAAAAAATAACACAAGTAAAATACTTACCTGCAGCAGGACCCACGGCACAGCCGGAGCAAAGGAAGGAACCCGTGTGGGTTGTAAGTCGCTCCTTTATTCAGCTGAGGCTGGCCAGTGACATCATCGGCAATCATTGGCTGGTGGAAATAAAAAGGACTGCCGGCAAAGGCTGGGGGAAGGAGAAGGAGAGAGAATCAGTGAGAACTCTCAACGCCAGTGACAACAGGCATATGCAGGAGGAGGAAGAGCCAGCAGAGGCTCTCTGTACCTGCAATGATCAGTATGCTTGGACGGAGGAGAGCAGGCAGGGGCTCTCTCCACTGGCAAAGCTGGTGTGCCCGGGAAGCAAGAGAGCCAAGGGAAGCTCTCTACGCCAGCAGAGAGTGGTGTAAACACCCACAGAGGAAGCCTAGTTGGGAAGTAGCAGACTCGGCAGCAGGTGACAACACAAACCGTGACTGATCAGACCCAAAGGAACCATGGGGTGCTGAAAGTGGGACGTCCCAGACGACGTCAGGGGAGAATGATTCCACAAGCCGCATTTGACCGTGTGAGGGGAATGGTGGCCCAAGAAGAGAAGCTGTGGCCAGATGACAGGTCATCTCCCATTGATGTCCCAGATACCAGGAGTGGAATACTGATTAGCAGAAATGATTCCGAAGAATTTTGTAGTAAGAGTGACGAGGAGACATCTCCTTTTTCATGTGGTAAGGCTGGGGAGGGAAACATACGGACCTTCCCCCAACTTGTAATTTTGTTTTGTTCCTTTTTTCTTTACCCCCTTTTGGAGGGGCTGTGTGTGGCGGGATAAAACAATGCCAGAGGACTAAGTCCCCCAGCCAGGAAATAAGTCCCTGTTAGAGGAATAGAGCACAGAATAGAGGCGCTGGCAGGACGGCTCCTTTCCATGCTTCCTTTTTGTTTTTTTTCTCTTTGGTTCTTGGTTGATTTTCAGGTCCCAGGCCTGAGGCAGCATAGGGTAGGAGGAGGCCCCCTCAGGCCAGATAGCGAATCAGTTGAGCCATACCAGGAGAAAGTACTTGGGGCACAATAAAGCTCAAGAGAATGTCGGGGTCAAGAGTGCAGTGGCATCAGGGGAGCAGCTGACAAAATCCAGTGACCTCCAAAGGTTGGCGTAAGGTTGAAGTTTAGGAGAGGTGGAGCCCAAAGGATGGCCACCTAGAGGAGTACCCACCACGGAGGAGCCCTGGATGATTTGCCCCCCCCCCCCCAAAAGTCATGGCAGGAGAGTCTGGGGGTGGTCACCTAGGTGACAAACATCTACCTCATGGTTTACAGGAAACCTTGGGACGTCCATTGCCGACCATCCAGGCCAGAGAAGTTGTTCAAGGCCAGGCAGTCACAGCATGGTAGGAAGTGTAATTGTGGGGACCCTGCATCAGACTCTGTTGTGCCTTCACTCGCATATCTTCCAGGGGGATAATTTTCTGGAAGGCTTGTTGTGTCACTTAAATCTGCTTAGTATTTTCTGGAACTTTTTCAACTACCCATGCTTTCTCCTTCATTCCTTCTCCTTTTCCTTTTGAACCCCATCCCCAACAGTTCATGCTCCTTCTCTGCACCCTTCTCTTCAACCAGTAGTTCCAGATTTAGTTTTCTTCCCTCTTACTGGAAAAAAGACTGTTTAGGTGATGTGGAATTCCTTCAAGTTGGCTATTCTCTTGAAAATGAGTAATCAAATGAATCAGAGAACTTCCCACAGAGAAAGATGAGGTAGATACTGGTGGAAGGACCAGCCAACAACTTTAACCAACTATGCAATTGCTTCTGTACTCTTCATCTTAAAAGAACTTCAATCATGTGTTTATGTTGTCTCTCCAGTCCTCCAAATGGAAGGACTATGACTGAAGTTAAAGACTTGCATTTGGTTTACTTGCTCAGATAAGCGCTATGGGCCTTGTTACACCATACATTGTGAACCACACAAATGTTGATCCACTCAGTGCTAGCTTGGAGGTTGAAGCAGTCACACCTTCAGTTTGAGTGGTACATATGTGGGGAGTGGCTACATCCTAATGGAACAATACCTGGGTTCTATGGATCAAGAGGTAATTCTGCCTGTGGAGTGGCTAACTTTGAGTCAGATAACAAATGCTTAAATGAGTGCTTAAAGCCACTTTAAGGTGGCAATGTGCAGACAATCCAGGGGTTAAGAGCTCCAGGAGCTGCCCAAAATTACCATGGAACAAGGCTCTAAGTCTGTTTAGAGCTCCAAAAATAAGAAAAAAATGCAATTGTTTGTCACGAAGCAAAAGATACACTACAACATTAAATAATTACCATTGTTTTTCTTTTGATTTCATACATGAATTTGAAAACTATTAAAAGGTAGACATTACACTGACAACTGTGAATGTTATATCCTGTTGTACCCCCTGAGCAAGCAGAGCCCAACCAAGAAGCTTCAGCCGTGGCCTAGAAGAATGATTTTTAAGGGTGAGAGGATTATTTATATCCTATGTATATTCAATGATTCTTCTTTCTGCTGTGCAGTTACCTACACCAGCATTCTGGGTATTAGTTTCAAGGTATCTGTCAAAGCAATTGATGGACATATTCCCATTTAGGATCTACTGATTTTTAGTGCCTGCAGGAGAGGGCCTTGTGCTCACTGGATAGCAATACAGGAAGCTCTGGGGAAGTATATGAAATACTGTCTTTGGCTGGAAGTTTACAAGAAGAAAACTACAGTGTGGAGTTGCATAAAAACAAACAAAAAAACACGCATCTACAGACTTTCACCAGGTGGATTAAATCCAACCTCTGCACTAAACCCCATTTAGCACAAGTTTACTAATTAATTTATGTCTCTTTTTTTTTTCTGTTCCAGACACTGATTCAGATAGCTGAGAGCCCTGAGTTTGGAGAGATGGGATAATTAACTTTTGTAAGTTGTAATATTTATCAATCAGTAAAAACAAAAGGTTCTTCTTTAATTAAAACACATGGATTCAATCCCAATTTCCCCTGCACTTCAAGAGAGCTAAAGAAATAATTTTTCTGTTCACTAGGAATACAGACACAAGTTACACATAAACCAATTAAGTGATCAGAAATTGGTTTAACCCTGTAACAGAATAGAAGTTCACTGCACATAAACCAGTTTCAAAGGCCATGTGTAGATAAAACAAGAGCCATGTGTGCACAACACTTTAAAGTAGGATAAAAGCTTTTGCATCACTTTAATGGTGTCAGTGTTTGCATGCCCAGGCAGCGTATTATGCATTAATTCTAGCCGCCGTAGGAAATTTGGCAGCGTAATGCACCTTAAATGATTTGGGACACAGCAAACTAGAACTACTTTGAGGAGTTTTAGTTTGCTGCCCCACAGCCATGGAGTGAAGCACTAGGCTCCATGCAACTCCATGGCTCTGTAGGAAGCCCTGCAAGCAGCCTGGCAGCAGCCCAGGAAAGCAGGCTCTGCCCAAGAAAAGCAGTGAGCCTGATCATTCCCCCTGCCCCACCGTGAGCCTGCCTGCCTGCCTGAGCTGTATCAGGGTCCAGTGCTTTCTTCCATGGCTGTGGTGCACCCTGGGACTGCCTAAGCCAGGTGCCTATGGGCAGGTGCCACCTCAGGGAGGGGGCCACAGCTGCCGCAGAGAGAAGCATCACCCCCACAGCCCAGGGACCACTCCTCTCACCAGCAGCTCACCCTCCCCTCCCTGCTGGAGAGGCAGGTAAGTCAGCAGGGTGTGTACATGACATGGGGGTTTAAATCAGCCCTAAATTGAAGCAGTGTTTTTTAAACCCACCACTTCAATTTGGACCCCCTGTTTCATCTACACACACCCAAAATGGCTGAAACTAGTTTAAGATAAACCTGGCTGAATGTAGTATCAGACTTAACCAATTCAGGTCAAACTAGTCTATGAAACTTCTGTCCCAGCCCCCTTCCTGGTTCAAGTTAAATCATAGTCCCCCAGCATGCTTTGCAGGCCTGAACTGGCTGTGACTGTGGACTACAAATCCCAGAGGCACCTGGAAACAGGAAGAGGAAGCAATAAGCAACCCTGTAAAGTCCTGCTGCTGTAAATCTGGACTGTAAATCCCAGAGACCTTGGGAGCAGCAGGAAGAGGAAGTAAACATATAGTCCATGTGCTACAGTGCTGTTGTCTAGTGTCCCCTGCTTTCTGGCCTGAGCTGCTGCATTTTCTGTATCAAAGGTAACTGTCTGTACACTTCAATTTCAGTGTAATCTCTACATCTTAGACTAACCTGCAAAGACTGAATCAGGCTTTTTGACTGTTTATACTTAGCCTAGCTGTTCTGACAAATAATAATTAAAATAAAATTAAAAAAGAAGGTCTGGGTGAATCTAAAATAAAGTGCATTTCTCACCACCCCCCCCCCCCCAGCTTGAGCTTTTAAATAAATTATTAAAAAAACAAGTTTGACCTGGATTTTTAAATGAAAGTTCTTTTGAACTGGCAAAATAAGTTTACTTAGAAAATTGATTTTGCTATGTTTTGACTTTGGGGGAAATTTTTAAAACTTTTTTGTGAGGTTAACAGTTCAGCAAAATTGAAATCAGTTCATGAAGTATTTTTTTCCCCCAAAATTAACTGTTTTTGCTGAAAAAAATGTTTGAATGACTTTCCCTGCCGCCCCTTTCTAATTTCTAGTTAATTTTCCCTGCAGCAACCCAATCTTTTAAGTGCCTTCTGTTCTAACCGGAAGCTAAGTGGTTTCAAGTCTCATTCTCCCAAGACAAAAGTATCCCTTTTCAGTAACTACATTTTTGTTAATAGAGCCTTGAGGCATTAAGAACATGTACAATGCCCCCCCTTCCCGATAACAAGAATGTGTACTGTATCATACAACTGATATTTCTCCATTTCCCCTAATTCCACATTTTGTATTCCCAATTGTAAATGGAATATATAAAGGCAGCCATTGAGCAGGGCAAACCATTGATTGGCAACCAACATTAGCTGAAGGTCAGTGCTAATTACTCTGCTTCATTTGCATGAGGAGTTTTGAAAGATGGATCCTAAAGTGTCTGTGGCATTTTCTGCCAACAAATTACTTGGTTGACAGGAGGATGTCACTGCTCATCAATGCTGATAGAGTGTAAGTTGGTGCTTATGCAATTAAGGAGGATGGAAATATTGCCTCAGAGAGTTACCTTTCTGGGAGTAATTACTGTAGGTGTCAACATGCATGAAAAAAGAATATATTTACTGTATGCGTGAGTCAAGGTTATGAATGATGAGACAGTTGCTTAAGATAATCACCTCTCTCTCTAGCTCACCAATCCTGCCTTCTCTGCTTCTTGCTTTTGTAAATCTTATCACTGATTATTCCAACACTGGAAGAGATAGAGACAAACAACTATGGTAATTAGGCTCTGTTGATTAGATGCACTATGCATATTTCTTTTGTTAATTGAACCATCTAAGCTGATGCAACATTTATAATGTCTTTCTTTTTCAGACATCCCAAAGAGATGCACTGCATTTAAAGATGTTGCAGAGCTGAAGCTTATGCTAACTGGCCATACAATGAAACAGGAAATTCTACAAAGAAAAAAATGTGAGGTTTTTGTTTCTTCAGTTCTAATCAAATGATTTGAGGCCTGAAAATCTCAATTCCTAATTACCTCTCCAGTTTTATTTGAAAGTGGTTCTGAGGCCTCCGGCTCCCAGGACCAGGATTTCTAAAGATGACTCCAGTTAGTTACCCAAAAATATGACCTGAAGTCACAAATCACTCTTGAAAACACTAGCATTAATACTAATGAAAGGTCCCATAGTAACAGCAGTGGACATCTGCAGTGGTTGTACAAGCTTTACCACAAACATGCCACAACAACCTGGAAAAATGCCAGTTGCAGTATGAGAAAATAAATTAATGTCTATGTTATCCAATCCTTTGGCTTTTCTGCTTTCAACACTAAACATACCAATGAGAAGGTAAATTTCATGTTAACATGAGTTCAGACATTTCAAAATGTTCAGGAAAAAAGTTTGCAGAGGTTCCTTACTTTTTAGGTAATCTATTGAGGTATCTCTTAGATTTGTTTTAAGTGACTTGAAATAACCTACCCATTTAATTATTCACATAGAGTAATTTAGGCTGGAATTTTTGCAAGAGTTAATTGGAGTGTAGTCTATAAGGACAAAGTAAATATCATATAAGCATAACTGATTCAGTTTAAAAACCACAAGCTAAGCAAAGAGATTACTCTAGTCTCATATAAATCAAATAAAAGTATGGCCTTATCTACTATACATAAGGGAAAGATAATGTATAAAATATAACTATCCTTTGAGACTTAGATCCACATATCAGAGGTAGTGCGATTCATCAGACTTTTCCTGGATTGAGGCAATGAATATCTTCCCTTTTTTTCTTCTACAGCATCTGTACCAAATTTATTAGTGCTGTACACTGTGTCACTGTGTTGTTTTTGGATCTGGCATGCATCATTTTATACCCTGAATCACAGAGGGTACCATCGAATCTTGTTCTATCATTCTAAATTAAGAGGATCTAAAGGAGGCTACTGGTGGGGAAAGTCCCATTCCCTAGTCCAGGAGTGGCAACCCACGGCGCACATACCACAAGTATCATTGGCATCTAATGTGTGTGGCACGTGAACCCCAGGTCAGGGATGTGTCAGAATGGAAGTGGAGAGGCTCAAGCCTCTGGCAGCCTGGTGTCCCTGGGAGGCAGGAGGGGGGTCAGGTCTCATCAGCAAGAGCCTGGTTAACCCTTCCCTGATCCCACAACTGTTGCCAAATTCAGGGCTTTGGAGCCTTGCTCACTTGACAAACTGTGGTAGTTTCATAGATTGCATAGACATTTGGGCTGGAAGGGACCCCAGAGGATCATCAAGTCCAGCCCCCTGCCCCAGGGGCAGGAAGTCAGCAGGGATCATAGGATCCCAGCACGATAAGCATCTAAATGTGTCTTGAAGGCGTTCAAAGTGGGTGCTTGAACCACCGCTGGCGGCAGTCTGTTCCAAACCTTGGGGGCTCGAACAGTGAAGAAATTCTTTCTTATGTCTAGCCTGAACAGTTGTGGGGCCAGGGAAGGGTTAACCTGGCTCTTGGCCATGACACCACCTCCTGCTGCAGCATCCTGTCTCTGCTTTATGTGGCCGAAGGCTCACATCACCCCTTCCTACATTCCAGCTCTCCAGGGCATAAAATCCATCAGGTCTGCCTTTGGGGAATGGGAATGAGAGTGGCACTCAGGGAGGGGGCAGGGCTTAATATATGAGACACCTGCCAAAGAGGTTGACCACCACTGCCCTAGTCTTTATTCAGTTTTATTCTTTGGTTGGAGCAACTACTGTTTTACATTCTTTTCCTTTGAAAGTCCATCTATTTCTTGGCAAGACATATCCTAATCCATCTGGCTCAGATCCTGTTCCACCCCCCAAGTTGCTTAAGTAGCTTTTCATATATGTAAAGTACTATGCTCAGTCCTCATCCTGCATTGACCAGACTTGTCCAACAATGCATGCCTAGAAGTCTTCTCAAATGGGCACCTCTTACATTGTGTCCCAAGACAATTCCTTCCTGGGAAAGCCTATCATTTTCACATGAACCATGAACCCCTGAATCCTCAGTGACAGAAAAAACATACACAGGACAATTTAATTATGTGGATTTAATGGTGGTACAACCCTACCTAATTTAGGCATCTGCTTAAGAACTGGGGGCACCTATACATGAGGACAGAAGCTGCTGCAACACACTGGAATGCCAGTGTGTTGGAGCAGACTCAGTTAGTCAAGTTGGCCAGAGTGTGGTAATTGCTGTGCTCCAGCAGCCTCCTGCATCTTGTGCATCAGCATCCCCACGTTTAAAAGTAGTGGTGAGGGTACTTGAGTTAAAGCTCATTGAACTTGCAAAAGAGAATGCATACAGGCATTTGCTATCCCAAAAGAAACTCTCCTGGGAGTGAGTTAACTCTGGTTGTTCCCAGGGTTATTTTTCTCCTGGAGTGGCCATTTTTGCTCTGCGAGAAAAATCCTGAACATCTGTGGACTCGTGGGAGAACAGCGATAGAAACTGAATGCCTGTATACAGCAAAAAGCTAAACTTTTTGTTGTTAAATCTGCTAATAGTAACTGATTCATGGTCTTAGTTCATGTTCATGAATTACTCTGTACTGCCTGCAAGGCAAAGCTCTAACCCAGACCACTGGTTTGAACCCTCTTACCACAAGTTACGCTTGGAAAAATATAACAGGGTCCACTGACGCTGACAGCAAGACTGAGAAAGACTTGCCTAAGGAGACACTGTAAGAGCAGTAAGAAGGGAAACCTGGAGAATCGGGTTAGCCCTATAACATTCTCCAGTGATCATAAATGCATATAGCATTTTATAGAACATACCACACATCAATTAAATGCAAAAGGTTGCATACCCAAAGAGAGGAGATTAATTGTTCCTGAGCCAATCACTATCAAATAGAAAGTATCTCGCCTACCATTTCCTTCTGGTGACTGGGTACAGGTTCTCTAGTTTTGAATACTTGCTTGCAGGAGAGTTAAAGTCTAAATAGTTACATCAGTAAGTAGGTCACAATATGATTATTGTTAGCATAAGAAAGAGGTTGAACACAAATACCAGCAGGGAAGAAATGGGGTTACATTATTGAGTTACAAACTGTTTTTATGAGGTCAATGAAAATGGCTATACTAGAGAGAGAAATCCATGCCTAGTGCAGGTGCCTTTAACCTTTATTTCCAGTTTAAATAAGAGTAGAAATATTTTGCAAACTTCCATAGCTAGTTTACAAGGCAGCATTGATTTGTCCTGAAAGAAGTCAGAGGAAAATGTAAACAGAAGATTTCACTGTTTCTCGTACTGCTCCTACTTAATAAGAAAAAATGTTAGAGATGACGCATGGCCTGCTAGTTAGGGCACAGGACTCCAAATACCCTTTTGTTTCCGTGCTCCAGTAAAAATCCCCTGACTAACGTTGGACAAGTCACTTAGGCCCAGATTTTCAAATGGAAATTAGTATAAAATTAGCTGTCTAAATACCAATGGGGTTATGGCCCTTACTGCCTTGTTTTTTGACCTGTAAAATAGGTTCAATGCTCTACTGCTCTGAGTTAATACATTAAAGATTATGAAGCACTCAGATGCTGCAGTAATAGAGAGAGTTAGAGGACCAGCGATAGATATGTTACCCTATTTTGAAGTTGCCTTTGCTTTTTATTCAAACCATTATAACCATTTCAGGATCATTCATAAAAGTGTATTCTTCTGCCTGCTCCCTTTCCCAGTTTAGCATTTGCTGAAATGGCAGAAACAAGAATGCAGTCAGTTTACAGAAAATAACAAATTTCAGATGTAAACTCTTTCATTTCACAACTGTAATGCATAAGAGTGAATTAGATTTATTTTAAAGGCTCTTCAGAAAATAAAGTTGCTGCAGCTGGCATGCTGATTTTCATATTTAATTAGGAAGGAACACTGAAAATCTGTAGTAAAGAGCAAAAATCTGCAGGGGATATTACTCAGTCTAGTACTATCATTTGTCACTTAGTTCGGTTAGATTAAAAACAGCATGGCTGCTGTTGAACTATTATCCAGAGCCACTTAAATGCCAATAGTTTCATTTTTAAATGCTTTCACATGCCTGTGAGTTTCAGTAACACTTCTTCACCCATGACTGCACTTCTTTTGTTCACTCTTTATGAAGAAGAAATGGTAAATGCTCATGTACTGTGTGCCTTAAACAGCTACTATCTGAAGGAATGTTCTTTTTCTCAACATGTAGGGACTCCCCAGAAGTGTGTCCTTTTGCTTTTGATTAAAAAATAGCATCTGATGAAGTAGGCTGTTGCCTACAAAAAATCATGCCTTTTAGCCCGTTAGTCTCTAAGGGGCCACCTTGCCCTAACTTCTGCCTGATTATTGCAGAAGAAATATGGATTTTACCACCTTTGGTCTTCAGAATAAAAATTGGTAGCACAGTAGCAGGTAGCACACCACTGGAAACCAAAACCATGATGATAATGGGAGGGTGCTGTTATAAATCCAGTAAAAATACTACATTTTAAATATCACTTCTCTCTCTCTTTTATTAGCATCACAACTTTAACTCTTGCTATGCTACATTTTCCACTCTAAGAACTTTTTTTCCCCAACTTTTGCAAGCACACTGTTGTATCGTTAATTACAGCTGCTGACAACCAATCTAATCTGTCCTCCAGGCTTAAAATCACAGGCTACTACCGAGTGGGTGCATCTACATGAGATACTACATGAGTTTACTGCAGTAAATTAATTTGATGTGTAGACGTGCCCAGTGAGCAGTAAATTTTGGAGCTTTAGGTCAGCCCTGTAGCATGCCTATCACCTGCTTTGTAGCCTAATGAGTGCAAGGGTAAGGAAGAAGGCACTGCATTAAGGTATGGCCTATACAAAGTGAAGAATCTGCCCTCCCTTCCCCTTCTTCACAGTTCAAGTGCTTGAGTATAGTGAAGACTGAAAATCAGTTGGCCTTTAAGAGAAGTTCCTTCTACTGAATGGAGGGAGAAAAATTCAGTTCAGCAAGTCTCTTTTTTCTTTTGTCAATCAGTATAGCTAAGGATTACCAACCTAATGAGAAAACAGCAGCGTGTTCTATTCCTCAGCTGGAGGCAGTGAGCAAATAGACACAGTCTAAGCATAGCTGCCCAGCAGAGCCTAATTAAAAATCACAATTGTACTAATAAGCAATCAAGTGGAAAGGGGATGGCTTGCCTTATAAAAGATCAGAGTAAAGAAAACTGCTTTTTCCAGGAAGGCTAACACAGGAAGAGCTGTGGTAAAATCCCCTTTTCAGTCTCAGTTATACCTCAAATGCATTTCCCTTCAATGCTGCTTAGTCTTTTTTCCTCTGAATTCATACCTGAGAATTCTTCAGAGAATAAGTAATAAAATATTATGTTATGTAGAAGAGCTAATCTCTCAATAAAGAGTTACAGTTTTGCTCTTTAGTGTGATTTAGAATAGAAGTCTTTGATATCACATTTTTATTTTATTTATTTATTTTGCTATGCCCAAAACTAAAAAAAGGTTGGGGTGCATCTGGGAGGGGAGCCTACCACCTAACCCCTAAGACCCAGAAAGGTGATTGTAATCTCCATATGCGTTCTTGCCACCCACAGGTGGAAAATCCATGATTTAGAGGAGTAAGAGATGTGTAACTAGGAGAAAAGATTAGAGATGAGGGATCTGCACGTCTAGTGACAACGAGTGGGAAAAGGGATATATAAACTAATTAAATTAATGCTGTCTCAGTGGGCAATCTTCTTGATATGATGCAATAAATGCATTTGAGCCACCTTGGCTCTAGCCATATATATACGGGTAAAAAAATAAATCCCCAACGTATAGTTTCTTTGGCTTAAATACCACAGTTCAGACATACTGTACAAGCACAAACTGATGTTGCCACTTATGTATCTTATGCTAATTAATAGCAATATTTTGTGGGATGTAGAGCCAGCAACCATGAACTTCTTTTGAAGCTCTATTAGTTGTATTTTGACTTCCATTCATGTACCTTAAATGATTTTGCTATGACTCAGTTCTTCGCAAACCTCAGTTGCAGAGAATGATATTACTCTTGTGACTCAGATAATGAGAATGAAAATGATTTTTTTTGGTTCTGCTGCTGCTAGGCTGTAAGTGAACAACTGCTGCAAACTGCTCCATAATAACCTTCACACTGTCATCACATGTGGTCTTTTCTGAAAGCTGGGCAACAAGATAATTAGTTGTATAGAATCACATTGTGTCTGGTATGCTTAAAGATTCCAGAATGGGTAAATGCTTCCTGAAATTACATTGCAGAGAAGGAGGCAAATTAAATTTCCTCTTTTTGCCTATCAGGAGTGTCATACTAGCTTAAGTCACCACCGATCACTGTCATTTCAGGTCTGCTTTTTGATAGTCTCATGGCAGCTATTTCCAAGGGTAGTAAGTGCCAAGATCTGGTCTGTAAACAAAACTTTTATGTAAATGTTGTTACGTATATTTGAGTGATAAGCACAGCTCATATCCTTAAAAGCAAAGAAATGGCAAATGATAAAATGTCCCTTTACCAAGTTTTTCCACAAGTCAGGGTAGAGAGTGCTCCTTTTTGACTAGCTGAATCAGGGCTGCCCACACTTTCATGAGCAAGAACTCACTTTACTGGAAGCTGCACCTGATCATCACAGCTTTTGCTCACAAAAGCTCATGCAGCTCTAATTCAGTCTGTAAAACGGATGCACAACTTCAGGATGGTGGGCCAAATCTGGCCCACAGCTCTGTGTCATCTGGCCCATGGGGCTGATGAGAGGTCTGGAAATTTGGTGATGTGAGAGTGCTGCCACTGTTCCCATGATGCCAATTTGTGGACCTGTGGGGAATCGCACACTGTATGTTGGATTGAGCACTGATCTCTGTATGTAGGTCTGGACAGGGCAGCACCAAGCCCTTGTGGCCCAGCCCTGGTGTGTGGGCCTAGTTCTGGCCTGCCTACCAACCCCATACCTCTCACATGACCTGCAGAACCAAAAGCTTGAGCACCACTAATCAGAAAGGTGCTTTGTCTACCTTTTCTCCAGCCTGCCTTCAGACCAACCTAGCTAATTACATCTCTCGCATTCTTTCAGTTATACAACCCATTTTCTGTGAAAGTAGCAGTCCAAATCTCTACAAAATTATCCTCTTGCTTCTGGCAGATCCAGTATCACACATTAATCTCTCTTGCAATATATACAACTTGAACTGCAATCTAAGAGAGATTAGCAAGTGTTGAGTCTTCATATGTGTAATTTCATAATGATGCAAAAAATTGCGGTTCGTTTCTTGGAGGCTCGCAAAGTATTACAGACACACATACATTAGATGACAGAAAAGGTGTATTTGCAAATAGGGTCAGAGCAGAGTCAAAAACTCAGATTACTCTGAACCCACCAAGGAATTTTTGCAGGCTGTATTTATCTTTTTCCTGCTGGGCACGTGTGCAGAAACAGGAACTCTTACAGCTCACTTCCGTTTCATACAAGCATACATGTGGTTACATCACTACATACATTGCATGTATATTATAATTAACTACTTAAGTATGCAGGGCGGAGAGGTAAATATGCATCAGCTAATTGAGCATGCTCAGAGACTACTATAGGTCACCAAGAGTTTAAACTCCCCCCCTTTCAAGGACACAGTCAGTTGAATTCCAGCTTCTGTAATCTGCATGAGAAAGGCTAGGGAGAAGCTGGGGGAGAGTCGTCTGCAATTTAGTATAAGAAGAGCTGTGGCAAGGCTGGCCAAGAAAAAAAGTCCTTGGCAGTGTTTTTTTCTTATCAGGTGCAAGATGCAAGCTGTGCATTTCTAACAATACTTCATTTCTAACAATAATACCCAGTTTATATTGTGGGTGAGGTGGAGGAGGCAAAATTGCAAAGCTTTTGCAGCGGCGTTAGCATAAGAATAGGTATTACACTGTGGAATCTGAAGTGGTCTTGTATTGCATGCTCTTGTATTGAAGTATAATTTACAAATGCAGAGGATCAAATAGATGTATAACTTAACTTATTTACAGAAATGGATATATAGCAGTCTGTTAAAAAATACTCTTCAATATAAGTTGCACCTAGCAGAGACAGAGCCTAGCTGGCTGCCAAAAATATATAAACCTGGTGAGGTCCCATTAACATTAAGAAAAAGATAAACCTGATGGTGAAATTAGATGTTGTTGGGTACAAACTATCACCAGTTTTTTTATGTTGTGTAATAGCAGAGTAAAACGGAGAGAGATTTGTATAGATCCAAAAGGCTTTAGTTAAGCTATCAAATCTGAGCACTACCTCATAACTACGGTTGATAGGGTTGGAATTAAATTTCAGAGCACAAGCTTGTTTCAATTCTACAAGGGGAGGATTTTTATAGGTCAAATCTGATGGAAAATGTGCATCAAGGGGGGTTAAATCTGCAAATGTTGAGATATAAGTAACTTTGCACAATGTGGGTTCTGTACCTGATGTGTACAGAACCATCCCTGTAATTTGGGAAGAAGTTATTTTATTGAAGATTAAGTTTACTTGTAGTGCAAATTATCCACATGATGCAGTCCTTTACACTGAGCCAAATAACAGCTCTTCAAACTGAGTTGGAGATCAGGGTAAACGAGTGATTTAAGATACATACTCAGTGACACAAGTGTACTTCCAAAAGGATGGCACCATAGCAACATCACCAGACAGTGATGTATAGATGTTTTCTTTGAGTGATAGAGCCCAAGATGTGGGGTTGATCAAGTAGCTCAGATGGTCATTCAGTGATGTCTGCTTCCCAAGCGATGACTAAAACCAAGCAAAAGAATGCCTAGCGTGAAAGACATGTTGGCAGTCATTTGGTTATATGAGTAAAATGAATGAGATGGGCAGAAGTCAGCTGGAAGCCAGTTGTATGGCCCTGGAAGCTGTTTTACAGAAAGCTTTGTGCTTGTAAGTTCGTGACAGTGCTAAAAAGCATTCTTTAAACATGACATACAGACTCAGTAAGGGTGTGGCAACTTCATGGAGCTGCTAATCTTACATTTTCTTTATGCTCTGCACAAGCAATGTTGGTAACACCTGTGGCAGACTGGGGAGAGGAAGGGTAGCAAGGAGCAGAAAGCAGAGCAGCAGATACAGCAAAGGAAGAGGATCAAAGTGGCAGTTGGGGACGGGGTGGGGCTAATTTATGGCCCACCTGCCAAAAAGGTTGCCCCCACTGCTCTAGCACAGCTTCAGACGCTTTGCATAAATCATGCCTGACATGGTGATCCAAGTGGCCTACTCAGCATAGTGTATGGCCCCCTTGCACAGCAACATAAGAGGCATTTACAGGAGTGGCTATAGATAAGTTGAGGTGGCTCAGGGTAGCAGAAGCACTATGCCACAGAGAGGTTGAAACTAAGCCATCTGGGCCATCAATTTCCAAAACACTTGCACAAGAGCTTTCATACAGTTGAAAGGAAGGACAGCGTACTGCTTAACTGCCTTGTAATAGGTTCAATGCCTCCTTTTCTCTAGTTTTGTCTCCCTCCAGTATTTGGATCCTAGCCTGAACCAGAAGTTTAAAAGCAATCCCTCTATATTTTGGGAAATGTATAAAGATCAAAGATGTAAAGATAAATAATTCTGTGTGTTAAAAGAAAAACCTGACTCTTAGGAGTGGGGTTCACCTACAGCAAATGCAGTGTCCAGACATATTAAAGGAATATTTTTTTTCGTCTTTGGTTCACTTGAAATCAATCATTAGTAAGTGGATATTAAAGATTCCAAGGCTGGTTGCAGGATTTCTGTAGAATCGTGTCATCTTCTATAATCTTTATGAGAATCCTACTCGCTGCTTCTCACTTATAATTTAAGTTACTTAAGCAGAGGGAACAAGTAGTGTGAATGTTGAAATTTTTCAGTATATGAAAGTAAAGCTCAAAGGTATATTTTGGACACCAATTCAGGATTGCCTTATGGCAACATTTGATCAATTAGTGAAGTAATTAGGCGGGGCAAAATACTAACAACTAAAACTTTAACTTTAGATTACTTGTTTTTGAGTTAGTGAAATATCTATGAAATGATAGAAAGCTTACTAAAATATCAGGAAATGTTCAGCCAAATGGTGTGTACTGTTTTCCTGTAAGGGGGAAGTAAAGAGAACAAAACCAACTAACCATACTTCTCTTGAATTTTGAGCAGGATTAATTTGGAGATTGGTTACAGGTCATGTGGTTTGGGTTCTGGTATCCAAATTAGGCCAAGTGTTCAGAAAGGTCAACAGAAGCTGTTTTCACTTATTTTTATCAGAAGGAATGGCTCTCAGCTCATAAATGGACAAACATGCTAGCAGCAGGAAGGTGGAGTAGCTCTGCTGCTTTTTACCGTATATATGGGAAGGGGTGAAGGAGCCATCTTATCACCCTCACTTCTCAAAATTAGTCTATCACCTTGAGGATAGGTGAGTGGGAGGACTAGTTATTTTTCAAAGATGTCATGGATGGTATCATGCCACTGAATCCTCCCTGGAAGATGCTGCTAAAAGCATAATTGGACGGAGGAAGATGCCTTGTGGTTTGGTAGGTTCAGAAGATTAACAGTTTTCCAAGTCATTTTGAACCTGTTGTCCTGTAACTAGATTCCTCTCACTAAACTCTGCTGAAAGAGATATCTGGAAGGCTTTTTTAAACCTGATATTTGATTGTTGTAAGCCTGGTTTTCTGTAAGTTTCTTTCTGTAGCATGGTGTTATGCTTTTAAGTTCATTGTCCAGTAGCTATATTGATCATTTATAGATGCAGAATCTAAGCCTTTCAGGGTGCATCTATATGTGCAATTAATGTGCATGACTAACCTCTGGAGCTTGTTGCTCCAGAAACAATAAACTCTGGGTACTGCATCAACACGTGCACCTGGGATCACATCACACGTAGCCAGGTCAGAGCAGCCCTGCCTGGCAGGGAGTCTGCGGGGTCAGCCTGGCAGCCCAGAGCTGCTCAGACCTGGCTCAATATGCTTCACAGGGGCTGGCTGGGGCACAAGGGTGCTTCGGCATGGGGCTAGTCAGCTGGCAGCCCCTGCACTAAAGCACTCTTGTGCAGAGCCAGATTAATGCATAGTGCCCTAGGCATATACCTAGTTTGCTTAAGTGAAGAAGGAGCCCAGCTGTGCTTACTTAAAGTCCCTCAAGCAAGTATACCCCCTGTCTCCCTCCCCCCGCACTGTGCCCCCATACTTCATGACATGTTCCTCCTCCCTGCCTGATACTGCTGTTCCCAGTTGGCCTGGGGGCAGGAGTAGAGGGAAACTTCAGAGCTGCTTTTGCCCCACTCCTGGTATAGTTGCATGTGGAGCCAAGCTCAGCCAGGGTCACTGGTGGCAGCAAGTGGGTTCTCTTCTCTCACTCTTGCTCTCAGGCTGGCAGGGAACACCAAGGAGATAGGGCAGGGAGGAGGAACCCACATATCCCTGTCCCTGTCCCTGGCTGAGCCCAGCTCTGCATGGAGCCCATCTGGAGTGGTTCTTGAGTTCCCACCCACTCCTACCCCCAGGATAGCTAGAGACAGTGGTGGCAATGGGTGAGAGAGCAGGAGTAGAGAAGGGGGTGGGATGCATCACTGAGTACAGGGGGAGGAGGAAGGAAGGAAGTGAGAAGGGATTCTTACTTGCTTCAGGGACAAAAAAAATGTTCTCTGTTGCAGCTGCCATGGTGTGGCTGACTGAAAGGGTAGGCAGGGTATCTGCACCACTGCAGTGCCCTGGATCTGCCTCTGCTGGTAAAAATACCCTGACATCTTTTGCCTTCTTAAAATCTACCTGAAAACCTGCATCATTTTCAAAAGAAGCCTAAACTACCTTCCCCACCCCACCCTCCACCCCTTTTGTGGGGTGATAAATGGTGTCAGCATAATGTACCAAGGCAAAAATAGTTTTTTGGTGGCAATGTGCATTCACTTGGTCTATTTTGTTTCAGCCTGAAGTAAATAAAAATATTAAGACCAAAGATGATATCTGAATTGAGAATTTAAATAAATATTACTATATTTATACAAATACGATCTCATGGGGTGGGGGGCAAAAAAGCCCCTCATCTTATATTCTCATACAGGAAAACCTCATTAAATACATTGTCTGTCACTGAACTGTTGGCAAAAATAGCATGTTCTCAGTAATGGAAACCAACTATGAAGTTGATGAAATGCAGCTAATGCTAAGTAAGGCAATAAACACATGGCCCACATTCGGCAAATGTACTGAGAACCCGCCACAAAGATAAGTTAGTACAGTCCATCTGAATAAGATATACGGTACTGCCCATTGTACACATTCCCCTTCAGTGCCAATTCTTATTCAAGAGTCACTACATCAAATACATTTAGCCTTTCTCTTCACTCCCACAGTTGAGCTGCGCCTCTCTTTCCCATTTCCAATGATTCTTGTTTTCTTCACCAGCCTTAAATGTCTGGAAAATACCACCAAATGGGGCCCCAAACAGCTCACCCAGAATCCCTCTCGGCCTGTCTCATAGATTAGTGTGGCCCTTTCCTCAATGAAGAGGAGACAGGCCAGATTGCTTGGCACCTCATCTGCATAGAACATTTTGGAGCATCCCAGGACTCATGACAAGAACACCTGGTTGGGGCTCATTAGCACATGGATCCTTTGGGGTGCAGGGCAGGGGAAGTATCTGGAGTACACGCACATACTGAGCAGTGCTGAGCTGTACGGCCACCATGGCTGGAAATGCTCTTGACTCTGGGGCCCAGCCCAATGAACTACATGGTCAATCATGAGCCTTTTGGCTTTGGACGAATATCATGCATAGTTTGTACTTGCAGACAAAACCATCTGCAAAAAACTAAAGGCCTGATCCAAATCCCATTAATGTCATTGGGAGGTTTCTATTGATTGAAGTGGACTTTAGATCAGACTGCATTTGAAAAAGTCAACCAGTAGACTTTTTTTAGTCGTTTTGATTGTGCTGCTTAGAGGCATTATGGTCAACAATGCAAAACGTAATCAAGTATATTAGCTCTGACTTGCTAATCTGAATAAATTATAATATAGGCACAAAACTGGTATTGTTTAAACATTTCATTTTTGAAAGATGCCAGAGGTATGCATGTAACAGCCCTCCCCAAAGACTTGTTCCCCCATGATTAATTCACTTGTATTCGCTTTAATCTGTTGCCATATGCAGCAAAAAGAAATAATCTTTAAGCTAGCCTGGCCCCTCCCACCATTTCCCAAACAATTGCTTTTATGCACTACAGGCAGCTTGAATCATGCTTGATTGCAAAGTCCTACATCTGCTTTTAATCTCTGTGCTAGTGTACACAGTTGCTTTTTATACTCGTGCCACACAGTGGTCCCATTTATTTATTTATGTTTTGGTTTTTTTAATTTTATATACAATAAGCTTGCAGTAGGACAATAGTATATAAAGTCTGACATCTGTCATACTATCGTTAGCAGATAGGGAGAGATTCCAGTTTCTGCTTTTACTTATGGACACTTGAACTTTGTCAATACAGGCATGAATTTTAGCTTAAGCAAAATGAAATGGAACAGTGTTCAGCTAATTCATCTTAATAATTGTACATGTAACAGTCCCCTTTTCATCAGGGATTGGTCTGCAATTTGTTTTATCTATATTAATCAGGCCTGGCTAATGAACTGAGCCCTTAGTTACCCCATCTACTACTTGAATGAAAGGAGAGTTTTGCCAGATAAAGTTTTGATATTCATCATGCTTGTTCAATGATGATCTCCACTGAAAGCAGTGCTAGTAATAGAATTTAGACCCTATACCTTATTTCATTTTTTAAGTATTCATTCTGGATGTGCTTGTAATCTTATAACAATTCTTGTGATATGTCATCTTTAAAGCACCAACTTCTGTCCTGTGCCAAAAGGGCCTGGGGAGGGGCAGGGGGTGCAGGAGGAGGAGGGAGGAGATCTTATTGTTTTAGAGAAACTTTTGAACCAGTGACCTCCAAGTAAGAGGTCCAAACCCCAGATATATTTTATTAAAATATTTACTTTTTATAGGGCCAATCCCACAATTCTTATATTTAATATTTATAGCCGCATGAATATGTATCCTTCCCTGCATCAAATTGCTAAAATAGAAAAAGTGTGTGGGTGTGTATAACTAAAAATCAAGGGCCAGCTGTTTCAGAGGACGGCATACAGTACTTCCCATTTCAGCACCTTGAAGGGGTAAGGTTTTTTTAAAAAAAAAATGGGATAAAATCTGGTCAGGAATTCTCCACTGACAACATATCTTTCTGGAAAGATATGAGATTCAACTTTCAACCATGTTAATACTTCCTTTTGAAGTGGGATGCCACTTTAATGGAGCTTAGCACAGGCCACTTCCCAGCTCGCCCACATCACTGCTTGAGCCATGTGGGTGCAGTCAGCTGCTCCCTCCTGCCCTTCCCACCCAACCTGCCCACCATGCAGTGCAACCACTGCCACTTTTATGAAGCCCCCTTCTGCCACAGCACCGAAGCCCCCAGCAGCCCCCCCAATCCACAGGCTATAGGTAGCTGACCCCTGTCCTAAACCAGGCTATCACAATTTGTTTTTCTATACATACAGGATGCATCCAAACATTCATTAATTCACCTTCGCTACTGCACATTAAGTTTAGTACCTCTGATATGAGGTACTACATAAAGACACATTAGCCCGTGCTAATGTACAGTAGCACAGGCAACTGGGTTTTTTGTTGATGCTTAATTCACAGCAGACTAGTTCTGCTGCACATTATGGCATTAGCATGGTTTTTGCCATGACACGTTAATGCACAATAGAACAGGCTACTGTGCATTACAGCATCTCTTGTAGGTGCACCTGTAGTATCTGTGCTTGGATGAGAAGCATGAACGTGTCCGTCTGTTAGCCACCTGATAATGTATCTTATCTTATTTTTAGTTATATATGGAGGTTTACTATCTTCTATCTGATAGTTTTATCTGATTTTTTTTTTATAGGGGGTTGGGGTTTACTTGCTACCCAAAAGCTTGTCTATATCCCACCCAACTATACAGTTGGTCCGATAAAAAATCACCCACAAAAATCTTTGCCTCCAATACAAAATATGTACAAATTTAAGGTTAGGCTTGTTATCTGTCTCCATATAATTTGTGCTAGAGAAGTTCATAAAATATTCTGAAGGCATGAATAAAGGCTTAACACTATTTTAGGAGAAAAATGGTGATTGCTTCATATGTGAGAGAAATCAACCTTGGGGGAAAAAATTTGAGGAATGAGCTTCTTATCTCATAGGAAGTCTGGTGTTAAGTGTATGGAGCAAAATACAAACTGCAGTGTCATCAGTATCTTAAACTGACGTTCACCAGCCAAGGAAATAAGATAAAAATAGTTTGCAGGAAAATGGCATTTCATCTCAACTTGAAGCAAGCTTGCTATAGCTTCTGCATTCAATTTAAGTATATTTAAAGCATATCATAGAATGTTACATATTCACATGTTTTATAGTAAAGAGTCATGCCTGAACTTCGAAGGTGTTTAAGAGTTTGATCTGGGTTAGTTTCTTGTCATGGTATGCATCAGATTAAAACTTTACCTCTCTCCTGCATAACACTACTAGTCAAAATAGGAGCAAAAAAATGAAATGTCTGGATCATCAGAGGTGATTTTTGGTAAAGGGCAATGGAGGTTTGTTTCCATGTCAGGTTGGAACTATTTTGAGGTAGGACCAAAAATTACTATTTCCAGTGTCAGGAGGTACAGAGTTTAATGCCAATGTATGTCACAAATTCTTATATGTTGTGGCAAGTAAATGTATTACTTACTGTATTACAGTAGAGTCGCTGGGTGAAGCCCGCTGCGCCCCTGCTCCCCCGAAGCCCCCCAGACACCCCCTCAGCAGCCGCAGAGCCCCCTGCCGACCCCCAGCACAGCCGGAGGTAAGTGGGCTCATAGTGGGAAGGGGTTAACTCCTCGCTCCCCAGGAGGAGGCCGCTGCCTGGTGCCAGGCCGGGTCAAGCCCCCACCCAGGCTCAACCACAGCTACTGGCCCCGCTCTCCCCAAGTCAAAGCGAAAGGTGTTTGTTGTGGGAGACTCCATCCTGCAGGGCACTGAGGGGGCAATCTGCCACCCCGACCCCTTAGCCCAGGAAGTCTGCTGCTTCCCGGGGACCCGCATCCGAGACATTGCGGAGAGGATCCCGCAG
>NW_017728906.1:438399-471756 GCF_001723895.1 Crocodylus porosus | reverse complement strand
AGCTGACTTCCTGCCCTTTGGGCAGGGGGCTGGACTCGATGATCTCCCGAGGTCCCTTCCAGCCCTAATGTCTATGAAATCTATGAAATGATCAGTAGGGATCCTGGTTTTCTCTGATTTAAAAAAAAAAATCCCCAAATTTCAGATTTGAAAAGTAACCTAAATCCACATTTTTCTGTGATTTAAAATGAAGTACCACTAATATATTAGTACAGGAAATGGATAAAGTTTTAATCTGATGCACACCATGGAAAGAAAATAGCCCATATTCAATTTAAATATTATGTGTAAGCATACTGGAATGCTTCACATGCCAACAGAATATAGTTAGCCACTTCTGGTCCACAAACTGACTTGTAGCAGTATTTAAAAAACTCTAAGTTTTTATAGATACTGGAGAAAAGGGCAACTCTATCACAATTAGGACATATAGGTTTAAATGCAGACAGCTATTTGAGCTTTCATATTGCCACACCTGCAAGAGACCTTGTTCTTCTGGTCTAGTACAAACATTTATTTTGTTAATATGCTAAATGACATTAAATAAATAAATATATATATATACACATAATGAGGAAATAGCCGAAGATTTTAGATGTAACTTATCTTGATTAGACAAGGTATTAGAGTAAGTATTTGACTTAAGTGGAATTCTAAAGCTTAAGTGTGGAATTCTAAAACTCTTAAACAGATAGATATAGATATATATTAGTGGTGTTTCATTTTAATCAGAGAAAAATGTGGATTTTGGGTTACTTTTTAAATCTGAAAATTGGGGATTTTTTTAATTGGAGAAAACCAGGATCCATGATGCTCAGTTAGTTTCCATAACCTCCATAGTCAATGTGCCATCATAATAGCTTCCTTTTATGACTATTGTTAACATTCCTTGAGTATAGACACTTTTTGCTCTCCCCATCCAGTCAGTAATCTAACTTTCAAAGTAGTATCTAGACTCAGATTTTCACTTAGATTTTTATCATCCCATTTTTGCTGAAGTTGCATTGCTACCTCATTTTACTATTCTGGATTGTCTAGCACCTGTTGCATATAGCAAAACTGTCCTTAAAGTTTTATTTTCACTTTCTTTAGGCTTGTAACCAAGTGCCCAAAGACAACTGCAATAGGCCAACACTGACTGTCTCCTGTTGTAAAAGGATTTATTCACAGCACCAATACTAAATCATTTTGAGTTGAAAACCAAGCTATAATGGCTCTTGCCTTCTGTAATGTATATAATAGGATTAGGACTAAGACCTAGACACTGAACATATGGTGGTATCGAAATTTAGTAATAAAAGAAAATAATCCTAAAAATTAGTCAAATTTGAATGTTCTGATGACAATTGTTGTCACAAATGCATCTGAGGGATACCATGGGTGGAATCTGGAGCCCAAAGTTTCTTCCTGCTGTACTGGTTCTTGTCCCAAGAAATAGACCAAAGTGTGTCGTGGGATAACTCCTTATCCTCACAAGCCTCAGCTCCACTGCCTTTATACCAGACCTCACAGCTGCAGCAAAGGGAATCTGTGCACTCCCAGATGGTCTTCCTTTGGCTTGTGAAAGAATTTTAGATCCCTCTTTTTCATAGAATGGGTTAACCTGTTCACCCTGAGATCAACCCCCAGCCTCTTTCCTTCCTCATCAGCTTTGTCTTACTTGCTCATAGACTTCAAAATCCTCTAGAAATATCTTTCCTTCCTGGGGCCCCTGGAATTTCTCTACCTAATTGCCCATTTCTCCAAGATGTCTTCACTACCGAGAGGTTGATTCTCCCATTATAGGCAGATAGTACCTTCGGTGTTCATCTCAACAATAACCCCGTCTATCTGTGTTTTGGACCAGAAGTGGCTAACTATATTCTGTCGGCATGTGAAGCATTCCAATATACTTACACATAATATTTAAATTGAATATTGGAGTTGTGTCCAGCTTCTATTATGGGAATAGAATGAAGCTGGAATACGGGAGTTGTATCGCTTCAATTTGAGATGAAATACCATTTTTCTGTGAACCATTTTTAACTTATTTCCACTGCTGGTGATGGTCAGTTTAACGACCATCAAATAGACGCTGCACTTTGAGCCTCTAATGTTGATCAGTGTTAGGGATAGCTTGAGTTTGGAAGAGTTACATATGCAAGCCAGTAGAGGCCTTGAGGACTGAAAGATAAGAATCCCTTGCCCCGTCCCCTCACCTCCCCTCCCATTCTGGGCTCCCCTCCGCTTCCCTCCACCTGTCCCTCAAGGCCTTGCTCTGAGACTTACTTTCCACTGCTGGTGCTGTCCTGGGGGAGCAGGCAGGGAGGGGGAATCTCCCTGCCCAGCCTCTGCCACCACTGCTGCTGGACTGCCATATTTTTCTGGGCCAAGCCCAGCCCAGAGAGCAGTGGTGGGGGCTGGACTGCAGGGTTCCCTTTCCCTGCTTGCTCCCCCAGAACAGCACCAGCAGCCAAAAATAAGATGAGGAGGGTGAGCAGGGATCTAGGGTGCTGGGGGGTATCAATGGGGAAGGTGGCCCCATTCCAGGGTAATAGGGAGGCAGCAGGTCAAACAGAGCTAATGAGGGGTGGGGGCAGAGTGGTAGTGAGTTAATTAGCAGAGGGAGGGTGGGGGCGGAGGACTGGGGATGGTCAGGGAGTAGGGGGATATTCACACTAATGTGTAGAACAAGCTGGGTAACACAGATCGGAGGGAATCCTGCCTGGAGTGGCATAACTTTGAGGCACCTAATGAGTGCTTAAAACCAGTTTCTGGTGTTAATGTGTGGACAATCCAGGTGTTAAGAGCACCAGGCGCCACCCAAAATTACTGTAAAATAAGGCCCTTTGTGTGGACAATCCAGCAGTTCCAGAGGCAGCCCAAAATTAATGTGTAACAAGATCCTAAGATAGCTGACACTGTTCTTCTCTCTCTCATAAAAATCATCATGCCCAAGAATGCTCATGCTTCTTTCAGACTTCCAAGTCTCTTTCCCCTTTAATAATAGCACCTAAGTTATACTGGGTTGTTCTTATCAATGCACAACCATTTTTTCACTATGTAATATGTTTGTGTGATTTTTAGATTGAATGGCTTTTAGCTATATTTAAATGAAGAATGGGGTGGTAGGATGCAGTGACATTTCGTCAGTGACTTAATACATACTTTATCTTAAGGAGGGGAAGTTCTGATGTAGAAGTGAGGAAATTTAGAGGTAAACCTCTTACTCCATTCTTAATTCACCCTGTGGCATGTAGGCACTCTATTAAGAAAGCCACAGAACAGCAGGTAACCTCTTATCTTGTGTTTCTGCAATGTATATACCATATGTGCTACACACTACACAGTTCACTGCATACGCTATGTAAGATCACCCACTGTTCTGAAACCCCTGCTGTACCAAGGTACAGCCAGGTGTTGTCAAGGCAATAGCAGGGGCTTTGCTGTCTGATTGAAATGTATGCATTTGTCATTTGAACTCTACATTTGGATCAATTCTCTTAATGATCTGGGACCTTTATAGTGTTTTAATAGCTATGTTTTGTTTGTTTGTTTTTATTTGACTTTAAAAAATATAGAATCAATCACACTTTCTGGTAACCCTTTTAGTAATATATTTACTATCACTGTGTACTAACATATATAGTCATTTACTGTCACTGTATACTAACATATATACTCATTTAAGATATGAAACAGACAGGCTATCTGCACAGCTGGTACTAATATTTCTTTTAATGATCCCAACCTGTTCTTTAATGTTGCCCAAAATAGGCCTGTAGTACAAGCATGAACTTGGATATCGGAAAACATTGCTGTAATGAGTTTAAATGGTATAGTGGTGTGTGTGAGTCTGCATGTGTGCCTGTCTTTCCCCAGCCATCTTTCCTGGTGACTTCAATAGCTTCCCAGAACACTGTTTGTTATCTTGACCAGAGGAAATCTATTCCTCATGGGTAAGTATAGCGTAAAATCTTCCTAACATATTGTATATCAGTTAACTAGGGAACTGAACTCATATGCAACAATTGTATTTTTCTGAGAGGCACAGCCCTGCAGTTTCCTATGATCCCATGTCCACTCTACCTTCATTGCAATTGTATTCATAAGGGGTGATTTTACTCTGAGTCTTGCACTCTGGCTACCCAGTATAACGGACACCTAAAAATGCTTGACCAAATGCTCTTTCTTCCCCCACTGTTTTATCTCCAAAATAATTTAGAGCTACTTGGCAAACAGATATGGTATTTTCTTCTTCATTACTTGTACATGAAAGGCATCAAGCTCCAATGAAGCTCTGTGTCGCCAGTTTCAAAATCTCTCTTTGGCCCAGGTTTCTGAGGCACCAAAACCAAAATAAAGCACAGAGCAGAGTCTGAATAACTTCTGACTGTGCCCATTTGGAACTGGCCGTGAAATCTACGTAGACATACAGTAAACTGCAGTTAACCTCATTTTGAAAATGCATTGATCAAAGGCACTCTGTCAGTAGCTGATTAAGGGCCATGTAAAAGTGCTGAAGACATTTCCTTCTGGTTAACAGCTCTGTTTGGGGGGGGGCTCCTGGAGTGAACTTTCCTGTAAGCAGACAGGCTTGTCTCCAGGCTCCATCTGAAGCTATAGGGTTTCTCAATGTCTGAGCTTCCTGTTGTTGAAGGCTACTATTCATTCACAGCTTGTAAATCAGTAGCTTGTAAATCAAAGGATGAAGAAACTACTGTTAGAGAAATGTTCCTTAGCAAACTCCCCCCCCCCGGTATTTTGTTTTCCCATGGTATGTATTCCATGGTCATGGAAAAATGGTTAAAAGTTTAACACATGTAACTGACGCTAGGGATGGAGGTTTAAGGGCCATATTATCTTCTGCCCTAGGAGATTTGGTTTTGCCATTTTAAGTGCTGGGCTCTTTTAATGACTGAGCCAAATATAACTTTTTAACATTAAAGGATATATGTTTAAATCAGCTAGTCGTAAGTGTAATAACTAGAGTGACTTTGAAGGCCTAGTAAAAAGGGGGAGCAGGGGAAGTAGGAAGCAGAGAGTAAGGGATTGGACTCATTTACTACCAGTTTTCTGGCATGAATTACTGAACAGTGTTGTCAGCAACTGCCAAGAAGTCTGTTGCATGAGCAGTCTTGCTGCTATCAGCAGGTGTTACTACTGTATGTAATGTAATGCTTGTAGAGAAAAGATCTTAGTCTTAAGACTACCAGGAAACTTTAGATAATTATGGAATAAGTAGTTAACATAAAAATTCCAGGAAACTGGTTTGTTTGTTTTTAAATACAGCCATCTCCAAATCAATAGTCAGAGTGGGGCATATGTGGGTGGGGTTTTTTAAGCTCATTTCATATCTTCATTTTACTATTAACTCATTTTGGCAGGGGGTTGTGGTAGATTTCTGTGCAGTGTATTGACATTAGACTTCTGAATACACACTCTGCGTGGGAAAACTTGAGTTGTCCTGGGTAATTAAGAGTAACACTGACAGTCTGCTCAATTTATCAGTATTACAATTAAAGATAAATTTTCACAGGATGACTTCAAAGAAAATCTAGAAAGTATTGCAGCCTATGCTGTTGGGCATGTAAGGGTGAGCTCTGGGCTCCCTCTACTGTGCGTTCAGGTGGAGGATAAGTTACTAGCAGTCTATGCTTTCCCTTAGACCTGTGCGAAGCGGCTAGTATTTGCTTCCGATTCGGATTCAGCCGATTCAGGGGACAGTGATTCAATATGGTGATTCAAATCACTGTCCAGAATCCATTTGGCCTAATCAGCCAGGCCCATTCCCCCCAGCCCTGGCAGTGGCTGCCCTGCCTGCTCCAGCTCCTGGATCTTTGGGGGGAAAAAAGCCCAGGCTTACCAGGTGCAGCTGGGCAGGAGGGGTGATCCCTGCTACCCCACGCTGCATGGGGGTCTCTGCATAAGCCCCCCAGCTCCCCACCCCTGACAGTGCTCACCACTCACTGCCACCACGTTCCCACTGCTGACAGTGCTGCCGCTATTTGTGGAGCGCACTGTGCCCCCCTAACCTCTGGTCACACATGGTATTCATGATGAAAAGTATTGATAAGTATGTGTGAATGTTGTAAAAAAAGTAAACTCACAAGACCACATAGCTCTGTGAATAGACAATATATGGAAAGGGAATGTATGAACTAATTCTGAGTCTCTTGGTCTCTATAGTAATCTGAAAGCTCTGTTTTTGAAGGCTTGGTTGTTGATAATCCAGTTGAAAAAGCAACAACAACAACTTAGAAAACAAGAATGTGTAAATAGGATTCCTTCTGAAGTTAGGCATTGTTAGTCCCAAATGATCAGGGGATTAAATAAGTTGTGACAGTCGCATGTAGTGAAGTAGAAAATGGATTGCAGGACTGATTGTGATAGAAATATTTGAAAGAAGAATGGAATATATTTTTGGTTTTAAATAGGTGTAATACCTATCAGATGATCAAGCCTGGCATTTTTAAATGGAAAGAAACAATTTGTAGGCCTTGTTATTTCTTCACAGATGGCCTGCATATGTTGTATCAATGTATGCTTCTAACTTGCCAGTGACTGACGGGACATTGACTATCTGGTGTCCTTCTCACTTACAATTTTTTTTGCATGCTGTCTTGATTCAGAGCAAAATCCAAGGGTGTATAAAGAATATAGCTAGTCACAAAGAGGTTGTCCCTTACTGCCACCCTTCCCCCCCCCCCAAAAAAAAAAAAAAGAGGGACAGCAGCCAGGAAGGGGGGACAAACTCAGCTTCCCTAGGGAATAGAGAAGGAGAGAAAAAAAGTGAGATATGGTTGGGGAAGGGGAGGCAATGCAATAACAAAAAAAAAAAAAAGAAAAGAAACTGGGCCAAAAACCTTTTAGCTGAAAGTCCTAGAAATGGCATTTTGGTGTCTCATAGGAGTTATACCATGACTAAGGCAGACAAGGTTCTTTGGGTAAATCTGATATATTTTATTAGAGCAACTCAAATAGTTGGAAAAATTGTTCTTCACCCTTCATCAGGCTGAGGAAAATTCTGCAGTTGGTGTGCGCTCTTTCTGGATGGAATGAATAGTAAAGAATCCAGAGGCTGGGCTGGCATGCATGTGAGACAGGCAGTCAGTGAAGATGTAAATTGAGAAGTCAGTGGGTGAGAGACTGGCTGTGGGGGGAAGGGGGGAGGAGAATAAATGTAGCTGGTAAATAGTGGGGAAGTACCTAGGGAGTCAGATGTCAAGCAGGTTATAATGTGTTGTAAATCCAACGTCTATACTTAGTCCACGATTTTTTGTATACGGGAGGTTGATGAAGTAAAGTTCATAGGCTCATCTGTGAGAAGTGTTTTCTAAATTCCCTTTGAGGATTAAAACTGAGAGATTAGAGAGAGAGAGTAGTTTTCTTGTGAGAAATGTGCCCCCATAGGTAATTGGGTACTCCTGTTTTTGATAGATTTCCGGTGTTCATTCATTCTGGTGTGCAGTTGTTGTTTGGTCTCTCATATGTATTTTCCTCAGGGCATTTGATGCATTGGATGAGATTATATTACATTTCTGTAGGTGCAGCTGAAAGATCCAGGAATGCTGATGGTTCTGTTGTGGGGTGTAGTAATTGTGGACGTGGTAGAGATACGTTGGCAGGCTGTACGTTTTTTGTCATGGCATAGTCTGGATTCATTCAGTGTGTCTTGGGCCATAGGAAGTTTGCTTCTGGTGATGAGGTTAGCAAGGTTCACTGCTTGTTTGAAGGCTAGGATGGATGGTAATGCTAGGATGGAATGGGTGATGCTAGGAAGCATCACCAACTGCAGATGCTTCCTCACCCTGAAAAAGGATATTTAAACCTGGAAGCTTGCTAAGAAGATTTTTTTCCAACTGTTTGAGTTGGTCTAATAAAAGAACTCAGATTTACCCAAAGGACCTTGTCTGCCTATGTCCTTAGACCAGCATGGCTACAACCTACACCATGACTAAAAAACTAACTCATAAGAAGAGGGACTGCATAATACAGTCTTGTCCTTCTTGTGGCAGGCCATTACAGGGTGCTTCTGTGCTGAGCCATCCACCTCACTGCACCCAACCACCTTCCAGGCTCCAAGTGCCTCCCTGGGGGCACCTCACGTCTAGCTGACCCCCTTCCTGGAGCAGACCTGCTAGCCTGGGGGTAGAGCTGCCACCACCCAGGGTTGGGCTTGATGCTGGCATGATGTCCCCTGGGAAACACAGGCCTAGTAGCCCTCGAGGGTACTTAACTCACTTCAAGAACTTGAGGTGCTTCCCTCAGTTGGAAGCACAAGTAGTGGTCTCCCTTAGTCAGCCGAAACAAGGGGACCCCAAGGCATAACCTAGGCCCACTCCCAATAAGTCTCCCATGCTAAGTACAAAGGAGAACTTTATTGGTTACAAGGAGAAGGGTTGAAATAGGGTACAGAGTAGAGAAATAGCAGAGAAATCCCATAGAGCAAACAGGGTGGCTGGAGTAGTCGTTGATCATGCATCTGAGTTACTGCAAGCTCTATATCTAGTTAGAGCTCAGGTAGCTTACTCACAAGTATCACCCAGAGGCAGGTGGGGATTCCCTCTGGAGGCAGGAAGTTCCTTGATCATGAGTTTTGAGAGAGAGAACAAGTTTCAGATGGTTCAGCTCTTCTCTCTCTCTGAGCCTTCCTCATGGCTGCTGCCCCCTCCTCCTGGGCAGTCCTTAACTTATATAGCCCTTGTGACCTCATTTACCTGGTCCAATGGAGGCCAGCACCTGTTGTCTGTCAGCCAACCAATTTGAAATGTGTCACTGGTTGCTGGGCAGACTGGCAGACTCTAGCCCACCAGGGTGCCCGAGCCCCTCACCCAGGTATGTGATGTCAGTCACGTAGGCAGAGGGAGCAGGTTTCCCCCTCCCTCAGGAATGTATCCAGCTCGGGTTACCTAAAGAGATAGGGTAAGGTGTGTACCCTTTGCAGGGCCCATCCTAACCAAATTGTCACAGAGCAGCATTTTTGGAGAGAAACAGAAGTGTCCTTCTGCCACACTTCTCATCTTGAGCTACCATGGAGCCTTGGAAGAAGTATAGTCCAGCTGCTGTGCCTGGCCACAGAGAAATACAAAGATTGTGCTTCCTGTGGCTCCCATTAGCACCATCTCAATATTGAAGTTTTCCGTCTTCCAAATGAAACATGTTTTGGTTTCCAGGTGTGTCTCCCACTTATCATTTTGTCAAATAAAAGAATTCCATGAAAATCAGACTGCTTTTCATGGAAAAATGAGACTCCTTTCTCTGAAAAACCTTTATTTGTCAAAATAAGATGGAGAATTTATTTTTACCAGTCATGCAAACAGCATAAAAGCCCAATTCCTATCAAATAAACATAAGGCAATAGAGTTGTAATCCTGTGTACCTTGGGATAGTGTTTTATGTTTAACTTCCACAGATGTATGCATGTAAGAAATGAATCTCAGTAGTGACCTCAAGAGGACGAGGTGGCCCAAGTGATAAAGTTTGATTTCATCCAGAGGTATATGTGATATTGCCATATATATGTTCTTGACACATCTTTACAATGACAGTAGTGTCTGCTTGTGAATAAGGCAGTAGCTCATCTGGGAAGGGGATGTTGCTTTCACCTCCTTCCCCTTTGAAAATCTCACCAAAAACTGTAAGAGAAGTATCATTAATCATGTATATTAGTCTTTTCCTGCATCAAAAGATTTGTTTGCTATAATGCTTAGAAATAGTAGGTGTTAAAATGTCTATGCATGACAAAATAAGAGTGTAGATGCCTAGCCAACATATGGGGATGACCTTGGAGCTAAAGAAGAAAGCACACTCAAGTGATCAAAAAACAGACAACTAGAACACAAAAGCTATGGTAAAAAGAGGACGTTTTCAGCTTTTCCTTCACCTATTACAATACCATTCTTTCCTAGGACCTTTTTCCTAGGATCTTAATTTTATATGTTATGTACTTAATTAACTTCTTGTGTAAATCAAAGGGATTTACTTAGCTTCATAAAATATTTGGAAGTGAGAGAGAGACTGCAGAATCATGCTCCAGAAAAAAAAAAGATCTACCAATAGCTTCCACAGGTAATTGGGCTAAGGACAGACGTTATACACAGACCAGTATAAGTGATAGGAAACCAGTTCAAATCTTTAACCCAACAGAAGTTCAGTACACATAAACCACTTTCAAAATGGCTGAAACCAGTTTAAGATAAACCTGGATGGGTGTAGTATCAGGCTTAACTGTTTTAGGATAAATGGGTTTATTGTCCCAGATCCCTTCCAAATTCAAGCAGTCTGCTCTAGCAGGACAGGGAGGCATGCTCTAGTATCCCCTGACTTCTGGCCTGGACTACTTCAGACATGTGGCTACATTTCTGGAACAAAAAGTGAATGTCTGTTCACTTGCTTACTGGTTCAATCTACACAGCTTAAACTAACTTGTGAAGACTGAATCAATTCAGCCTTGGGCTTTTTGATTGTCTGTACTTAGCCCTGGGGTGAATTGCTGGTACAGAAAAAGACTTCCATCTTCATACATATTTACTTTTGTGCTCATCTTTATGCTTGTGAGTAGTTCCATTGCTTTAAAATGGATTGTGCACATGCTTAAGCCCGTATGAGGTCATAGTATTAATAAGTTAAAATCCCACATTTGAAGTGGGAATGAAAGGAAACAGGGTTGAGCCTGACATACAGAAAAAAGTTTAGATGAGTTTTCATAATATTTCATTATAATGGTCCTGTCTGTTTCTTCATTCCAGTGGGAAAAGATGCACAGAGTTGGGCTGAAATTGCACAACAGAGGTGGTGTGCTTGTGCTATTTCCATTAGCAAAAGAAACATTGTGCTCTTAAGAGTTGCAGTCCAGTTTTGCAGACTGAAGTTCAGAAATTCATCTCAACTCTTGGTACTTGTATAGAAACTGGAATTAATTTCTTTAGGTTTACCAGGCCCTGCCCGATCAGCCATTGTTTATGCACTTGTAATTTTGTCTTTTCAATTTTCCTTCTGACGACAGAATGTTCCCTTATGTCATCCTTGGATTTCGGAGTACCTTGGCCAAAGAATTCAAACTTAGTTTCTAGAATTAGGTATGAAAAGCCCTAGTTAGGCCCCCAAATAAGTAAGCCCCCAAAATAAGCAATAATCAGTTTCCTGCCTCTCACTTAAAAGACTGAAAAATGTGAGATACTTGGCATATTGAAACCAGGCTGCCTGTCAGGTGCATAGCTTCAGTTTGAAAATATTGGGCAGGTCAATGAGAAGAAAAGCATCTTCTAGTAGCAGGGAAGAGGAGCCAGCAGTCCCTAAAGCTGGGAAGACTGTAGTCCCCACCACCAATAGGAGGGACAAAGGGTAGTAGTTGGAGACCTATCTGTTACCCTGTCAGGCATCATGTGAAACTTGTTGACGCTCTGACTCATCCATTGCGCATCCAGGCAGACATGCCAGGACAAGATGAATTCTGGAGATGAGTACATGGCATCACAGATGGTGTTTGTCACCAACTGGGGGCTTATAGGGTGTCTTGTATGTTTTCTTGAGTGTATTTTGCTGATATGACATATGTACTCTGTACAGATAGGTACTGTAAAGCTGTTTTCAGTCTTATTAAGTCTGTATAAATTGTAGTATTTGATATAAATGAGATTTTGATATCTTTATATTATAGCCAAGGATATTTTAGTAAGGCCATGATTAACTTAAGTGGGCCTCACCTCTCTACACACAGGAGAGGTAATCACTGAGAATTAGTATTTGACAGGGATTTGTTGGCTCATCACCCTTGTCTATGTGCTCCAAGGCATAGCAGCCAAGGTATGACCAGGCAACGGCAAATTCACATTTTAAAAATGAAAAACTCTAGCATGAAGTAATATCTTGAAAAGGGGAGAACATTTCCCCGGTAGAATAAATCAGCGGTGGTGCTCTATATTGGATTAGCAAATCTCCATGTTTGAAAGAATGCACATATTTTCCTTTTAACAGGATCAGGAAAATCTTGTAGTATGGTAAACATGCACCTTTTCGGGAGCAGAAAGTTACTGCCAACATAGTGTGAACCCCCTTAGAATCTTTGGGCACCTATACACGAGTGGCTGAGGCTGCTCTGATGCCCTGTAATTACAGCACTTTGGAACAGACTCGATTAATCAAGCCTTTTGGAACATGGTAATTATCATACTCCAGCAGCCTCCAGTGTCTCATGCATCAGCATCTCTGCACTTAAAAATGGTGGTGGAGGTGCTTTTATCTACAGCTCATTTGAGCTTTAAATAAAGACCCTCCACCACCATTTTTAAGTATGGGGATGCTGATACATGAGATTCTCTGGGCACTTTAATTAGAACAGCTCTTGGAGCTGCTCTAATGAAAGCACCTCCCCCACCGCCCACTTCCAGATAATGTTCCCTCTAAGATAGGGGCGGGCAATTATTTTGGGTGGAGGACCACTTACTGAGTTTTGGCAAGCCATCAAGGGCCATATGATAGGCCCTTGCTTTAAAATGAATTGTGCACCCTGGTAGGCAGCCAGGGACAGATAAATATTAATTTTCTAAATTTTTTAGGGGCTCCATGGGCCAGATAGAATGGCCTGGTGGGCCGCATCTGGACCCAGGGCTGCATTTTGCCCACCCCTGCAAGGAGTAGCGGTCCGTGAGCACGCCGCTTTGGTCCTACCTCCCCCTTTTGGTGCAGGCCACCGGTAAGTGTCCCACAGTAAGTGTCCAGGTGGGAGCAGGCAGGGTCTGGCCACCACCGTTCTCCATGCTAACTGCTGCCCAGAGCAGTGCAGTGGAGTGCTGTGGGGCAGCCATGGGCGGGACGCAATCAATTGTAGCTTAACACCTAAAAATTTAAAATATAAGAATCTATCATGATTGTAACTGAGAAACCTTGTTCTGATTTACTAGATGCTGAATATCTTACTATAGTTTTGTCAAGATGATTTTGAATGAAAATTCGAAGCTATTTAAATGTGCAAAAATATTTAATTTTTTTCATGAAAGAAAATTACTTGTACATTCTGGATACCAAAGAAAAAGGAGTTATGTTTTGCATTCAAAATGAAATGCTTTATTAAAAACTATTATTCATAATTAATACATTGTTTGTTATTGCTGTACTCATCAGGATTTTAGAATTAATGTATCTCATCCTCGCGGATCTAGTTTTTATTTCTACATTGAAAGAGGAAAAAACAAGTTTTCTAATCCCATTCTGTTTCAACTTTAGATGAAGTAATAATTGATCAGAACTATCTGAATCAAATAAAGTACAGAAAATCTCTCTCTGCACCTGCAAAAGAGGTTAATATTATCAGTTGTTGCTTTAGAACTGCATACAATTCTGATTCCATATTTTTATCAACAAAGTTTTACTAGTTCAATGGTTGGGTTCTTTTTAAAGTTTTGGCGAAAGCACTCTATCCAAATTCACTCCTCGAGGTGAGCCAAGGTAGGGATGGGGGCTGGGGCTGTGGGCCGGCACAGGCTCTGCCAGCTCCAGGGAACTGCTCCATGGGCTCTGCCAGCTCTGGGGAACCGCTTCACTCCCCAGCCCTGATAACATGTGCCTCCTCACTCCCCGAGGCAATGCAGGGGTGTGGAGCAGTTCTCCGGAGCCCGCTGAGCAGTGTCCTGGAGCCAGCAGAGACCGTGCCAGCCCCCAGTCCCAGCCTCGGCCCCCGTCCCAGTCCCCATTCCCCCCTCGCCTTGGGGTAGATCCGCTGCCTGCCCTGCATGAGGAGTAAGGAGCTTACCTTCGGTAAGTGTTCCATGCCATCCCTGGTGCCTCTGCTGCACTCCACGCCCAGGCCCTCTCCAGGAGAGTGCACGGCGTTAAAAAAGTTTGTGCTCGGCAGGATTTTTACTTGTGCACAGTCGCACACGCGTGCAGCTTAGAGGGAACACTGCTCCCAGAGCATGTGTATAAACACTCAGAGGTGATATGTGAATAGGCAAATAGGTAACTGTATTTAAGCATGCCTCAAGAGCATGGCTTTGTCTTCAGTCTTTTCCAGTACAGGGGAGACTGAAATCCCTTAGCCTGAGAGGCTGATTAAAAAAGCTGACAGGAGAAATTGCTGGATTGCTCTAGTGATGCCAGGCACTGGTCAGCAGCAACAAGGGCCAGGTTCAAATTTCAGTGTACCCAATAAGTTTTCACTGTGGCTCGATGTGGGCAGGGTTTGGATGTGAGGGAGAGTCAGGGGTGTGCCCCCCCACAAAGACATTCCACCCTGGTGCACAGCCCCTGCTGCTGGCAGCAGGTCCTTGGGGCACTCGTGGCCTGTGCAGGTGCTGCTGCCTAGCAATACACAGCACCAGCCCAGCCTACAAAGCATCCTGGGATGCTGGGGGACTGAGTTAACTTGAATCTGGAGGAGATCTGGCACAGAAGTTTAATAAACTGATTTAACGTAAATCAGTTGTCTGATACTGCATCCATCCAGGTTTATCTTAAACTGGTTTCAGCAATTTTTAAAGCAATTTATGTGCTCTGAACTTCTGTTGTGTTACAGATTTGTACCAGTTTCTGATCATTTATACCAGTTTGTGTGATATCTACCTCTAGCCTCTATGTCACTGAAGCCCAACATTGATGGGCAGATCAAATGGCTCTGTGGGCCAGATGAAGCCTGCAGACTGCAGGTTACCAACTCCTAACCTAGACAAACCTGTGCTGGGATTGGTCCAAGCATATATGTTCTTGTCTCAGTATAGAAGGCTGAATTAAATGATCATTTGTAGTCCTTCCCCAGCTGTATTCCATATTCTACATATTTAATCAAAACCACCATATTTTCTTCAGTTCACAAATTCTATCACTTGTATCTAGTCAGTTTCTCAAATTTTTTCCTATCACTTTGAAATGGGATCTCTAGGTATACATTAATGTAAAGGTAATTTATTTCTAACCCATTTTAATAGGCTTAGTTAGTAATTGGTTTTGATTTCTTGATTACTGTGTTTAATCATTTTGTGGTTGGTCACTTGACCCCTATGACTCAAAACTTCTAATTTGATTAATGAGTTGAGGACACTGGTGAAATTAGTTACCATGATGTTAACTGTTTCTGGAAGAGCCGTTAACATAAGTCAAAAGAATAGTTACATAAATTCATGATTTATGCAGTTCACAGGCTTGTCTGTCAAAAGTGGTTTGTAAATTCCCTTTAAGGATCAGACCTGAGAGACTGGAGACAGGTGGTGTTCTGTTGTTGTCTTTGATAGATTTTCAGTGTGCGCTTATTCTGGTGCACAGTTGTTACTTGCTGTCTCCATGTATTTTCCATCAGGGCACTTGGTGCCCTGATGGAGATATGTATTGTATTGTGAGATATCTCCATACTGGAAATATTGTTGACAAGTTTTGCATGTCTTGTCATGACATGGCCTGGATCCATGAAGTGTGTTTTGGGCTGTAGGAAGTTGGCTTCTGCTAATGAGGTTAGCGAGGTTCAGTGCTTATTTGAATTTACAAACCACTTTTCACAGACAAACCTATGAACTGTACTTCATCATCCTGCTAGGTACAGACACTCATGGACTCAACATAGACATTGGAATTCTGACACACTGCCGCTTGCTGAACGTCTGACTCCCCAGGTACCCGCACTGCACTTTTACCTGCATTGCTACTTCCCCTTCCCCCGACACCAGCCTGTCCCTCACCCCCTGATGCCTCCATTTCCATTTTCACTGACTGGGCTTTCTTGCCTGCACTGCATGCTAGCCTCTGGCTTTTTTTTACTATTCCTTCTATCCAGGAACAGCACATATACCAACTGCAGGTGCTTCTTCAGCCTGATGAAGGGTTTTTCAATCCAAAAGCTTGCTAAAATATGCTTTGGTAACTATTCAATTGGTCTGCTAAAAGATACCAGATTAGATTGACCCAAAGGATCTTGTCTTCTAGTGCCATGTCCTTAGACCATCACCCCTAGCACCTGTCCTCAGTCAGCTGACCCGAAGGACGCAGGCCCTGGGCACATCTAAGCCCCAGGGCTGGAGCTGGCAGGCAGAGTTCTCTGGCAGCTGCTGGAGAAGAAGCTCCTGCAGGAAAGGAAAGAAAGGCTCTAGTCTGTGACAGTTTGGCTGCTCACTAAGTTATGATCAGTATTACCTGTTGTTATTTAAAGCAGTGGACTGAGCTGAGGCTATAGGGGAGGAGGAGACCTCATTGGAGCACACTACCGTATTGTGTAGAGGTCCCAGCACCAGTGAACCTGCACCTTAACACACACACAAAGTCACACATCACGAGTTTTGCTTGTCAGCAGCTTGAAGTGCAGTTTTCCAGAAACCCCTGCACCTATCTCCTTGAAAGCTGGCAGGCTTCATGCCCGAAGAAGGGGCTACCAACCCTGCTGTTTTCATCCAAATCTGCCAGAAAATGACAAAGTTATAGGCATTTTCATGTTTCTCCATTATAGCCTATGGGCAAAACGTTGAAGCAGTGTTGAAACAGCGAAGCATTCTCAACATAATGAAACGGGACAATGCTTCAAAACTAAATGAAACTCAAAACAAAATACTGTCCCATCAAACTGGTGAAATGGAAGTTGAAACAAAACAGTGCTGTTTTGCACAGTACTGGCTGGTCCTCTTTTTGTCATGGTCCAACCAGTTACAGCTGCTTCTTTGTCCCTGAAAAGGGAATGCTCTTTCTTATAAATAAGTGACACAGTTTCTGTTTCCATAATGGAAGAATGTTGCATAATTTTTACTTCCTGACAAAAGATGCTTTTAAAAAGAGAAAACAAATTCAGTAGTGCCCACAAGGTTGTGCATTCATGAGCAAAGATGGTAGCCTTGTGAGTGGTAGAAGTTATGTTCTTTACCTAGTATCCACATTTTGTTTGTTTAAAAAAGTTGGAATCTGAAGTTAATCACTGAGAAGAAAGAGGAAACTTTGCATGCCTATTCATTTTATTGAATTCTATTTTGTTTGACTGGAAACCTAGATCCTCTCTTTTCTGCTGGTTCAAGTTCCAATTGATCTCTTGGAGAGAGAGCTCATTCTTCATACAAGTTGAAAAGGAGAAAATATCAACGTTTTTAAAGTCAGAATGGAACTGTAAGGTGTAGGTTTACCTGCTGTGTGAAATGAGCCACTGAATTTCAATGGACAAATTTTGAAGGGAACTCTTCTGTCTATAAAATTCTCTCTCTCTCTCATATATATATATAATTTGACAGTCCTGATCTAGAGGATATAATAGACAAAGGAATAGGAAAACCAGAAAGGAAAAATGTAACTGTAAAGCAGGGGAGAAAAAACAAAACAAAAAATCAACTCTATGATTTCTTCGGTTGTTAGAGAATTTACAATGTGGTTGTAATGAATCACATTAAATGTTTCTTCTTCATTGTGTTGAAGGCAGGATGATAGGGTATGCAGTAGCACAACATATTTAGAAAAGGATACATAGCTCAAAAACTTTTGAGACCCACTCAGCCGTAGGATAATCCAGACTGACAAGGTTAGGCCTCTAGAATCCCTATACCATGAATGGGGAGACCATGCCTAGGTGCTACGTAGAGAGATGCCTAAACAATACAAAATGATAGGCCTGTGAATTGTATATTAATTCCTGCTTCTACTTGGACCTAGCTCAGAGGTTCAAGAGAAGTGCCTCTATTATCCTGGTATCCAGAGCAGAGAAAGGGACAGATCTTGTATAAACCAGACCACTGAACTCAGTAGCACAAGATTCCGTGTAGAACTGAGCACCCATGTGCATTCTTGAGTATTGTGGTAGTATCATTTACCTAATAGCCTTGTGGTTAAAAGACTTGTCCACACAATAGGAAACTTGGGTTCTAGGACTTTGTCAAGCCTTGAAGGGTCTCCAGCTCAGATCTCCTACCTCAGATGACAATGCCCTAACCATTAAGCTATAGAATCATAGTTTCATAGAATCTGGCTGCCAAGAGCGCAAGAGTCATGAGGTCAGACAAAAAGCAAGGAAGAATGAAAAGAGCAGTCTCCCAATAAAGGACAGTCCGCAACTGGGTTCCAGCCCTGCTGTTAAAGGTATGTTAAACAAGAGTTGGTTATTTCTGTTTTTTTTAACCAGTGATTGTTTAATGTAGAAAAAATGCAAGAACAGGTCTGGCAACAGGGACTGGATTTAGAGATGACCCTTCAAGCCTCCTTCATTCAGATTTACAATCACCTCTCTTAGCCCATATACCATGAATGTCACCAGGCAACTAATGGGGAGAGCAGGTCTCTCTTTTCTCTAAACAGAGAAGTCTTGAACTACATTCACCTTAGATTTCAAAATAAGCCTAATAAATTAATTGCTAAGAACCATAAATACCCATTTCTACATCCCAGAGATGTTCTAAGAATTAGTGTTTGTTTGTAAGAGACGTTGAAAATATATAGTGCTACATAAATGGTTATCAAATGTATTTAGGTTTAACAGATTTGTTTCCATTACACAGTGGTTGTTGATATTGAAATACCAAATTACTGTAGGATTCTTTAAAAAAAAAACCTTGGAGAAGTGTTACACAATTTAATATATTCTTGGGCCAAATCTTCCCTATATATATATATGTTCAAATCCGTTCACTAAATAGTGAAAGAAGTTAGCAAGATCCCAAACATATGTTTCTGCAACTAGCAGAAAATTCAGACTCCTTAAACTGGAAGAAAGAAAATGAAGAAACAAGAAAGGAGAAGGAAAGCAAAACTGAACAAGGAAAAATAGAGAAAAGGGGATGTTGAAAGAAGAGAAATAAACAGGAGAATAGCACTGATTCTAAAAAGGAGATTTTCCTCAAAAGTGATACTGAAAGTTATTGAACTAATAACAGTCTTTGAACAAAACTACTATTAACAGGGGCAAGATAGGTGAGGGGACAGAAATTATCTATGGATCACGGGGATACAACACCCTATTTTCCTTCCTCTCCCTGCCTTCAACCCCTCCTAGTCTGCAGAGCAAAATTAAGATTGAAAAATGATCCTTACTAGCCTGTGCCTTGAATACATGCTACGTATCAAAATCAAGAGCAACCTGCCACTGAGTATTTTAACAAGGACAATAAGTTCTTCAACACTTGAGCCTTACACTGAGCCTTTCTAAAAGTATATCCTCCAGTTCAATGACAATTATATATATAAAAAAAATTTATTGTGAGAGAAGTCAACAACAACCATTGCCAATATCAGACTTGAGGTGGAAAATGTTATTCTGGGATATTTGGATTTCTATTTTTGCTGAGTACTACCATATTTTTGGCATGCAACACCTTTTTATGTATATGTATATATGTACAAATCCTGTTGAAAAAGGGAAACTTTGCCGAGCAGAAAACAGCTTTCTCTCAAAAGAGATGTGATCTTTTCTGAAATTTAAGAAAGTTTCCTGGCTACTAGAGCAAGTAATTTTTGGTTGCATCACATCGGATTCTCTTCCCAGTGGCTATGGAAAAATACGTTCTTCAGATCTACCCCACAACCATATTGCCAAAGAATTCTTGGGCAATTCTCCTCTCTGCCACCATGAGCTATATTCTTTCTAACAATCGAGTTCAATTAGTTTTAGAGGTAACAAAACTGTTATACAATTCTCCCTCCTCCACCTCCCATGATGGTATTAAATTAGACTGTTAAAAAAATATTATAGTAAAAATAGCTTCAGACTTTTAACCAAAGCACATTGACTACATATGCACACTTTAAAGACTTTTTTTCTGCACTTAAATGTCATTCAATTTTATGGGATTATAATAAACTTATTATGAAGTAACAGTACAGCCTTTCAAGGTGAACAATAAATTTTAAAGCACATTTTCGCTTTCATTTCATTTTTCCATACATTTAATTCTTCTGCATTTTATTAATAAGTATATGGATTTGAAAACAGAGTGTGATTTGCATAGATAGAGCACTGTACGGGGAACTTGAACTGTGGTAATATTTCCCTCATTGCCACTAGCCTGATGGGTAACCTCAGGCAATTTACTATTTTTACTCCAATCTAAATCAACCCTGAATTTAAGACACCTCCCCCCCCAATAATTAGATTCTAAATATGGAAAACTTATAAATTTGTTATAATTTTCCAGGTATAGAATCTTATTGGGTTGTCTTAAATCCATTCCCCACCATCACCACCACAGCAGAGAAAATAGTGTCTGCAGGGGTCAGGTGGCCCCTTAACCCTCTGTCCCCTCCTCACTTCCCCCCCCACAGTCTTCCTGCCCCTCCCTCACCACCAGTATGCGGATGGTGTCAGAGAGATTTGTCCTCTTGAAGCACAACTTTGCTGCTTTTTTAACAGATTTTTATACCCTCAGTTCACCTTCTTCAAAGCATTTTTTTAAATAGTATGAATAATTGTCTTTTCTATTGACAAGGGGTTATCAGGTTTGAAACATCTCAAGAAACAGATTAACAAACAGGAAAAACATAAGTATTTAAGGAGTAACCAGACACTTGGGAGCCAGCTTGAAATGCCTATGGATAGCAGATATACTGGATGGGATACTTCATTGTTTCTTCAGAAACAATAGATAGCTTGCAGCATCAGGGTTTGTATTTTTATCTGTTGTGAACAAGCCTCAGCTTAGTACGACTTTTCATAAACTTTTGTGGGGAGGACCCCCACCGGTCATCCCAGGAGAAGTATGACAACACTCGAGTTCAGGGCTTCAAAGGGCTGGATGCCGTGATGAACCCTTTACCTTTGCTCAAATGTTGCCCATGCCCCCTCTGACTCAGTCTCTTGCCTCAGCATTCCCTAACCCGGCAACTGAATTTTAGGCAATCAAGTTTAAATAGGCCTTCCATAGAGTGACCGGGAAATGTACGGCCTGAGATGCCTATTAAACTTTCTGCTTAGTTCTGGTTACATGGGGGGGTGGTCCTTTGTAAATCCAAATTAGAATTGGTCTGATAAATGCTGGGCTGGGTGTGTGTAAATGTGGGTTGATTAGCATTTGGATTCCCCATCATGCAGTGCTGATCCCAGAATTCACTGCGGTCTTTGCTTCGGGCTTTCTGTTCTCCATCTCCCATGTAAATGAATTGTCACCTGGTTTCATCTTGGATGCAAACGAGACCTAGGGCAGTTGTTTTGCTCTTGTCACCCTTATCTGGAGGGCTTTAGGTGCGTCTCCCACTGCATCTTCATTGTCTTTCATAATCAATTCTTGCTCAGGTAGAGGGGAGTGGGGAATCTTTGTGAGTCAGAAAGGCTGCATCCTGTGCCAGTGTTCCCCAAGAACACAGAGCTGAGAAGTAACATCTGGGGGTAATAATAGACCACAGTATGAATATGAGCCAGCATGTGACACTGTAGCCAACAGGGCAGATAATACCTTGGCATGCATCAGTTGATGCATCTCCAGCAAAACTAGGGAAGTGATTCTTCTACTCTACTCAGCACTGGTGAGACTGCAGCTGGAGTACTGCGTCCAGTATGGGGTGCCACACTTCAACAAGGATATGGTAAAGCTCAAGTGAATACAGAGAAGGGCCACCTGTATGATCAGAGACTTGCATGGCAAGCCATATGAGGAAAGGCTGAGGGATCTGGGAATCTTCAGCCTGAAAAAGAGAAGGCTGAGAGGAGACTTGATGGCAGCTTACCACTGCATCAGTGGTATACATCAAGGGCTCAGTGAACAACTGTTCACCAGGGCATCCTTGGGGAAAACAGAAGTAATGACCACAAACTCCTGGAAAAACTTCTTCACAGCTAGGGTCTAGACTGTGGAATCGGCTCTCTGCAGAGGTGGTGCAATCACCTACCCTGGAAATCTGCAAGAGGAGACTGGACGGTCACCTGACCCCCAGTTCTCTTTCCTGCCTGGTGCAGAGGGCCTGGAACTGATGATCCCCTGAGGTCACTTCCAGCCTCACAATCTATGAATTAAGTCTGTCATAGGATAGTACTGCCCAACAAAAAAACTCCCTATGGTGGAGTTTTTACTGTGCCACAACATGCGTGTAGATGGTGATCAGGGGCACAAGGGTGCTAAAGTATGGGAGCTGCCTTTGGCTCTCCTTGCCCTATAGCAACCTTGTGCCCCAGCCAGCCCTTTCACAGCATGTTGAACTGGGTAGGAGTATCCCTGGGCTGGCAGGCTGATTTTCCTCCTCCCCACCACCCTCACCTTCACCCTCCCCCAACACCCTGCAAGCTGGGGCTGAGCCACCCCAGCTCAATGTGCTGCAGTCCTGGGGGCACATGTAACCACTGAGCCCAGGAGTGATAAAGTGGTGCAAACTATGCTGGAGTTTGTGTCATTAATATCACATGTAGACATGCCCACTGTGCCTTAAACTTAATTGTAAACCAGACGGACCACGTTACTCTTGAATTAAATCTAAACCTTTGAAACTGGCCTTTATTTCTGTTCACTGCCAGAGTAATTACAAGAAACCTGAAGTTTTTTCATATCATAAAATCATTTCTGATGAGCAGTAATCCAAAGTTTTGCATGTGGAAATTTCAACTTGATAGATTAAGTTGTAGGAAACATTTGCCCATCAAATAATCCAAATTTTACTGAGAATATCTGGATTCCACAAATACAGTATGCCTGGAAGTTAAATGTGTGACCAAATTAATGAAATTGTGATCACTAGGGCCTGGTTTAAATTGTGGACCCAGCTTGTTAATATCATGGCCCAATCATGGCAGGGTCTGCCATTTTCACCCCCAGATCATGCCCCCCACCCCAGCTCCCTGATTGGCTGAAGGGGTAGGTTTAGGGCCAGGTTTAATTGCAGGAGCAGCAGAAGCCTTGCTCTCAAGACCTCTGTTCAGTACTGAAAAGCACCCCCCCCCCCAGCCTCACTAGATGAGGCAGGAACAGCAGGGCTCTGGCACAGTTTGGAGAGGGGCTGTTTGTTCCTCTAGGAGGGAAAACTGGGTAAGGACCACAAAAGGGACAGGGATATCAGAGGAGAGGAGAGAGTCTGGGGATAGGTAAGGGAGAGAATTTGCTTCTCCTGGTGGGAAAACTGGGGCAAGGAGGGTTGGGGGTGCCTGGGGGCTGCCTTGGCAGATGGCTCTGGCACCAAGTAGGGGAGGGGCTATTTGCTTCTCTGCATGTGTGTTCTCTGCCCCTGCTCCCAACCTTCCACATGCCAATTTTCCCCCTAGAGGAGCAAACAGCCCCACCCTACCCATCCCCAAGTTCTCTCCTTCCCCTATCCCTTTTGCAACCCCTTCCTTGCTCCCCTGGGCTGCAAGGCTTTTGTTGCTGCTTTCCCTAGCCTGCCACAGCCATCTGGAACTCCCCAACAAGTGGCTATATCATGGCATTTCATTACAAATCACATTTTTTGGTGAAAATCACCAAATTTCATTATTTTAATGAAAAACACAAAATTGTGATTTAAACCAGGCCCTTACGATCACTTAAGCCCTATGGTTTGATACTCCACTGCCTCACATTTCGTGCAGTCACCTACATGCACAGATGTAAAATAAAACCAAATGAAAAGGCAGCATTAGCTGTATGCTTTACACTGGCATAAATTGTAAAAGGGTTAAGGTAATGGGGAACTAGAACCTTTTTATTCCCTGCTTGAAATTTCACACTTCTGTAGAAGTAAAGAGAAAGTTCAAGTACCACTCTTAGGATCACATCTATAAAAATCTAACTTATGTGTATGTATGCATATAATGTACCTCATGCTACCATATTTGGAAAGATAAACATATATATCCTCTGCTGCTATTATCTGTGTAGCAGGGCACTAAGATGCCTGCTACTTTGAGAGCAGCGATAAGAACCCAGGTGCAGGTTGCCAGGACTACTGGTTAATGAAGGAAGTGGCTGCACCTGCACCTGGTCAGCTGACCGGAAGGGGCAGGGCCAGGTTCCTATATAAATCCCAAGCCTGAGACCAGGAAGACATTTCCTTGTTAGCAGCCATGGGGAAGGAGCTCTCCTAGAGCAAGCAGAGTGGAGAGGCTGGACTGCAGGTACAGCTCCGAGACTGGCGGAAGGTTGGAGCACCCCGATGTAGCTGGAATAACGTTATAGTTGGGTGGCTAGGATTTATGTTATAGCCCAGAGGCTTGTGTTTTGTTTCCTGTTTTCACCAGGGGGTTGGGTGAGGCTATTAGGGGTTGGAGGAGGCCTCATGGGGGACCCACAGCAGTATGTGAGCCCCAGAGAGAGGGGGCAGCGAGACCGAAGAACATCAGTTCTATCAGCGAGGCTTGGGGCATGGTAAGGGGGTGGTTGGAGCCATGCATAGCCCATAAGGCTAGGGTGCACTGAAACACCCATTACAGAATGGGGCCAGGGTACAGCAGGAAACCATGTCCAAGAGGATGGAAAGGCAGCCTCCCTGTTATACATTTAACATCAAAGATGTGGCAGGTGAGAATTGAGGGTGCCCTTCTAGGCTAACTTGGCACAGTAAGGGGACGTTAAGGGAGATCACAGCGCCCCTCAAGAATGCTATCTTGTCACAACCTGGACTAGCCTATTGCCCATCAAGAATGATGGGGATGGGGGGGAGAAGGAATGGAGGCCTGTCCAGGCCTGCTCCCCACTTCCCTCCTGCTGATTGGGGTCTGGGCACACTCCCCCTGGTCCCTGCTGCTGCTATGGGGGAGGGGGAGAAGTGAGCCTGGGGCCAATGTGGGGGAGAACCGGGCCCAAGGCTGGGGAGAAGCCAGGCCATGACAGCAGGGAGGAGGGGAGCAGCAGGACTGGACTAAAAGCAGCGGCAGCAGGAGGAGCAGGGAAAGGGCTGATGCAGGGGAGGAGGCCCACTCCTCCCCTCCCGCAGCCGCTGCTGTGTTGAGCCAGGCCCCCCACTATTGGGTCTGCTCCCCCTGCCCCTGTGGCAGTGGTAGTGTGGGGAGGGGAGGGGAGGAGTGGGCCCAGGCCCAAAGAGGGGGAGACCTAAGCCAAAAGCTAGGAAGAAGCTGAGCCACCACAGTGTGCCTGGGATGACCTGGTGCTGGAGTGGGGCAGGGCAGAAGGAGCAGGCTCAGAGCCGATGCAGGGGAGGGGGAGGGTGGGGGAAGAGTGGAACGGGGCCTGAGTGGGGAGGAGGGCCCCACCCAGTGGGCTGTGCCCCCCTGCTCCCCTCCCCCAACTGCTGCAGCGGTCTGGTTTCTCCCCTGGCTCAAGTTCAGTCCTCCTTCCCCACTCCATCATTGCCAACTGTAAGGTGCTGCTGGCCTGGCCCCTCACCGTTCCATCCGTTCTGTTGCCCCTCCAGGGAGCAAGGTGGCCCTCCATTCTCTGTGTCCCCACCATCATAGCAGCATTCCACCAGCCGCCAGCTCCTGGCCAAACATTTTATTTGCACTCTGATTGGCTGTTTGTGAGCCAATCAAAGCATGAATAAAGCATTACAGATGGACAGACTTAGGCTTTTATAATATTCGAATACTTATTTTCTATAAGAAAGTGCTTGGAGCCTAGAATAAAATCTTCAGTCTCCACCCATTTCAAAACCATGAAAGAACATCTGTGAATTTTAACCAATAATAAACTTGTTTCCATCAAAGGAAAGCTTTGAAAAGTTTCTGTTGGTCTTGGGTATTAGAAACATTGCCTACACAGAATCAGAACTGGATCAAGTTAGACTTCATATTTTCATTCGTAATGGCTTTGTGTCCTATATCCAATTTATCATTTTTATATAAAACAAGCACAAAGGCAAACCTTGTCAAACCATAATGATTTTTGAGTGTTGGTCTATGAAAGGGTTAAACCATTTATTTTTATGAGCCATGAAACAAAATTGGAAATGTAGTGCTGTGAAAAATATTGCAGATGAAATTGCTACCACAGATACATGCACTCCAAATGCTGTGGCTGGTGGCTAAATGTTCAGGCATTTTGGTACTCAAAACCAAAAAAAAAACAATTGTTTTATTTCTTCCTATACTGTTGCAAGGAGTGCGCAGACTTCCTATCCACACATTTCAGTGATTATAATACAACATCCAGGTTTTGTTTCTTAAACTAATTATTCTCTTGCAGCTGATGATGGCTCTGACATTTATCTTTGTGTAACAAGAAGCACACTCATTTTTCTTTCACTTCTAATAATCAAACCCAGTAGCAAATGGGTATTAACGGCTCTCTAAACTGATTTGGTGGATGGAGGGGGTGGGTGCTGGGGGCAACGGGAGAGGGAGAGTTACCTCTTCATATCCTGGATACGATGTGCATTACTGTGCAGGGACCAACATGGTATTGTCTCAGGTGTGCCTGAGAAACGCTGAAAACCCTAAACAGACCTCTACAGAACGCCACCTTTTGGCTTTTGTGCTAGATGTCAGCTCCCCAATCCTACAAATAGGAAGAGGACAGTATGGTCCTGGTTGTAATGATGCTGTAAACATGTCCTTGTCATATAAATTAGCACTAGAATACAGCATATTTTGGCCATGACATTTCCTTGAACTAATATACTCCATATACTAGGATGCCATGAAGGGACAGTGAATAACTAGCTGTTCCTCCTCCATGACAGTGAAGTGAAACTTAAACTGTGGCTGACAAAATATGGCAAATGGGGCTGGCATGAGAGAGGACTTATTCCATGATTGCTGCTGCATAATTTCATAACTCCTAACCCTATCTTCCCTTGCAATATTTTTAAAGAAATTAATGCTATCACACATCAGATGTCATCTGGCAACTGTTCTGCTGTTCAAACTAACCTGATCTGTGTTTTGTATGTATTTTATGGTAAAGTTAATAAATGCGCTATTGTCTTCTGGTGCTTCTCTATTTGTCTTCTCCAGGGACTGAAGAAAGGAAGCAATGCAACTTCACTGATTTTCATATGGAATCCATTCTGCTTCTGCTATCCAACAATAAAAATGCTTTTCTTCCCCCTTCAAAAGAAGATATGTTCCTGAACTCCATTTCCTAGCCCTTAAATGCTGTTTCAAACTAAGCTTTCATAAACACGCAATGGTTGATTCTAGCATAATGTTGAGGCCAGTTTAAGTCCTGCTTCTCCAATGTATTTTGAAGGCTAGCAGCTCTCTTCAGTTGTAGAATGCAAATATTTGTCCAGGGCACACTAGCTTTCCACAGACTCTTGCACCTCCAGTTTAAATATAAAGTGAGACAAGAGAATTAGATGCATTGAGTCAGTTTTCTGATGTTACAAACTGTCTACTAAGATTTGTAGATCCTGCCATAAAAATCTAATTGCAACAATTCAATAATTAATCGGCGCCTACACAATCTCTGCCGTAACTGGAATTACTGTGCTAAGTTTCATCACTCTGCTTTCATTTGTATCTGCCTGATAACTGCATCCAAGAGGCAAAGCAATCAGTTAGGCCTGTTTCCCTGAAATGCTATGAAAGAAGAAACAAGTTTAGGCTGACCTATTATGTTACCTTAAAAAACCAACAAACAAAGGCACCATAAGCCAATGGTGTCAACTTGACTCTCGTACCCTGATGTCAGCAGCCTCTTTCAGCCTATCACAAAGCAAAGGCTTTGCCCAGCTTTGGTCTTTCATCACTGGGTGCCTTTGCTGCAGAACTGCACATTCTCTCCAAATAAGGATGCAATTCACATTTTTATGGAGAGTTGGTTCAAGCTTTTAGACATCATGCCATGAGCCACTAATGAGAGCCTCCTTCCAACAACCTGCAACCTTGTGCCTAGTTTTGTATAATAACAGGAGTTGCCACCAGCCTAGCGGATGCTGCATTACATTTGATGTCTGCCTCCCGTTAGAGCAGGCATCAGCAGCCTTTCAGGAGAGGTGAGCTGCTTTAAGGAGGCTAAGTCTGAAGGCAAGTGAAAGCTTCTCCCCACCTCCCACCACTACTGAAGTACTGCTGCTCCGTCATCACAATCCCTCAATATAAGGATGATAGTCTTGCAGTAAATAGGGAAGTTACTGGTGAGTCTGACTGGTGATCTGAGATATGTAGGTTCATTTGAAGGCATGGCAAATACTTCTGGGAGAAAGGAGTAGTTCAGTGTGATGTTGGGTCATGGCTCTTTTTTTTCTCATGTCTGTCCACCTCCACAGGTGGGCTGAATCTGCTTGAAATGGTTGATGCCTTGTTGTACATCACAGTGCCACTGGGGATGATTCAGTGCTTGAGACTCATAAGTATTAACATTAATATCACATTTCCTCAGTTTGACCTTCAAGGTGTCATTGAATCTCTTCTTTTGTCCAGCTACAGACTGTTGATCATCCATGAGCTGGGAGTATAGGACCTGTTCTAGGAGCTGGTTGTCAAGCCTCCTTACAACATGTCCTGTCCAGTGGAGCTGGTACTATATAAACATGGCTTCAATGCTGGTGGCATTTGCTTGAGCCAGAATACTGGTGCTCATTCTTCTATCCTTTCAGTTGATCTAGATTTTCCAGAGATGTCTTTGATGACGTTCCAAGACTTTCAGATATTTTTATATGTTGTCCAAGTCACACCTATACAACAGGGTAGGGATGATAACAGCTTGATAAATGAAAAGTTTGGTTTGGGTCCTGCTGTCATGATTACTGAAAACATGATTTTTGAAGATGTCCAAAGGCAGCACTGGCATATTCAACAGTGAGGCCCTATGGAAGATTATGATGAGATCTGGATGCCTGCCAAAATTTGTTACCATAATCGGACTTCCTTATGATGTCATGACAACAATTATCCTAAGCAATGACTCAGAAATGGAACCCTTAAATATCAGCACTGCACCAACACTCTTTTTCCATATGTATCACAGCTATTCTGCATCTCATTGCTGATAGTCTTCCACATGGAGTCAGCACCCAATATCATATGACCATGAATCTCATTAACATCAGACAGTTGTGTTCTATAGCAAAGATAACTGACATATTCATTACTGAACTTCAATTTGTTGACAGTTTCATTGAGTGTGCTCACTCAACTGAAAAACCCGAAGTCACTCTTTATCACTTCTGTGAAGTCTACTAAATGCTTGGACTTGTTGTCAGCTTCACAAACCAAACCACCCCAAATCAACCAGCTGTTCCCCCATGCATTACAAGTAGAGTACAGTCCTTGGAAAACATTGAGCATTTCCCAACATAGCTAGGTACATTTTCCAAATGGGTAAACAGAGATGACTATATTCCGTGCTGGATAAAAGCTGCCTAGAGCCCCTGCTTCCATATAATAATTGAAATGGACAGTGGACCAATGTAACTCACCTACCCTATTTGTCTTTTATGCTATTGATATGTTGGCATTATTTTATAGTTGCAATAAATCTGTAAGGAACAACCTCCTCCTTAATATTCAGACTGACAAAGGGATCTCTTTTTACTTTGTTGTGTAGGTTTCATTCTAATCATAATGGTGCCATATAAGTTGGATCCAGACCTAATACCAGACTCTGGTGCTGCAATGCCTTACTATTGAATGCCCACTCTCCCAAAAAAAAGAATCCAAAACTTCAGTAAAGCACTAGGACTCCTTTATTTTTATGCATGTATCCAGCTGGTGTATGGGGAAATTTGGAGACATTACAAAATAATCTAGTCCAGCCCCCCTGATAATAGCAGGAACATTCCTGAAATGTAAACCATTCCAGCCAAGTTTCTATCCAGTCTGCTCTTGAAAACTGCCAAGGACGGTGATTTCACAACTTCTCTAGATAGTCTGTTCCACTACTTGACCACCCTCATAGTCAGAAAGTTCCTTCTCATCTCCAGAAATCTCATGAGGTTCAACAAGTGGAAACTGGAAAGTCCTGCACTTAGGGCAGAACAATCCCATGCACCAGTACAAGCTGGGGACTGACTGGTTGGGTAGCAGCTCTGAGGAAAAGGATCTGGGGGTCATCATTGACTCCAAGATGAACATAGGCCAGCAGTGTGGAGAGGAAAAGGATCTGGGGGTCATCATTGACTCCAAGATGAACATAGGCCAGCAGTGTGGAGAGGAAAAGGATCTGGGGGTCATCATTGACTCCAAGATGAACATAGGCCAGCAGTGTGGAGAGGAAAAGGATCTGGGGGTCACAGTGGGCAATAAGTTGAATATGAGCTAACAGTGTACCCTTGTTGGAATGAAAGCTAACAGCATACTGGGCTGCATCAGTAGAAGTGTTGCCAGCAGGTCAAAGGAAATGATTATTCCCCTCTATTCAGCACTGGTGAGGCCATGCCTTGAGTAATGTGTTCAGTTTTGGGCTGCCCACTACAGAAAGGATCTGGACAAATTGGAGAAAGTCTAGCAGAGGACAACAAAAATGACTTATGAGGAAAGACTGAGGGAACTGGGCTTATTTAGTCTAGAGAAGAGGAGACCAAGAGGGAATTTAATAGCAGCTTTCAACTACCTAAAGGCAGATTCAAAAGAGGATGGAGCTAGACTGTTCTCAGTGGTGGCAGATGACAGAACATGGAGCAATGGTCTCATGTTGCAGCAAGGGAAGTTTAGGTTAAATATTAGAACAAATTCTCACTAGGAGGGTAGTAAAACCCTGGAACAGGCTACCAGAGGGATTGTGGACTCTCCATCCTTGGAGGTTTTTAAGACCTGGATAGACAAAGCTTGGGTATCTAGTTGGGGATGGTCATGCCTTGAGCAGGGGGTTGGACTAGGTGGCCTCCTCAGGTTCCTTCTCACCCTCATTTTCTATGATTCTATGCTGAACAATACCAGACCCAGGACAAATCCCTGGGGGACTCCACTTGATACTTCCTCCCAACTACACATTGAGCCACTAAGGACTAATTGTTGAGTATGCTGATCCAATCAGTTACGTACCTACTACATGAAAGTAACTAGATTTTATTTCTTAGCTTGTTAATCAAAATGTTGTGGCAGATGTATCAAAAGCCTTGCTAAAGTTGATGGATACTGCATCCACTGCTCTCCTCACCTCCATCCACAAAGCCTGTTTCCTTATTGAAGGAAATCAGGTTGGTCAGGCATTACTTCCTCTTGGTAAATTCATGGTGGCTGTTCTCTTTGATCATTATCACTTTGTTCTTTTCTAGTTGCTTCACAGTAGATTCCTTGAGGACATGTTCCATTATCTTTCTAGGTATCAAGGTCAGGCTGACTGGTCTGTAGTTCCCCTGATCCTTCTTCCTCCCCTTTTTTAAAAGTCAGCACTGTATATGCCCTTTTCCAGTCATCCGGGATCGCACCCAACCATCAGAAATTCTTCAGAATTACTCCTCCCTAGTATGATTACTACATTTGTACTTTTTATAAGATTCCTTTCTTTCAGAGTTTCAACTCATTGAAGAGATTGCTCTCTAGCCAGGTTAATCTGCTGTTGCACTTCCCATTTTCATGTCACACCAGGATAGCTTGTTTTTACACCCTGAATATGGCCTCCTGGACTCCTTTTCCCCTCAGACTTGCCTCCCAGGGGATCCTGCCTAACAATTCCCTGTGTTGTTAAAGTGTTCTTTTCTAAAGTCCGGTGTCTCTATTCTGCTGCTCCCCTTCCTTCCTCCTCTTAGGATCTTGAATCTATCATTTTGTAGTCACTGTTATCCCAGTTACCTTCCACCTTCACTTTCTCAAACAAATCCTCCCTGTTTCTGAGCAGGAAGCCAAGAAAAATTTCCTCCCTACTTGGCCTCTTTACCATTTATATCAAAGAGTTACCCCAGTGCACTTAAAGAATTTGCTGGACTGCCTATGTTGCTGGACTGCCTGTGCACTGCTGTGTTTCCCTTCCAGCAGATGTCGCAGTAATTAGTCCACCATGAGAAACAAGTCCTGTGATTTGAAAGCTCCCATAAGTTCTTTAAAGAAGGATCATCCACGTTCTCCTGGTGGCCCGCAGCAGATGCCCACCATGACACTTCCCTGCACTGCCTCCCTCTGACCTTTAGCCAGGGGCTTTCAGCAGGCCTACTTTCCACTTTGTACTGCACATCAGAACAGATGTACTTCGCCTTTTACATATCAGGCAATACCTCATCCTTTTTTCCCCTTCCTGTCCTTCCTGAACAAGCTACACACCAATCTATGACAGTACCCCAGTCATGTGAACAATCCTGCTACATCTCCATAATCACAATTACATCATAATTCTGTGCTTGTACTAGGACCTCCAGTTCTTCCTGTTTGTTCCCTACACTTCTCACATTAGTATCTAAATGTTTCAGGTATCTGAAATGTCCTATCCTCTCTATGAGAGCATTGTTAATGTTTTCTGTATTGCTTCCCCTTACTAAGGTCTTATCCAGGTCCCCAGACTCTTTATTTACCTCTGGACTTTTGTCTCCATCCCCTGGTGAACCTAGTTTAAAGCCTGTCTTGCTGGGTTAGCAAACCTGTACACAAAGAAAGTTTGTTCACTAACTTTTGGCATTTGAGGTAATTAAAATATATCTCTCCCAACTTCAAGGGAAATGCCCTAAGCCAGGGGTGGGAAAAATGGCGGATCCAGCCAGCAGCCAGCTTCCATTTCCCAGTAGCCCCTGCCTGCATGGCTGGGGTCAGTCTCCATGGAGACTACAGCCACAGCTGTGCTGTGATAGCGCATGGCTGGGGTTGTCATGGAGATCGGCCCCAGCCATCTTGCGGAGGGGGCAGTTTGGTCGGGGCCAAGACAGCCACAATCTACAGCCTGCAGACTCAGGGCAGGGGTGTGCAGGCAGTGGATCACGGCTCTGCCCTGGCTTGGGACTACACTGTCACCACTTAGGGAGCCAGAACAGAGCCATGATCTGCTGCCTGCATGCCCCTGCCCTGAGTGTGCAGGCTGCAGGTCGTGACTCCACTCTTGCCCCGATCAAGCTGCCCCTGCTGCAAGATCCCAACAGGTCCAGAGCAGCCTCCCACCCTGCCCTGCCACATGCCCTGCCAGCACAGCTGAGGCCGGTCTCCATGACAACCTCAGCCGTATGCTATCACAGAGTGACTGCAGCTGGAGTCTCCATGGAGACTGGCCCCAGCCATGTGGGCAGGAACTGCTGGGAAATGGAAGCTGGCTGCTGGCTGGATCTGCCATTTTTCCCACCACTGGCTGAATCTGGCCCCTGGGCTGGACTTTGCCTGCCCCTACCCTAAACTCCTGGTGTTCCATTCACTTCCTCCCCTCATTCCTCCCCCTGCTTCCTCCTACTAGGTGTAGGGCTGCAGCTCCCAGCACAAAGACTTCTGGGGGAAGAGTGCCATATTGGAGCCTTGTCAAGGCTGGTACCCTGCTCACTTCCCTCATTGCCCTTTCCCCTCCCCCCCCACCCCAAGTTATGCTATTGAACCTGAGAATACTTCACTCATGCATTATCCACCCCCAATTTCTCATTAAGAAACTGGGGAACTATGGTGTCAACACCTACACAGTCAAATGGGTCACCAACTGGCTGGAGGGCTGCACCCAGAGAGTGGTGGTGGACAGGTCATTTTCGACCTGGAAGGACATGGGTAGTGGGGTTCCCCAGGGCTCGGTCCTC